>NC_073303.1:223523291-223823291 GCF_027595985.1 Sorex araneus | reverse complement strand
GTACACTGGCCTTGTTTGCGGCCCACCCAAGTTCAATCCTCGACACTCCATATGCTTCCCCCAAGCAGTGCCAGGAGTGATCCTGAATGCAGAGCCAGGAGTGGCCCCTGAGCACTGCTGGATGTGACCTTAAAACAAAACCGCAAACAAGCAGGCAAGATAGATAGATCTTTGGAGCGGGAGAGAGAAGAGAGCCCAAAGGGTGGCGTTGCAGGCTTTGTATGCTAGAGCCCTGGGTTCAATTCCTGGCACCACATGTTTCCCTGCACACACCAGGAACAATCCCTGAGCATTGATCTGGGAGTAGCTTCCAAGGACCACTGAACTGCCCTCCCTCTCAAAAAAGAACCTTTAAAAATATTTGAAGGTCGGAGGTGGAGCGATAGCACAGTGGGTAGGGTGTTTGCCTTGCACGTGGCTGATCTAGGTTCCACTCCCAGCATCCCATATGGTTCCCTGAGCACTGCCAGGAGTAATTCCTGAGTGCATGAGCCAGGAGTAACCCCTGTGCATCACCAGGTATAGTACTGTTTATATATAAGCACTGTTGTCCATCATCGATTTGCTCAAGCGGGGACTGGTAACGTCTCCATTGTGAGACTTGTTGTTACTGTTTTTGGCATGTTGAATAAGTCACGGGTAGCTTGCCAGGCTCTGCCGTGCGAGTAGGATACTCTCACTAGCTTGCCAGGCTCTCCTAGAGGGACAGAGGAATCAAACCTGGGTTGGCCACATGCAAGGCAAACGCCTTACGAGCTGTGCTATTGCTCCAGCCTATTTATTGCCAGGTGTGATCTAGAAAAAAAAATTGAAGGCCAAGAAAGCAATACTGAAAGGCCACAGAGAAGATCCACATTGCTCTTGCCTTCTGACAGCCCAAGATTCTGTGGCTCCAAAGGCAGCACCAACAGCCTTGAAAGAGCAATCCCAGGAGAAACAAGCTCAATCACTGCCATCATCAAATTCCCTCTCAGCACCACGTCCAAAACAAAAGCAATTAGACCCGAGAGTAATTGCGAGGAGGGCTCTTTCCAATTTTGTTATTCCCATTATATATGTAAATTATGTATACTAATCAAATCTTTGTTTTCCTTCCTCTCCTTTTACTTTGACCAAGAAGCACAATGTGTATTGACATACCCTATTTAAGCATCATTGATTTTACATTATAGTGTTTAAATTATAAGATATCAAAGAGATGAGTAAACAGCACTCAAGGACTTTATCTCCTATGCTGAGGAAGGTGTTTGCTTTAGCTGTGCACAAGAGGTAGGTAAAATTATGACCTTTTTATTGTCTTATTCAGAGATTAAATAGGGCTTAAGGAGACCTGTATCAATGCCAAGTTGACAAGAAGTGGACTTGTGATGTTAGTTTTATGTCTATCTGACCAGAACATGGGCTGCCCAGGAATGTAGTTAAACATTATTCTGGGTGAAGGCATTTTTCGGTTGAGATTAACATTTGAGTAAGTAGGGCAGATTGCTTTCCCTATTGTGAGTGGGATTCATCCAGTTTGTAATCATATGAGCCAACTTATTTTATTTTAGGTTGTTTTTTTTTTTGGGGGGGGTGCCACACCCAGGGGTCCAGAGCTTACTCCAGGCTCTATGCTCAGGAATTACTCCTGTTGTGCTCAGGGGATGACATGGGGTGCCAGGGATCGAACTGGATTGGCCGTGTACAAAGCAAATGTCCTATCTCCTGAAAAATTGCTCTGGCTCCCACACCTCTCACATTTTTTTAAAAAGTAAATTTCTTTTTTTTTGGGGGGAGGGGTCAAACTCGGCTTTGCACAGGGGCTATTCCTGGCTCATGCACTCAGGAGTTACTCCTGGCAGTGCTCAGGGGACCATATGGAATGCTGGGAATCAACCCAGGTCGGCCGCATGCAAGGCAAACGCCCTACCCGCTGTGCTATTGCTCCAGCCCCTAAATAAAACTGTTTTACTTCATTAAGGGAAGAAAACTGGGGCTGGAGTGTTAGTTACTTCTGGTTTTACGCTTAGGAATTCCTCTTAGTGATGCACGGGGACCAGATGGGATGCCAGGGACTAAACTGGGTGGGCCACGTGCAAGGCAAACACCCTCACCCTTGTACTATCACTCCAGCCCTGGAAATTAAGAGAGTTCAACAAACTGAGTGCATGACTTGCATGTAGGAGGCTCAGGATGATCCCCAATATTGCATGGTCCCCCCAACATGCCAAGAGCAACCCCTCACCACAAAACACGGCCAGTGTGGCCCCAAAACAAAACAAAAGTTAAAAGATAAAATTCCAGGAAGCCAAAACTGAATCTCATTTTTTTTTCTATCTGGGGCTTCTTGGGTGCTTTTAGTCCTGGATATACAATAGATAATGGCAGCATCTTCCTTTTTATACAGAAAGATAGATATTTCCCCAGATTGAAGATAGAAGCTAGATTTTCTCACCAAAAACATTTCCTAGGATCAGTGTGCTAGGGCTGGAGCGATAGCACAGTGGGTAGATCGTACTTACACATGGCCAACCCAGGTTCGATCCCTAGCACCCCAATATGGTCCCCCAAGCACTGCCAGGGGTGATTCTTGAGTGCAGAGCCAGAAGTAATCCCTGAGCTCCACTGCCTGTGGCTCCCAAACCAAAACAAAACAAAAATGTCCTATACTTCAACTGTGGTTACATTAATTACGTGTGTGTCAAAACTCAACACAAAGGTATTACAGCAAGGAAGACACTTGCCTCGCAGAGAGCAGACCGGGTTCAATCCCAGCTCCATACATGATCCCCGAGTCCTGCCAGGAGTGATTCCAACGCTCAGAGCCAGGAGCAAGCCCTGGGTCCTGAAGGGTGTGGCTCAAAAAGCAAAGGGTATAAAGCCAGCTCTGCCGGCTTTCTCCTTGTTCTCTCTCAGGTCACTCTCTGGGGAAGCGAGGCCAGGAGCACTGCTGTAAATGCTCTCACTAGCCTGCAGGAGGCTAATATGATACAGAGCTGACACCTTTTGCCAACAACGATGAGTGAGAATCTTGGATGTCAATCGGTGAGTCCCAATCCTGAGAGAACTCGAGGTGCAGCCCCGGCGACCTCTTCTCTGTCACCCCATGATAAATCTTGAGCCAAAATCAACTGGCTAAGCCGGTCCCAAATTCCTGACTCAGAGACAACAAATATTTATTAATATTAAGCCAAGAAGTCTGGGGTGATCTGTAGATAACAATTATAGATAATACACTGAGTGACAGAATTAATCTCAGGTGTGTGGGATGGGTAGCTAGGGACCAAGTTTGTGAAGACACACACAGACATCTGTTTGGATGAAAAGGCCCATGATAAGAAACTGTAGATGTCTTTCCTTTCTTGGGTTCTATCTCCAGAGGCACTCAGGGTTCACTCCCAGCACAGTGCTCTTCTGGGCTGTCCGGACAGTGCTCCGAGTACCATGTCATCCCAGAGAAATTCATGTTGAAGCCCTAGACTGAGTATTTTATTTAGAAATAGAGTCAGTGCAGATATCACCATAGTTGACCCTGGACATTCCAGGTTTGAACCCAGTAAGTTTTCACTTATGTGCTCCGCTTCCTTTAAAACAATTTTTTTTCCCTCTTTGGACCCCAGACCTCAGGGCAGGCGTGCATGCACAGCACAGGGCATTAAGTGCATAACCTCACGCTTGCTGGGGCACTGCCTACGGCATCGAGTTAGCTCCCAGGCCCTTCCTCACCAGGGACGCTGACAGGAGGGTCGTCAGGATTGCTCAGGGCTCATTAAGGGCACCAGGGTTTAGTGCTTTAAGCCACTGCACCTTCTTCGGGCCCCTTTGCCTGGCGATCACAAATTGTCCTATTCACCTCAGTGAATGCAGCAGCACTGGGATCAAGACTCATGACCTTTACACTTTAAGTCACTAAACCATCTTCTGGGCCCTCTATGTGCCAATTTTTTTCAATACACATCCTGGGAAAAAAGATTCTTTCACATTTTTTTTTGGGGGGGTGCTGGTGAGGGGTGTTGGGGCCACACCAGTGATGTTCAGGAATTACTCCTGACTGCACTGAGGATCACTCCTGGTGGGACCTGGGGGACCCTCTGGAATGCTGGGAATCGAATCCAGGTCAGCCACGTGCAAGCCTTACCTGCTGTACTATCTCTCTGGTCCTGATATTTTATATTTGGGGCCATCTGTTTCATTTTTTTGTTTGTTTGTTTCGTTTCTCTCCACACCAGGAAGTGTGGGGGTGGAGGTGGGGGTATGCTCCCAGAAGTGCGGTGTGTGGTGCTGGGGATTAGACCCAAGCCTTTTGCCGCAGACAAAGCATGGGCTGTTGAGTTATCTTCCTGGCCCAGTTTAGGGCAATTTGGAAAAACCTGTGGATGACCTGCATAGTTTAGTACTACAATAAAAAATTCAGGGAAATTTAAATATTTCATGAAATGCAAAATAAATATGCAAGTCTATTTTATCATTGACAAGTATAAAATATAAAAAAAATTCTTATAATAAGGCCAAAGAGACAGTACAGTGGGTAAGGTGCTTGCTTACCTTGCACGCAACAGACCTGGGTTGGAACCCTGGTACTACAAATGGTCCCCCAAGCTCTGCCAGGAGTGATTCCTGAGTGCAAAGCTGGGAGTAAGCCCTGAGGACCACTGTGTGTGCCCCCCACCAAAAATTTTATTGTAAAAAGTTAAAGTACCATCAGAACTGTATTTAAGTTTCACTACTGATTCTGGAAGCATTTTGAAGAAATAGAGAAATGGGGGGCTGGGGAGATAGTGCGGGGGTTACGGTTCTTGCCTCGCATGCAGCCAACCCTGGTTCCATTGCTGCTATCACAGGATGCAACACTGGGGCCCGTGAGCACTGCCCAGGAGACCCAGGCTATCAGTCCCCAGCACTGACGTACAGGCAAGGTTGGTCGGCTGTTGCTGGGAGTGACCCCTACGTCCCCCGAGCACCACTTGGAAGACGACAAAATGAAAGATGGGCTGGAGTCATAATACAGTGGGTGGGGTGCTTGCCTTGTATGCAGCCAACCCAGATTCAATCCCTGGCTTCCCATCTGGTCCCCCAAACTCCCTAGGAGTAATCCCTGGGTGTACAGGCAAGAGGAAGCTCTGAACACTGCCAGGTGTGGCCCCCTAATAAAAAACAAAAACACACAAAAAAGAAATGAGAGAAAAATTGCATAATAAGAAAAAAAACCCACTGAGCTGAGTTATCTAATATGTATCATCAACACGACCAGGTATATAATTCAAGTTGTACATTGCTGTGATCAGTAAACATGGTACAGTAGTGTAAATATGTTTTCTTTTCTTCTTTTTCTTTTCATTTTTTTGGCCAGAATCAAGGATCAAATCCGGGGCTTCATGCATGGAAGATACAAGTTTTACTTTTTTTTTCTTTAATTTTTAAAATTTTATTGAATCACTGTGAGATAGCTACAAGCTTTCATGTTTGGGTTACAATCTCACAATGATCAAACACCCAACCCTCCACCAGTACACATTCCCCACCACCAATATCCTGGGTATACTCCCCCTTACCCACCCTCCCCCTGCTTCCATGGCAGACAATATTCCCCATACTCTCTCTCTACTTTTGGGCATCATGGCTTGCAACACAGACACTGAGAAGTCATCATGTTTGGTCCATTATCTACTTTCGGCATGCATCTCCCATTCCAACTGGTTCCTCCAGTCATCATTTTCTTAGTGATCCCTTCTCTATTCCATCTGCCTTCTCCCCTCCGCTCATGAAGCAGTCTTCCAGTTATGGGGCAATCCTCCTGGCCCATGTATGTACTGTCCTCGGGTGTCAGCCTCATGTGATGCTATTCTATACTCCACAAATGAGTGCAATCCTTTTATGTCTGTCCCTCTCTTTCTGACTCATTTCACTCTTCATGTCTATCCATTTATAAGCAAATTTCATGACTTCATCTCTTCTAACAGCTGCATAGTATTCCATTGAGACACAAGCTTTACTACTGAGCCACATCCGTGGCTCCTTCAGATTTTGCTCTTTTACAATTTTTTTCTTTTTGGCTTTTCGGCCACATTCAGTGATGCTCAGAGGTTACTGCTGGCTCTGCACTCAAATAATACTCGTGGCGGTGCTCTGGGTATGGCATGGGATGCCAGGGATCGAACCTAGGTTGGCCGTGTGCAAAGCAAGTGCCCTACCCACTAGACTACTTCTCCAGCCTCCCCCTTTTCTTAGTTCACACCTGGCCGTGATCAGGGGCATGGTGCTTGGGGTTTGTTTCTCCTGTGCTTGGAGCACCACCTGGCAGGGGGTCAAACTTAGGACTCCTACATGCAAACATGCCAAGCAGGCAGTCCCCTGCTTATTATTTATTTCCAGGCTCCCTTCCTTAGGGTTTACCTAATACTTCCTCTTCTCTAGCTTATTTTGTTGTAAGAATGGTATATATAATGTTAACGCAAAATGTTTCAATCAACGTGTAGGTTATTAGTCAGGCTTACTGCTAATAACAGTCTATTCATAGTGAAATTTTGGAGAAGCCAAATGGTATATGGAATTGTTTGCTTATGCAGGAGGCTGCTACTTCTTGCCCCCTCACTGATCAAGGGTCAACTGTAGTTCAGTGTGGTACCCTACTACAGTATAACTGGTATCATTATAAAAAAAAATGGGGGGAGGGGATATTCGTGCTTCCAACCGTGGACATGTATACTAGGACAAGTGGACTATAAAGATGAAGGCATAAGTGTATAAGCCAGTTGAATGCAAAAGATTTCCAGCAAACCACCAGAAGGTGAGAGGCAAAGAACAGTCTGTGCCTCAAAGCCTTTAGAAGAAACCACTTCTGCTCACACCTGATCTTGGGCATTTAGCCTCCAAACAAAGAGATAATCCATTTCTATTATTGAAGTGATTCAGTTTGCCGTACTTTTTTTTTTTTTTAACGGCAGCACTAGCAAATTGATAAGCCAGCTTTGTGACCTTGGCAAATTCATTTTTATTTTGTTGATTCCCTAGTGTCCTGAATTATATCTGCTTAATGGGGTGGTTATGAGATTAAGTGAAGTGGCATTTGCAAAGGCCCTAACAAAGCAGGCGCTAATCTAAACGAATATGATTTTACGTTGACGTGAGACACTGGTATTACCCAAGGAAATTACTCACCTTTGAATCTTTCTGGCAAGACTGGAACTATCATATGCAATACGGTGTAAAAGTAAGCTTGTAGAAAACGATTTCAGAATCCCTTTTTTCCTGTTGGATTCCTTAGAGGGAAGGCTTGGAATTGTTTTTGCTCTGGGGCAATCTAATTTCTTTGGGGATGGAAAACTAGTAGAAGAACCAGAAGCACCATCAAAGGCAGGAAGACGGAGGCTAACATCCTGTGGTGGGGGTGAAGGTAGGAAGGGAAGGAGGCGAACAAAGCTAGAGAAGAATGGGCCAAAGCTGCCTGGCTCACTTCCTTAGGTGAAAGATTTAAGCCGTGGGTTGTCCTCTCCTCAGCCTCATGCGGAAACCCGACGGACGCCTCGCAGGTCTCAGGAACGCCTAGTCCTTTTAGGCAGGGAGGCTCTTGCCAAAGCAAACAATCCCAGCTCCACGATTGTGCTCTGGCTGGGGTAGGGGAGAACAAAGATCCCTTTCTTTGCTTCCCCAACTCCATGGCTCCAGCCAAAGGCACTGTTTACACAATCTTCACTGGCAAAGAATTTGTTCCTTTTCTCTCTAGGTTGCAGCTGGAAAAGATTGACTCCCTCTTCTCTTGCTCCTTTCCCCTAGATCCCAGCTCGGGAAAAGTGCCCGACCCTCCGACCCTCCGAGATGCCAGCACACTTAGAAATGACTCCAGGCCCTTTTGTGAAGGAACAGAGAAAGATCTTTAGTGGCAGAGAGCCGGCCTGGACGGGGCAGGGAGACTGGGCGGAGGGACAAGGAGTCTGTCTCCATTTCCACTTGGTTTATTCCGCTTGCTCCTAGGCCCATGGATTTCGAGGCTTTTCTGAATCTATTTCTGAGTAAATCCAATCATCGAAATCCAAGGCAGACTTGGGTTCCTTCTTGAAAAAGCTTAAGATAGTCAGGAGAGAACTAGAAAGATGCCTTGATGGGCAGAGTGCATGCTTTGCAAGTGGGAGGCCCGGGTTCGATCCCCAGAACCTTGTCCTCTCCCTGAGCACTGCTGGGTGTGGCCCAAAACCAAAGAGAAAGACAGAAGAGAGAGAGAGAGAGACAGAGAGAGACAGAGATATACACACACATACATAGAGACAGAGAGACAGAGCCAGATGAAGATAAAATAGCATTTTCAGGCTGAAGAGATAGCACTGTGGGTAGGGCACTTGCCTTGCACATGGCCAACCCAGGTTCATTTCCCAGCTCCCCATATGATGCCTCAAGCCTACCATGAGTGATCCCTGAGCACAGAGCCAAGAGTAATCCCTGATTACTGCTGGGTGTGTCTCCAGAACAAACAACAACAAAAAATAGTGTTTTCTAGGGGCCAGAGTGATAGTCCAGGGCAGCACCACATATGGTCCCCCTGACCCCCCCCCCCAGCTCACCTGAGTGCAGAGGTGGGAATAAACCCTGAATACCACCAGGTGTGGTCCTCAAACAAAAGATAGCTTTTCCGGGGCTAGAATGATAGCACAGTGGGTAGGGCATTTGCCTTGCACTCGGCTGACCCAAGTTCCTATTCCCAGCATCTCATAGGGTCCCCTGAGCACCGCCAGGAGTAATTCCTGAGTGCATGAGCCAGGAGTGACCCAAAAAGCAAAAAAAAAAAGATTGCTTTTTCTAGAGGAAAAAGATTTTCTTTAGTTTATGAGCCTGAGTAGTGTGTATGTTTACTTCAAGTTCCAAAATAAAAAGTAAGGAGAAAAGGAAGCTCCAGCATGGTGGAGGCTTATTTTAGTACTGGCAGAGAATCCTAGTGTTAAATTACTCCTGGTAAATTGGTAACTAAGGAACAGCAAAGATAGAGAGTTGAGAGAGAAGATCCAGGTCTGCAACGAGAAGTTCAAGAAAAAAATCTGTATTCACTTATGTCTATGACATCTCAAGGAAGTCCATGTTAAGGAAACGTGCAGATAGAACACCAGGGAAGGAACCTGAAACCTAAGAAGAATTCACCACAGTGATTTGAACCCAGGATTTGGGAACTTTCAAGCCAATCAACGCCACAGGACTTGGGTGCTTACTGAACATTTCTTGGGTCCTGTGCACTACACAAATTTTCCCTGAGCTAAATCCCCACTGACTGTTGCTAAGGGAATCATGTTTGTTACCCTTTGCAGCTATGTTTTGGAAACGGAAAGTTCTTGCTCCAGCAGTTGGGAGATATGGATGAAAAGGTGTGAGGGGTACAAAGGTGGGTGGGTAGATCTATCTGGAATCAGATGCCATCCTTGCACCCATATATAAAAATACTCCCCCTGCCCCCAACTCCCTTCCCCAGTTCCAGAAAGATTTGCAGAGTTGGTTTCTGTAAAAGCATCCCCAGTTCCTGGAAGGCTCTAATCCACAATGGTTAAAAATATCCAACTTGGGGGCAGAGTTGAGCTCGCTCAGTGGATCCAGTCCAGAAAGTAGGAAAGGAGCTGTGGGATAAAGTGGACCCAGAAGTAAGCAATAAGCTACCTACCTGCAAGAGAATGACAGAGGTGGCAATGATAAGAAAAACAGGTCAACTGTCTTTACTCCAAAATCTAAGTCTGTCCAGATTTGTCTTTCCCTCTCCGCCAGTGATATCCTACCACCATTCTTCAGTATAATTCAAGGATCTTGGACCGTGAATCTATTTTGTTTTATCACTTCTTATGCTTTTTTGTTGGGGGTGGTGCAGGGGGTTAGGAACACAGGTATTGGTGCTCAGGGGCTACTCCTGGGCTGGTACTCAGAGCTCATCCATGGTGGTGCTTGGACAATCAGGTGGTGCCTGGGATTGAACCTGGGCCTCTTACATGCAAAGCCCTTACCTAGATAAAATTTAAGGACTAAGGCATGATTCTTAAATCTGTGTCTTAACAGATGTTTACCTCATCCTAGCAGATGTTTACATATCTGCTAAAATACAGGGCAAAATGATTTGCTTGGGCAAATCGAAGACCAACAGGATGACAAGTGACAAGTGACAAAACACAGGGGGGAAAAATAGCCAGTTCACACAAAGTTAAATAGCTGAAGTAAAACAGTATAATTTTTTTTTAAAAAAATACTGGTGGGCTGGAGCAATAGCACAGCGGGTAGGGCGTTTGCCTTGCACTCGGCTGACCCGGGTTCAATTCCCAGCATCCCATATGGTCCCCTGAGCACCGCCAGGAGTGATTCCTGAGTGCAGAGCCAGGAGTAACCCCTGTGCATTGCCAGGTGTGACCCAAAAGGCAAAAAAAAAAAAAACTGGTGTCTTTTCCTTTTTTGGGAGTCACATTCAGCGATGCTCAGGGGTTACTCCTGGCTCTACACTCAGGAATTACTCCTGGCAGGGATCTGGGGGGTCATATAGGATGCTGGGGATAGAACCCAGTCTGTCCCCGCTGTACTATCTCTCTGGCCCCTATATATTGGTTTTTATTTATTTTTATTTTTTATTTTTTTGCTTTTTTTGGGGGTCACACCCAGCGATGCTCAGGGGTTACTCCTGGCTTTGCACTCAGGAATTACTCCTGGCGGTGCTTGGGGTAACCATGTGGGATGCTGGGGATCGAACCCGGGTCGGCCAAGTGCAAGGCAAACGCCCTACCTTCTGTGCTATCGCTCCAGCCCCTATTATTTATTTTTAGTCTCCCAAGCGGTGCTCAGGAAGCCTGGGGACCTGCGTCTGGCTATGTGGGCTTGAAGGTTTAGGATTTGCTCTGGGAGCCACATCCTGTACTGGGGACACTCCTGGTCATTCTCCGAGGACTATGTGGGGTCAGGGTTCAAACCTGGGATGCCAGCAATGTTCACCAGCCCTCTCAGCTATCTCCCTGGTCCCATAACTGATTTGTTTGTTTTGGGGTGACACCCAGTGGAGTTCAGGGTTCACTCCTGGGTAGGGCTCTGACCATATGTGGCACTGGAGTTTGAATGTGGGTCAGTCACATGAAAGGCAAACACCCTACCCACTGTCCTATCTCTCTGGCCCCCATAAGTGACATGATAGAAATTGAGATTGGGGCCATATGCTTTGTCTGCACAAGGCCCGGGTTCAAATCCTGGCACAGTATGGTCTCTTGAGCACCATCAGGAGTTGACCCCTGAGCACCAAGCTGTGTATGACCCAAACCTGTACCACCCCAAAAAGGAAAAATGAGAGAGCGAGAAACTGATGCGTAATAAGAAGTAAACCTTGCTACCTTCAACATCTCTCCAGATTCTTTTACCAGATGCCTTTTAGCTAACTGTAAATTTTTGATGACTGCTTTTTTAATTTTTATGTCAATTATAAAAGAGGGAGGGCTGTGAGATGGTACAGCAGGTAAGGCACTTGTCTTGCATGTGGCTGACCCAGATTCAATCCCTGGCACCCATATGGTCTCTAAACAGAGTCAAGAGAAAGTCCTGAACACTGCCAGGTGTGGCCCCAAACCAAAAAATTAAAGAGGGAGAAGCTGAGTGTAAAATTCCCATTTTATTTTCTGAAGTCCACGGAGAGAGAAAGCCACTTATAATAATATATTCAAGTCGCTGTGTGCATGTATATAATCTCTGCAATAAAAAATTGTTAGTTGGTACAAAGAAACTAAGGTCCAAGGAAGTTACTGCCTAGTGATCTTTTCAAACACCAGTACTCAGAGGTAGAAAGAGATGAGAATTATTTCCTAATTTCAAATCATGTACTATTTTTTTTGTTTTGTTTTTGTATCATATTCGTCAGTGCTCAGAGCTAACTCCTGGTTCTGTGCTCAGGGATCACTCCTAGCGGGGCTCAGGGGACCCTATGGGGGTACCAGGGATCAAACCCAGGTAGGCTGTGTGCAAGGTAAGCGCCCTACCCGATACACTGTCTCTCTGGCCCCTCATGTTCTACTTCTGAAGCTACAAGGACGTGCAGAAAGTTTTCATTCTAATGTTATCAAAGTTGGAGAGATCCTCAGAAAACATTCTCTTGGACCTTTTCTTCCTGTAGCAGCATTCCTCTGCCCAACTGGCTGGCAGCTGGGGACGCTAATAAGTGTCTGTTGGGGCTTGAAGGAAAGCAGATGCAGGTTGCCTTGACGACTGCCGCAAGGCAGGCGCCTTCCCTGCTGTACTATCACTCTGGCCCCAACTCCTGAAGAAATTTGTTTTCCAGGGTTCTCTCAGCACCATCTCATCATTCACCTCAGAAAGCAAACATGTGGGCTGCCAAGCCTCGCTTCCAAGCACTTAAGGGATAGCTAGAATCAACTGCAGAAAAAGACCCAAGCTAGGGGTGGGGGGGAAGGGGAACAAATACCTGATAAACAACAGAATAGCAATATGGATAGGATCTCGCCTAGCACTGTAGCACTGTTGCACTGTCGTTCCGTTGTTCATCAATTTCAATTTGCTCGAGCAGGCACCAGTAACGTCTGCATTGTGAGACTTGTTGTTATTGTTTTTGGCACATCGAATATACCACAGGTAGCTTGCCAGGCTCTGCCGTGCAGGCGGGATACTCTCGGTAGCTTGCCGGGCTCTCCGAGAGGGACGGAGGAATCGAACCTGGGTTAGCTGCATGCAATGCAAACGCCCTACCCGCTGTGCTATCACTCCAGTCCCCAATTAGGATATCTCCTAATTCTTTTTTAATTCTAACAACTTTTTTCTTATTATTTTTTTGGGTTGGGGGCCACACCTAGTGATGCTCAGGGGTTACTCCTGGCTCTGCACTCAGGGATCACTGCCGTTCAGGTTCAGGGGACCATATGGGGTGCTAGGGGTCAAACCCCAGTCAGCCTCGTGCAAAGCAAACACCCTACCTTCCGTACTCTCTCTTCTGTTCGCCCCCTTTATAAAACATTTTTAAATTCCTTGCTCCCTTTCCTTGGCAGTTGTCCCAATGAGCCAGGTTCTGCTGTGGCACTCACCCAGGAGGTGGGGGCGCTGGCATGAGGGCCGATGCTCCCCCAGGCTTGTACTCCCTTACTTGTGATGCTTGCATTCAAGCTTGCCAGGCTGCTCTTAGTTGAGGCCCGCAAACCGTGGACATGTTGCTCTGGTCCTGGTGAACACGTGTTCACCAGGGCTTGCACTTCCTGTTCTGAGAGTTCACGGGTTGTTTTAGTTGTGAAGCTCACGAAATGTCACGTCCCATTTTGGTTACACAAAGCTGGCAGCAGTGAGAATTCCTGGCGGTGCTGTAGACTGCAGGCAGTAGAGCTTCCAGGCTCAAAGAGTAGAGCTGTAAGGGCTGTGCTTGGTAAATGTAAGATACATAGAATTTTTTTTTCATTTAAATTTATTTATTTTTTAATTAGTGGCTCTCTTGAAGCTACAGATTCACACATTTTCGTGCTTGTTTTTCCCTCATGCAATGTTTGAGAGCCCATCCCTCCACCAGTGTCCATTCTCCACCACAATGAACCCAGTATCCCTCCCACCCCCCCAATCCCATCCCCCCGACCCCACCCCACCCCACCTCTGTGGCGGGGCATTCCAATTTGATATCTCTCTTTCCTTTTGGGTGTTGTGGTTTGCAATAGGGGTATTGAGTGGTCATCCTGTTCAGTCTCTAGTCTACTTTCAGCACGCATCTCCCTTCCCGAGCAGGATCTCCAATCACATATTACTTGGTGTTCCCTTCTCTACCTGGGATAACTTTCCCTCAGCGTGTGAGGCCAGCTTCCAAGCTATGGAGCCAACCTCCTGGCATTATATACTACTATTCTTGGGCATTAGTCTCCTACTCTGTTGTTCTACATTCCACAGATGAGTGCAATCTTTCTATGTCTGTCCCTCTCTTTCTGGCTCATTTCACTTAGCATGATACTTTCCATGTTGATCCACTTATATGCAAAGTTCATGACTTCATCCTTTCTAACAGCTGCATAGTATTCCATTGTATAGAGGTACCAAAGTTTCTTTAACCAGCCATCTGTTCTCGGGCACTCGGGTTTTTTCCAGATTCTGGCTATTGATACATAGAATTTTATTTGCAAGACAAGTCACTGGGCTGTTCCTCTGAGCCCCTTAAACTCTTGACCACTATGACAAACAGACAAAATGGTTTGGGGAAGGTGAGGGCAGGGCAACAGTTTACTATGGGATCATCTCTGTCTCTGGCTTTAACTCTGTCAGCAAACAGATAAAGAAAAACTGGCCTACTTAGTTCTGAAACAACTTTAACTTACATAATTATTTCATCCATGTGTAAGTTAAGTTTTACTTAAAGCTTAGTCATTAAGAGCTGGAGCAATAGTAAAGTAGGTAGGGCGTTTGCCTTGCACGCACTGACCCGGGTTCGATTCACAACATCCCATATGGTTGGTCCCCTGAGCACCGCCACAAGTGCATCACCAGGTATGACCCAAAAAGCAAATAAATAAATAAATAAATAAATAAAAATAAAAATACAAAGGTTAGGAGCTGGAGCAATAGCACAGCGGGTAGGGCGTTTGCCTTGCACGCAACCGACGTGGGTTCGAGTCCCAGCATCCCATATGGTCCCCTGAGCACCGCCAAGAGTAATTCCTGAGTGCATGAGCCAGGAGTAACCCCTGTGCATCGCCAGGTGTGACCCAAAAGGCAAAAAACAAAAAACCCTAGTCATTAAAAATACAATTCCTTACCTTTAAATTGTATTTTTAATGACTAGGGTTCTTTCTTGTCTTTTTGAGTTTTTGCGTGTCACACCTAGGGATGCACAGGGGTTACTCCTGGCTTTGCACTCAGGAATTCTCTTGGCAGGTCGCTCAGGGGACCATATGGGATGCTGGGGAATGAACCTGGGTCAGTCATGCCCTACATGCTGTACTATTGCTCTGGCTCTCGAGGCATTTTTAAGAGTAAAGGCTTATCTATACTTATTCTGCCCTTTCGGTGCAAAAATACAGTCATGAGTGACACTAGGCGTGGGAAGAGTCCCACAAGACTAACCTGGTATAGTCTTACACCATGGCTGTCATCTTTATCTCCAGCTTTGCTCGTCCATGCCTCTGAGATAATCCTTTGACCTCAAGGTCTATTTTCTCACTAAATAAAGGAAGGCAGTTGGTTTAAATCAGCATTTCTCGAGGTGGGGGAAGAACATATGATACCCTGCAGGTACCCACAGTATTCCAAGGGGCACAGGTGAAAGTACATAATGGGGAACCACGGCACAAGACTAGGTGGTCAAGCAGTAGGCCATGACTGAAAAAGATTTAGATTACAAAGAATTGGCTATATTCGTTCTGAGGTCCAAGTATGGAGCCAGAGAGATGACAAAGCACACAGGGTGCTTGCCTTGCGCACTCAGCTGACCTGGGTTTGATCCCCAGCACCAGATGGGTCCCCGAGCACTTCCAGGAGTGATCCCCAAGTGCAGAACCAAGAGTAAGGCCTGAGCACTGTCAAGTGTGCCCCCCCCCGCCCCGTGCCATAAAGGAAAAGTGATTATGACATAGTCCCTGTCTCAAGAAACTGACACTCTAAAGGCACATGAGGGGCTAGAGCAATAGCTCAGCGGGTAGGGCATTTGCCTTGCACGCAACCGACCCGGGTTCGATTCCCAGCATCCCATATGGTCCCCTGAGCACTGCCAGTGGTGATTCCTGAGTGCATCGCCAGGTATGACCCAAAATGAAAAAAAAAAAAAAAAGGCACATGAATGTGCAGATGTGTGTACAGACACAGTTCACTGCTCATCACCATAAGCATTATAAAGAATTCAGGGCCAAAAATAGCTTAAGGGGCTGCAACAAATGCTTCCTACGTGGAAGCCCATGGTTCAGGCCCCAGCATGGCACAGACTCCAAGTACTGCTAAGTGTTATAGCCCTTTATTGGGGTAAAGTTCATTTGATTGGATGATTGAAAACCAGATGGAAGCTTCATGGAAACATTTAAGAGTCTCAAGTAGAGGAGTCAGAGTTGTTAAGCACTGACTTTACATGTGGCTGACACTGGTTCAATCCCCACTACCATGAGTGACCCCTGAGCACAGAGCCAGGAATAATCGGAGTACCTCCAGGTATGGCCCAGTCTCCCTCCCCCACCCAGAAAATGATACTGGAGTTTTAAGGGTAAAGTGGCATAGGTAGACAAAGATGACAGGGCCATGAACTGGACAGATAGTATAGTACATAGAGCGGATCCCTGAGAGGAGCCAGGAATAAGCCTGAGCATCATTGGATGTGCCCCCCCACACACACCAGAAGAAAAAGAAAATGACAATAGTTCACTTTAGGTAGAGTGTGTGGGATTAATGAAAGATACAGCTGAGAAAGCTGAGGTCGGATGTTTCCTGAATGGGTAAATGACAGTCCCTACGTATGAGGAGTAACACGGAAGAGGTGGGTGGTGCATGTAAATGTTGGAAGGGACCGGAAGCAGAAAACATTGCTTAAAATTCTGAGCTAGGATGTTCAGTTGATAGAGCACGTTTCCCTTGTACAAAACCAAAAGTACCAGAGAAAATAAAACTTGAAGCTGCTACTGACCCAGTCCTCGGAGGAAAGTAACAGGCCATCCCAGGTGAAAATGAGTATTTTGTTTCTGGGCTACACAGGCCACGCCCAGGAGACTATGCAGTGCCAGGATCACACAGGGCACCCCACATGCAAAACACACACTGCAGTCAATTCAGCAGTCTCTGGCCCCCCAGGTGAAAATGACTAGGAAGGGAACAGTAGACAAAGCCTCCTGACGCGCAGGATGAGGAGCAAGTGAGCCCAGAGGCGCGCTGGAACGGAGCTGTCACCACCCAGCAGGCCTCACGCTCACACGAGGCACTCAGCCAACTGTGGAAAAGAAACACACAGGAGACTCCAGAAACATCTTATTAATACAGTATTTATTTGTCTTCCCTCTGTCATACCCTGAGCCAACCATTTCCCCCAGGCAGCCTGGGGAAGTTCTGGAAGATGAACATACAGGGCAGAAGAGACACAGGAGAAATAGCTATGGGAGGTGGAGACGGCTCCTTCACATGGCGAAGAGGATGAGAAAGGCCACCATCAGGCAGAAGAGCCCCATGGCCTCCGAAAGGGCGAAGCCCAGAATGGCGTAGGAAAAGAGCTGCTGCTTCAGGGAAGGGTTCCTAGGGAAAGGGAGAAGACAAGACTGAATTTCTAGTTCACACAAAGGAACGGAAAACGTCAGCGGTGGGCTAAGGGAGAATTCATTTCTTCAAGATCCTCTTTTGTTGGGCCACATCCACAGTGTTCAGGGCTTATTCCTGGCTCTGTACTGAGGGATCCCTCTTGGCAAGGTTCAGGGGACCATATGGGGTGCTGGGTACCAACACGGTGAGTCTTGTGCAAGGCAAGCCCCCCTACCTGCTCTACTCTCTCTCCAATGCATTCTTTTTTTTCTTTTTGGGTCACACCCGGCGATGCACAGGGATCACTCCTGGCTCTGCACTCAGGAATCACCCCTGGCCGTGCTCAGGGGACCATATGGGACGCTGGGAATCAAACCTGGGTCGGCCACATGCAAGGCAAACGCCCTCCCCGCTGTGCTATTGCTACAGCCCCTCCAATGCATTTTTGAGTGGAAGGTGGGGCCCACACTGAGCAATGTTCAGAGATCATGTAGCACTAGGCTGGAAAGGGGCTGAGCTATTTTTCTAACTTATCATGTATCTTTCAGGGTGATACTACCATACCCATATTCACATTATGAAGGGTTCCACAGCATAGAGGACAGTACAAAGTCCTGTAACATGACCCCGACACAAACACTCCCACCTCTAGATCACCCACCCACCACTAAACAGTGAAACTCTGGGGCCTAAACACTTGACTCTACAAGGCCCACAAGGAAAAGGCAGCATCTTTCAGACTTTAAGCAGAACCCCCAAATATAAAACTGATAAAAGCCTAACTACAGTGGCAGTAAGTGGGGGATTAAAATCCCCCTTTAGAGGCTGTCTCCCTGCCATCTCTTAAGACAGTCTCGGGGGCGCATCTTTCAAACCCTTGGGCTTTATGGCGCATAGTCAGGAAACATAATCCTAGAGGGTAAGGAGTTTTGAGGAACAGCTCTTTTATTACCGAAGTAAGAAGATTCTGGACTGTAAAACACTACAAACGGGGACCAGGGATAAAGTCCCAAAGGGTTGGCACACATACCTCTCCCAATGGGAGGTACGTGTTTGATCCCTAGCACATCACAGTCTCCTGAGCACTGCCGGAGTGATCCCCAAGCAACATGCCAGAGCAGTTCCTGAGCATCATCTGCCAACTTTCACCCCTGAAATTACATACAGTCTGCGGGGCTTAGAGATTATCAATCAAAATGGAATAAAGGGCGGAAGAAATGCCAGAAGGGATCCCTAAGCACAGGGCCAGAAGTAAATCCTGAGCACTGTGGGTATGGCCTGAAAACCAAACCGAAAAACCAAAAGGGTACCACAGGTTTCACAGTCAATGTACAATTTTGATTTCTCTTACTGTCACCCCCACAAGACAAGGCAAAGCAACAAAGGCTTTAATAAATGTAGACACAAAAGTAGTCAGCCTTTTTGCTTCATAAAAATCCTTTAAAAATAAACATATTTCCCCCAAAGACACTAAGAGAACTTGTGGACCTCTAGAGGATTAATTTAGCTCTAGCAGCAGTTGCCCCGAGTTGGTGCGGACAGAGTCCCACGGGTCAGGGCCCAGTGGGGGCTAGCTGAAGAGGAAGTTTTCCCAGGAGTGACACAAGGGAATTCCTGGGGACGGGGAAAAACAGCAGTAAAGCTGTGTAACTCTAGACCAGGGACAGCAACGTTTTTGGGTAAAGGGCCAGAGACGAAATAGAGATAGCCCCCAATTTTGAATTTTCCAATTTTGCCATGATGAGAAGACAAAAACACTTAACAACAGCTTCCAACCAGTCATCTTTCCTTTCCTTTCTATTTGTTGGGAGTTAGGGGGAGTTGGGCCCTACAGAGCTGGGTGCAAGGCTTACTCCTGAGCAGCTGAGGGATCGCTCCTGATGGAACAAACCCAGGTTGGCTGTGTGCAAAGCAAGCACCTTACCCACTGTACCATCTCTCCGGCCTAGTCGGTTTTCGTGTTTTCAACTGAATAATGGTTTTAGCAGGATATAACCCCATCATAAGTGAACTAGTATCAGTATTTTAGGTTTTCTGGGTCACATATGATCTTTACTTTCCCTCCCCTCCTTTAAAAATGCAAAGCTGGGCTAGAGAGAGAAATGGGCTGGTGGTGGGCAGGCCCCAGGTTTAATCCCTCAGCTGAGTTGGGAACAGTCCCAGAGCAATGCTGGGTGTGGTCCCAAAATAAAGAAAGTATAAAACCTGGGCTGGAGAGATAGTATAGGAGGAAAGGCACTTACCTTGTATATAGCTGCTGCAGTCACTAGCCTGGCTCATATCCCTGCCGTGATTTATAATCCCGAGCACAAAGCCCAAGAAACAGGCCCCAAATACAGCCAGATGAGGGCTAACCTCCTCTGCCCTTAGTATCTCCCCTTTACCCCCACCAACAAACAAAAACACCCAAAACCCCATTTTAAACTCAGCTATACAAGATCAATCTGTGTTCAAGATAGGCCTTCCTGGGCTGGAGCAATAGCACAGCAGGTAGGGCGTTTGCCTTGCACACGGCCGACCCAAGTTCGATTCCCAGTACCCCATATGGTCCCCAAGGGTAATTCCTGAGTGCAAAGCCAGGAGTAACCCCTGTGCATCTCCAGGTGTGACCCTCCGCCCAGCCTTCCTGCTTTAATGTGCCAACCCCTTGTCTAAAGCAAAGCTGTTCAATAGAACTTTCTTGAATGGCGGAAATGTTGACCTGTCCAATACTGTGTCCATACTTGAAGTATGGCTGGAATGGCTGAAGGGCTGAAAATAAACTACGGTATTCTGTTTTATATGTTTTTGTGTCACATTCAGTGGTGCTCAGGGATTATTCCCAGTAATGCTTGGGGAACGATGCGGTGCTAGGAATCACAATGTGGTCTGCCACATGCAAGGCAAGTTCCTTAACTTATCCCATACTAGTGAATTTAAATTTTAATTATAACTTCACGGTTGGGCAAGAGAGACAGTGCAAGTGGCAGGGCTTATGTCTAGGTCGTGCAAGGCTACATATTATTTTTTTTCTTGAGTGTGTATGTGGAGGGGGTGGGGCGGGGGGGGGGTTGGGACATATCCAGCAGTGCTCAAGGTTTATTTCTGGCTCTGCGCTCAGGGATCACTCCTGGCAGGCTTGGGGGAATCCACTTAGGGTGCCAAGGACAAAACCCAGATCAGCTGCATGCAAGGCAAATGCCCTACCCACTGTACTAATGCCCCAGCCTCCTGCAAGGCTAAGTCTGACTCCTCACAACATATGGAGACCTGAGCATGGCGGCAAAATCAATCAATCAATTAATCAATCAATCAATCAAATACTCAGATGTGGTTGGTAGCTAGAGTAACTAGCATAGCTCAAGATCCCAAATAATTTCCAATAAACCTTTGATAAAAAACAAGAGCAGCAGAGGGCTTGTCTTACCTAGCATAACCAATGATGAGGCTTCCAAACACAGTGCCAATCCCAGCTCCGGAGCCAGCCACCCCGACCGTGGCAGCCCCAGCCCCAATGAACTTGGCTGCTGTGTCAATGTCCCTAGAAATGGCGCTGGTTTGGAAGCTGCGGCTCGGAACAAGTGAGGTCAGGGGACGTGGGGCTGCCAAGCTGCCTCGGCTCTACAAAGAGGAAGATAGAAAAAGCAAGATTTTAGAAAATGCCTTTTTTGCTCTGAAGAATTTTGTATCGATTAACCCCTTTATGACATCAAATCCTATGGTTTCTCCTTGAAACAAAAATTGTTTCATTCTCCAAGCCCCCCGAAAACTGCTGCCAAGCATAGCTTATTACTGTTTTGCTTTAGGGCCACATCAGTGCTCAGGACGTACTCCTGGTGGGACTTGGGGGACCATATGGGGTGCCAGGGTCCCAAGCCAAGTCGGCCATATGCAAGGCAAACACCCTACCTGCTGTACTATTGCCCTGCCCCCCTTTTGGGGGGGAGGTGTGGGGGTGTTTGGGCCATATCCAGAGATATTCAGGGGTTATCCCCAGCTCTGCACTCAGAAATTACTTCTGGCAATGCTTAGGGGACCATATGGGATGTTGGGATAATATGTGGGTCAGCCACGTACAACACAGTGCCTGACCCTCTGCAATCTCTCTGGACAGCCCCCCACCCCCACCCCCCAAGCACAACTTTTTAACCAAGCAGTTGATTTCCAATCCTGTGGATCAGGATTCAGGTATGATCCACAAATATGAGACTGAAATCCTGGCCCGCTTTTGGTGCTCCAAGGAGGTAATTTTCCTGGGACTAAAGGCTCCCAACTGAAGCAGTAAAACGAGGCTAATGATGAGAGCAGCAGCATACACGGCCATGTGCTGCCAGTGGTGAAGCTGCAACACTAAGGCATATAAGTTAACTGTCCACCAACTCCACTTAAAGCAATGCCTTGATCCTTCGTTGTGTGTTAACTGTCCTCAGCACTCCCCCTACTGGTTCCACCAGGTAACCTTCCCCACCCTGACCCCCCAACCCCAGGCCAATTTTCACCTGTACCTCATCTGTAGGTGTCTCTGGTCTTTTCAGCACCACAGCAGACAGTGATCTGCTCAGCACCTGGGAGGTGCTCCTGACCTGGGGAACAGCGCAGGACAAGGTTAGGGGAAGGTATGCGAACAATTTCAGTCACTACCAAGTTATTACTTGGATGTTCCTTTTATCCTCCCCAAACATAATCCAGAGTATCTAATCTGTTACTTTCAGCAAATTAAAGATTCATGAACCATACTTCTTTATTGCTTCCCAGGCTTCTTTGATCTAAGGGAATCTACAGGTGTGTGTTACCCTTGTACTTTTTGCTACTTTTTGCTACAAGGAAGAACAGGAGGAAATTAAAGGCGTGGAAACATTTGGAAACATTTGTTCCCATCAATAAGCCAGTTCATAGATGGAAGCCAACACAGTATGTATTCTGGAAAACAGGCATGTCCTCCTCATAACTAACCCCAAATTAGGGTATGTACGGTTAATGTACAGTTAATGACCTAGGTTTTAGTTACAACTGAGCAAGACTCAAATCAGCTATATGATCATAGGATGAGTCTTTAAAAAATTTTCAGCCTACTTTCTTACCTTTCAACTGGGAGTAAGGCTTGATTTGGAGAGTTAAATGAGGTCAGGTATACAAATTGGTACACTTTGTACCAGGGACTAGGAAGGTATTTCAGGGGACTGGAGTGTATACTTTGAACGCAAGGATTCCAGATTTAATCTTCCACATTATGTGGTCTCCTGAACACAGCCCAGAGCTACCCCCAAGTACTGAGCAAGGAGCCATCTCCAACCATCTCCATCACTAGTTACAGTCCCCCACCTCCAAAAGAAATAAAAAAATCTTTTTTCTAGAAGAGTAGTCAAGTGCTCCACAAATGGTTTTCACTGATAGTATCACTGACTGATGAATGTACCAAATGCTCTACCACATAATCTAAAACCTCTGCCATATTGTTTGAGTCGAGTCGTTTCCAATGCATAGTTTAGGCTCCCACCCAGTTTTATGATTTGGGGGTGAGAGGGAGATTTGGGCCACACCTGGTGATGCTAGGAATGGAACTGGGATCAGCAGCTTACAAAGCACCTTAACATCTCCTTCCTCTCTGGTCCTCCCACTCATTTTTAAGCTTCCAGGGAGAACTCCTAAATGTGGCTAACATGGCTGTCTCACACGCAGGACACAATTTTGTATATAATGTATACTCAGTTCAGGTTTTTTCATGTTTATGAATTCTGGATGGATCCCAATTGACAGGAACACACGAGTTTCAAGACTGGAATTCATTGACCCATAAATGAATCTAGTCTTATTTATACTCTTCTTTTGGCTGGGCAGGGGTGTGAGCCACATCTTATAATACTCGGGGATTATTCCTGGTTCTAGGCTCAGAAGTGACCCCTGGTGGTACTTGAGAACCCACATACAGTGTTCAGGATCTAACTGGGGTTAGCCACATGCAACCTTATCTCCTGTACTATTTCTTTGGCCCTCATTTACGCTCTCTGCTAAGAAAACTGAAAGAGAATCGGCAACAAAGGCTATGAATTTGAGAGTGCCTGGTAGGCATTCATACTCTAAGAAGGGTCTTTCTCCAGTCCACTGCAAAGAACAAAATGTAGTAAGAGACAAGATGCTCTTCCTAGTAACATGGCTCAAAGGGCTGGAGGTAAAGGTATCTCATGGTCCCTTGAGCACCACCAGATGCACGCCCAACCCCCTGACCAAAAGTGAAAAAGATGGCCCTTCTCAACAACTCTCCCAGAAAAGGGAGGTACTCACCACAATGGGGGTGGAGACGAATTTGGCGCAGGCATACATCTTCAGGGGATGAGGGGCTGTGGCAGGAGAGCTAGAATTACAGAAGCAGCCTGTGAACATAGTTATTTATACACCGAAGTATGTCCTTATTAATAGAAAGGGCGCTCTGGAAAATTTGGATGGCCTGGAGAACAGAACGACTGACCTCAATTCATCAGCAAGTAGAATTAGAACCTTGAAGCCAAGATTCAGCATTTCCTTATTATCCCCTTGTTTGAACAAGTAGCCACTTGGTCCCACTGCTCTTTTCTATTCTATATACAGACTCTTACAGGTTGGCTTCTTTTTCTTTTTTTTTTTTTTTTGCTTTTTGGGTCACACCTGGCGATTCACAGGGGTTACTCCTGGCTCTGCACTCAGGAATCACCCCTGGCCGTGCTCAGGGGACCATATGGGATGCTGGGAATCGAACCCGGGTCGGCCGTGTGCAAGGCAAACGCCCTACCCGCTGTGCTACTGCTCCAGCCCCCGAAAAGGTTGGGTTCTTAAAGAGGATTTCCTCATGTCCTTTGCCTGTGTTCCTCAGTCTCTATTCAAAAGGAATCATGTTAGAGGCTGGAGAGATAGTATAGGAGGTAAGGCACTTACTTGCCCTGCATGCAGCTGCAGCAGCCACAACTCTGGTTCAAATTGTGGGCACTGAGGCCAGAGAGATAGTACAATGGGGAAAGTCCTTGCCTTGCACACAGCTGACCCAAGTTCAATCACTGGCACCCATATGGTCCCTGAGTTGGTGAGGAGTGATCCATAAGTGCAAAGCCAGGAGTAAGCCCTGATTACAGCAGGGTGTGCCTCCCCTCAAAACAAAAACCCAAAAACCCCAGGCATCATATATAGTTCTCTGAGACTGCCAGGAGTGACTCCTGAGCACAGAACCAGGTACAGCCAATAGAATGTGGACTTCAGGGGCCGGAGCGATAGCACAGCGGGTAGGGCGTTTGCCTTGCACGCGGCCGACCTGGGTTCGATCCCCGGCATCCCATATGGTTCCCCAAGCACTGCCAGGAGCAATTCCTGAGTGCAAAGCCAGGAGTAACCCCTGAGCATCGCTGGGTATGACCCAAAAAAGCAAAAAAAAAAAAAAAAAGAATGTGGACTTCAAACCAAAAATCAATCAAAAGGGGTCTGTAAAAATCTTTCTTTCTTAGAAATTTATTTCCTAATTATGTAGGAAGGGTATTAGATGTTCTCTATCATTTAATAATATACCTGTGGACCAAAACATGTAAGTGCTGTATAAAATCAGCCAATTATGTTAAACTAGCATACCTGCCTTTATTGTATTTGTAATCAGCCTCAATAGAAAGGCCCCGGAAGGTTTACTATTTTTTTTCCTAGAAAGCACATATGAATGCATTTTGTTTTGGTATTGTATTTATTCAATACAGTAGTTAGTCTTTTTTTTTAAAAAAAAGGAACCACTCTCAGTATTTAGGCCTTAAGAGTTCCTGGGATGAAGGTCCCTGGAGCCATAGTACAGCGGGTAGGGCATTTGCCTTGCATGTGGCCAACCCAGGTTTGATCCCTGGCATCCCATATGGTCCCCCCAACATGGCCAGGAGTTAATTCCTGAGTGCACAGCCAGAAGTAATCCCTGAGCATCACTGGGTGTGACCCCCCAAGAAAAACCCAAAAAAGTTACTGAGATTTTTGTTTTTGGCCACACTCAGAGGTACTCAGGGGATTCCCTGGCTCTGAGCTCCAGGATCACTCCTGAAGGTATTTGGGAGACCATATAGGGCACCAGGGAGCTACCTGGGGCCAGACGCATGCAAGGCATGTGTCTTACCTACCATACTATCTCTCTGGCTCCAGTTATTAATTTATTTTGGGGGAGGGGCCACACCTGGCAGTGCTCATAGCAATTCTTGGCTCTGCACTCAGGAATTACTGGTTAGTGCTTGGAGATCATATGGGAGAAAGATCGAACCTGTGTCAGCTGTGTGCAAGGCAAATGCCCTACCTTACTGTACTATCACTCCCGTCCACCCAATTATTTTTTTGACTATTGAGGTGGGGGTGGGGTGGTGAGAGCAAACACAACTCCGCACAACTACAAACTATGCAGTGGCGGTTCCCACATTAGAGAAAGAGCAGAAGCCACCATATTTAGAATGCAACGGACAAGCCACTCCTTGGGGAAAATCTACCTTTGTTGGTATGGTCTCTTCTCCTGCTCAGTGAGGTTTTAAAAACTCTCAAGGGATTGTTCAAGGCAAAAGCACTGGTAGAGTACCTAATAATGATTTTTACCGGAATTACCTGGCATTTTTGGATTCCTTGAAAACACTTCCATTTTCAATCAAAATCCAAAACCGGGGTTGGAGCGATAGGACAGCGGGCAATACTTTGCCTTGCATGCGGCCAGCCCAGGTTCGATCCCCATCACCCCATATGGTTACCTAAGCCGGCTAGGAGTGAGCACTGAGCCCTGCTGGGTGTGCCCCTCCCCCCCAAATCCTTTCCCAACACTGTCCCTACACCCCAAGGCTATTAAACATAGGCATCAGTGGAAAAGTGTAGTTGGGTGGATTAAGAACAAGCGAGGCGCTTAATGCCATCCTGGCACGCGGTGCATCCGCAACACGTGTAAGCGAGGGGCTCTGCACCCATGGTCACCTCGCCCTGTCCCGTCCGCACGTGTCACCCTGCCGTGACCGTTTCCTGACTTCAGATGCCTTGCACGCGGGACAGAGTGTGAGGCTCTCCATAACGCCTCGAGAGAGAACCCTGGCCGCAGCCGGGAGCGGGGGGCTCCCCTTCTGGCCCCGCCGCCCCCGGGGCACCCTCTGGCCCCGCTGCCCTCCTGCAACCCGGCCGGGGTGGGAGGGTCCGGCTCTGCGGCCGTGGCCTGCCCCGACGGCAGCCCGAGGGGGTGCGGGCCGGGGACCCCCGCGGGGCCGAGGAAGGCGCGCGGGGCCGGACGGGCGCAGCGAGGCGGGGAGCGGGGCAGCGGGGCAGCGGGCACGAGGGGGAGGAGAAGGCCGAGGCGGCGACAAGGAGCGCCCTGGGACCTGGCGGCGGCCAGTTCCCAGACACCCTCCCCCGAGCCCTCCAGAGACATCCAAGATGGCGCCACGCCCGCGCGGCTGGAGGTCAAGCACGCGCCGCGGGGGCGGCCGGGGTGCGGGGTCCCGGCGCCCAGGGGGGCTTGGGGGCCGCGACGGGGGCACGCAAGGTGAGGGCCTCGCAGCGTCCGCGCGAGGTGGGGCGGCCCGCGCGCGTGCGCGGCGCCCGACGGCCGCGAGGGCCCAAGGCCTTACCTGTTCCCAGGGCCGAGAAGACAGAGAGGGGCGGGGGGGAGGCGGGTAGAGGGGAAGCGAGGTAGCGCGCAGGCGCGGCCCGGACCAACGAGTCGCTCCGCCGCGGCTAGAGCGACTGCCGCGCGGAGGGGCGACCCAGGCGCCCACAGCGCCGCCTGCCAGCCCCGGTGAGGGTCGTCCGGACGGTTGCTCCACCTGGTGTCGGAGAGGAGGAACTGCAGGCCCAGTCGACCTTCGCCGAAGCGAGGACAAGTGGGGTAGTGTCAGCGGATCTGTAACGTGGCCTGCGGTTTGCTCCGCACAGCCTTTGGCATCTTGGCATCCGCGCGCCCCTTTTCCGAGCATGCGTCGTCACGTTGCCAAGAGGGAGAAAAAAAATTATCAACCCGGACATTCGCTGTGAAGTAACATAGAACTGGGACTGGGAGGCTCAGTGCCTAGGAAGAAGGCAAAGTAACGGGGGGTGGGGGGCCGGGGATGTTCATTATGGCTTGATCTTTGGAAAAACCTGCTCAGTGTGCGAAGAGTCAGCATAAGACCCCCGCTGCCTCACGTTTGTCTCCTTTTTTTTTTTTTTTCCAATTTGGTTATCAGCCACCAGCAAGGCAGAAGAGAGCGGCGAACGCTGACGGGGGGGCCCAAACGTCTTTCCTGAGCCCGTCTAGGAACAGCGGGCACCTGTGACCCGCACTCAGGTTGCAAGGTGACCCCCGCTCATGCAGGTGGTGCCTCTCCAAGCCCCCTCCTCCACGATCCCCCACCCCCGGCCCCCCTAAGGTCTTCTGGAGGCGGCCCCGCAGCCCTCCCCACGTGCCCTTTCGCACAGGCGCGGGCGTGGGGGCGCTCGGCTCGTCTCCTCGTCCTCTTTGTCTTCCCTACCCGGGTCCGGCCGGCCGGCCCCCTCGCCCTCGTGTCCAGACCCCGGCCGTCTCGGGCGTGGCGGCACGAGAAAGACGGGGAAAGCTCACCAAACCCCCCTACAAAATTAAAAAAAAAAAAAAAAAAGAAAGAAAAGAAAAAAGCAAAAGCAAACGCCGTGGCTGTAAATAAAGCCAAATCCGCCACCCTCGGAGGGGCCGTTTGTCCTCCCCTCCTTGGCCCCGTCCTTCCCGCCGCCCCCGCCCTGCTCGCGGGCCCCGCGGCGCCCCGGCCCCGAGCTCCTCCATTTAATCGGATTTGGGAGAAGGGGAGGATAAATCACGGCAGCAGCTTTACGGTCCCGGAGGAGACGCGAGCCGCGGCCAGGCACACCCCGGCCGGCGATAAAACCCGCCGCTGAAAGCCCGCGGAGCAATTTCCCGGGACCCCGAGCGACGCCATTACAGGAATGTAATTTTGCCCGGATGAGGCCCCGAGTTTAATTATCCTCGCGGAGGAATTTCAATGCGGCCAATCCATCTTGCAGGCGCGCGGCAGAGGGATTTATATGGGCCCGTTATTTCACACCGCTCCTCCATCTGCATTTTTATGGCCCCGCGCGCCGGCGAGGGCGGGCGCCGCGCAGGGCAGAGTCGGGGAGCGGGCGCGGCCCGGCCCGCTCGGCCCGAGCAGCCCCGGCTCCGGCGGGGCGCGGAGCCCGCGGCCTCCCCGGCGCCTTCCTGCAGCCTCTCGCCGCTGTCGCTGGCCGGCTTGGAAGCGGGGGGTGGGGAAGAGGGAGGAAGGGAGCCGGGGTTCGTGGGAATCAACAGGTATTTCCCCAGGAGCCGGCGGGGCCGGGCACCCAGAGCACTTGCCGCGAGCAAGGGAAGACAGGCCTGCAGGGAGCACCCCGAGCGCCCCCAGACGCCCACCCCACTGCCCCAGTTATTCTAGTCCCCAGCTTCAACCGAGCCAGAAAGCACGTGGGTCTTTTTGTTTGTTTTTTCTTTTTTGGGGTCACAACCGGCAATGCACAGGGCTTACTCCTGGCTCTGCACTCAGGAATTACTCCTGGCGGTGCTCAGAGGACCATATGGGATGCTGGGAATTGAACCCGGGTCGGCCGCATGCAAGGCAAACGCCCTCCTCGCTGTGCTATTGCTCCAGCCCCCAAGCACGTGGGTCTCAGGAGCCTCTGCCTCTAAATGATTTTGCAGCTGTTTGGAACGACCGTTTCGGCCCCTCTCATATATTACTCAAAAATAAAAATAAATAAACACCCCCCCAGAACCCCAAACTTTAGGAGAACTGGAGAAGGGCCCCCCAAGGCAGCAAACTCCGTGGAAGCCTGTGTGTTCAATTCTCTCTGATCCCGCATTCAGTGGTGGGCCCTGGATTAGACAAACCCTAGTTCCCAAGCCAGTACAAGATCTTGGAAAAAAAAAAAAAAACTTCTCTCTCCATCGATTCTCTCCTACAAAAATTAAGATTTATATGGCTTACCCCACAGCTAATATGAAACCAGGTGGTGTTAAAAATAGCAGGACTCTGGGAACTCAGTAAGTGTTCAATAAATGCTAGCGATAATAATATTGTAACTATTATTATTCGGTTCAACATTGTGACACACTGTTTGCACTGCTTCCTAGAGACTATTGCTAGGTTCTTGCAGTGATGCTGCCTCGGAATATTAACTGAACTTTCTTTCACACCTACACATAAGATCATGAAATACAAAGTATTTGACAGGCTGCTGGGGGGAAATCTGCAGGAAGGGCTGAGAATCCCAGGAGTTACTGCAATTAAGTCCAAGTAAGTACTATTAACCAGGTCTGAAATCAGAAATTACATCTGTAATTAAATTAGGGGAACAGAGCTATTGCAAAAATCGGATGAGGTTTGTGAGGAAGGGATAAACTGGAAAACAACAAAAATGATCCACGAGAACATTAGCTAAGAATATAGGGGTCTTTTCTGCACCCTCTAGGGAAAGCAGGAGTTCAGGAAAGAAAGGGTGTGGAACCAGAACTATCCTTGCCAATCAATCCTTTTCTTTTCCTGCCAGACCATGTAACAAGGCTGGCGTGATTGGCCAGTTTTTCTAATGACTCTTAGTGGCAGATTCTGACTGGTTAGCAGCCGCCCTACATAGTGGTGGGGAAAAAATGAGATTGATCAGTTCTTCCTTAGGATTGGTTAACAACCCTCAGGAGGCCCAGAGACGCATTTTGATGAACTGGATAGGCTAGGAGGGAGGTCCAGCACCTGGCATACAGAAATTCTGAGCGTTCTTTTCCACAAAGGTCACCAAGAGTCTTGATGGACGTGCCTGTTTGCCTTTGGATGAGAAACACAGTAGCTTAGAGAAGAAAAAAAAATCAAAAGAATCCTGCAGGCTTGTCACAGTTCAATTGAAACTCCAATCAGAAACAGATTATAGAAAGAAACTTAATAGGGGGGAAAAAAAGTAGGACAGAGAGAAACAATTAAAAAAATTGCCAGAGAGAAAAGGGTTTTAATAATTGTTTTTCATTCCAGATGGTTTAAGATGAGGCTACTTTATGATGCATTTTGCTAGATGCACGTGTTGCCAATAAACAGTGTGGCAACAACAGCTGTCAACTAGATCTTTCCCCCTCCCTTAGCTGTGGGGGCCACACCTGGTGCTCAGGAGCCTCCAGAACCACACCCAGCATTGCTCTAGAAGCCATGTCGTGCTCAGGGGGCCTTTCCTGCAGAACAGAGCCCAGACCCTAGCATATGGCAGGTGCGAGCATGTCCCTAGTCCCCAAACAGCTTTTTGGAGGCAGGAGTCTGAGAATCTAGTTTCAGCCCTGCTACCATCTGAGTGGCTATTCCTCTCTCAAAGATGCCCCAGCTTCCTTATTTGGAAAAATCATGGAAAGAAGTAACTTGCACGTTTCTAGCCCTTGTCAATTTTCGAGAACCATCTTTCTGCTGAATAGGCAATTTTGTATATGCAAAAGTGGTATCTGTGCTGGGGTGTAGAGAAGAGAGTGCAGTGCGAAAGGTACTTTGGTGATATCTATGGGGGCATAGGGTTGGAGCTGCAGTACTTAGGAGCTGTGGTACTCAGAAGTTCTCTCTATCTCTACTGTTTAGTTCTGGCATAGTTCCTGGTTCTGTGCTCAGGAGTGACCCCTGGCGGTGCTCCAAGGATCATGCATGCACCTGGGACTCCATCTGGGGTCAGTTATCAGTCCTTACCTTCTGTACTAACCCTTAGGCCCCCAGAAATGGTATCTTTGCTCAGCTAGTAAAAACTTATGGATGGAGAGATAATACAGCAGGTAGGGTGCTTGTCTGATACACGACTGACCCAGGTTCAATCCCTAGCACCATATATGGTCTCTGCAAGCCCCACCAGATGTGATGCCTGAGCACAGAGCCAGGAGTAAGTCCTAAGCACAGCCAGGTGTTTCCCTTGGTCCCACCTCCCAAACACTTCTTAGGTCTCGAGTGCCTCTATTTTTCTGGGATGGCTCATTTCAAGTTCCTGACACTCCTAGTCATTGACAGATTTTTCTATTGCTTGCTAAAGCAGTGTGCCGATTTTGAGCCCTCTGCTTTTGGAGAAAGAAAACAGGAAGTGAAAGGGGGAAGAGTTATTAGAATCCAGGCTTCTAAGCTGTAGCAATAGTACAGTGGGTAGGGCACTAGGTTTGCATGCAGCTGACCAAGGTGCAATCCCTGACACCCCAGACGGTCTCTCAAGCTTGCCAGGAGTGATCCCTGAGAACCACCAGGAGTAAGCCCTGAGCACTACCAGGCATGGCTCCAAACCAAACAAATAATAAAAAAAGAATTCAGGCTTCTGAGAAAGAGGTTGTAATTAGTTTGAGAATGAGAGCTGGTGTCAGAAGGATGACTAAGTCAGTTTTTAATAAGAGTACAAGTTCCAATGAATTTGTGCATGTTCTATATATTTGTCTAGAAGTCACGGTGAAGTATCAATGTGAACAGTTTTGCTCTCTGCCATTTGGTGACTACCAACCCAAGGAACATATACAGACAAAACAGAAAAAAAAAAAGACTTCATGTTATATAATGAAGATCAAAGCACAACAAACTAGGAATCTGAATCAAGGCTTTATTTTTTATTTTATTTTACTTTATTTTTGCTTTTTGGGTCACACCCGGCGTTGCACAGGGGTTACTCCTGGTTCTACACTCAGGAATTACTCCTGGCGGTGCTCAGGGGACCATATGGGATGCTGGGATTTGAACCCAGGTCGCAGCGTGCAAGGCAAACGCCCTATCCGCTGTGCTATTGCTCCAGCCCCTGAATCAAGGCTTTAGAATACTAATAATAATGTGACTTTTTCCCCCTTTGTCTTTTAGCCACACATAGCAGTGCTCTGGGGCTGTTCCCACTGTTCAAGGGTCAGTCCCCAGGTATGCAAGCGACAAGGTGGTTCCGGGTATGGAACCATCCTTGGGTCATCTCCCTGAGCACCTGCAACTTTTTTGGTGTTGATGGTGGGGGTTGTTGGGGCCATATCTAGCAGTCCTGTTCCTGGTTCTGAGTTCATGAGTCCCTCCTACCAGTGCTCAGGCCATATGTAAGCACTGCACTGTCGTCCCATTATTCATCGATTTGCTCCAGTGGGCACCCATAAAGTCTCCATTGTTAGATTTGTTACTGTTTTTGGCATATCAAATATGCCACGTGTAGCTTGCCAGGCTCTGCTGTGCGGAGGGAGGGATACTCTTGGTAGCTTTCCGGGTTCTCCAAGAGGGACGGAAGAATTGAACCCTGGGGCTGGAGCAATAGCACAGCGGGTAGGGCATTTGCCTTGCACGCGGCCGACCCGGGTTCGATTCCCAGCATCCCATATGGTCCCCTGAGCACCGCCAGGGGTGATTCCTGAGTGCAGAGCCAGGAGTAACCCCTGTGCATCGCCAGGTGTGACCCAAAAAGCAAAAAAAAAAAACAAACAAAAAGAATTGAACCCAGGTCAGCCACATGCAACGCAAAAGCCCTATCCGCTGTGCTATTGCTCCGTAGTACAGCGAATATTTTTCTTTCTTTTTGGGTCACACCCGGCGATGCTCAGGGGTTACTCCTGGCTTTGCACTCAGGAATTACTCCTGGCGGTGCTTGGGGGACCATATGGGATGCCGGGGATCGAACCCGGGTCGGCCGCGTGCAAGGCAAACGCCCTACCCGCTGTGCTATCGCTCCGGCTCCCAATACAGCGAATTTTTTTAAATATTATTTTTATTGAATCACCATGAGATATAGACCATTACAAAGCTGTACATGATTGGGTTTCAAGAACAGGGAATTTGAATGGGGGTTGGCTACAAATAATGTGGGTGTCTTTACCCTGTGCTACTTCTCTGGCTCTTTGGAACATAACTTTACTTCTCTGTACTTAAGTTTTCCTCACCTGCAAAACATAGGAAAACACTCTGGGGGTATTAAATCATCTCAGCTTTAAATATAAATAGCATTGGTTTGTCCTTCCTAGTTGGCCCTTATTGCATGTGACTTCAAGTTACTGACTAATGTTTTATTGAGCATCTACTATGTGCAAGATGTTGTCCCACATATTGTGAGTGGGAATTGTAAAAAGGAAAGAATAATCCTTATCTTCATAAATGTATAATCAGTAAGAAAGATGTGCACATATATAACTAATAATATGCAGCAATATTTAGTAGATAGATGGGAGACAGGAGTCAAAGACAGCATGCTTTCTAGCTAGAATGACCTATGGACACCATGATTAAAGGAAGTTTTTTCTCCTTCTTTTAACAAATTTGAAATATTTGAGTCATATAAAAGGATGCACTTCAATCTATTGGATATGAAATACTATTTCATGGTGGTTTGAATTTTTATTGGCCTGATTATTAATGAGGTTGAGCATCTTTTCATATATTTATTGACCACTCATGTTTCCTCTTCTGTGAAATACCTACTCCTATATGTCTTTTGCTCATTTTTCTATTGGAATTTTGTCATCTTCCTATTGATTTGGGGGAATTAACAAATATATATAGCCCAGGACTGATCCTTTGTTAGTGGATGTTGTCTCCTTCCAGTTTGTGGAGGGGCTGGATTTTAGTAGAGGCTTAAAGGATGGATGATTTTCGTTCCAGCTCAGAGTCCTCATTTAGTTGCATTAATTAATTCTTAATTCATTCATCAAATATTTATTGAAAGTCTAAGCAGACATTCTAGTAGACACTGAGAATACAAATACATCCCGTATTTATTCACCCCTTAGCACTCCCAAAATTGACTTTGATCCAAACCACTGACATCACTTGCTGGACCACTACCACAGCCTCCTAGCTGGCCTTCCAGAATTCACTCAGGTCTTTTACCACACTATTCTCCACACCAAATATTTTTTTTTCCAGAAAAGTTCATGCAATTTAATTTATTTGCTTATTTTTGATTTGGGACTACACCAAGCAGTGCTCCAGGGTTATTTCCACCTCAGAGCTTAGGGGTCATGTCTTCTTCGGTGGTACTTGGTGCCCCTATGCAGTGCCCAGAATTGAACCCAGGCCCCAGATGCAAAGATCTACTCTCTCTCCCTAGTTCCTATTTTAGTTGTGAGTGTGTGTGCTTACATGATCATGTGCACACCACACCTGACAGTGCTCAGGGCTACTCCAAGCTCAGTGCTCATGGGTTCCTCAGGTGGTACGCAGGGCCCCAAGTGGTTCCAGTGATCAAATGAAGAGCTCCTGTGGACAAAGCTTCTGCTCGGCCCATTCAGCTGTCTCTCCTGGCCACTGGAGGAGTTTTATTCGGTGAGAGAGCAGAAGGATGTTTCCTGGAGTAGGAGCAGTGAGTACAAGGGCTTTGGAGTAAGGGGGTAAGTGCTCTCTTCCAGGACATGTAGGAACTTTAATGTGGTCCAAATGCTGTGGGCATGGCAGGGTACAGAGAGATGAAATGGATGGCGAGTGACTAGATCCTGAAGCATGTTACCATTAACCTATTAAGCATGTTACTAAGGCAACGAAGGGTTGGAGAGAGAGTATTTGCCTTGCATGTGGCCAATTCAGTTTCAATCCAGCTCAACACAACATATGGTCCCCTGAACATATCAGAAGTGACCTTCGTCCAGAGCTGGGAGTAGCCACTGAGCACCGACATGTGTGCCCCCCCCCCAAAAAAAAAGTTAACACAATTGAATTTTATCTAGAAAGAAGCATGAAATATCTTACATAGGAGAGTGGAAAACTCAAATTCCCATTTTTTAAATTTATTTATTTATTTATTTATAGCACAGCAGGTAGGGTGTTTGCCTTGCACGTGGCTGACCCGGGTTCAATCCCCAGCATCCCATATGGTCCCCTGAGCACCGCCAGGAGTCATTCCTGAGTGCAGAGCCAGGAGTAACTCCTGTGCATTGCCAGGTGTGACCCAAAAAGCAAAAAAGCAAAAACAAACAAAAAATAATAAAAAATATTTATTTATTTCTTGGTTTGGGACCACACCCAGTGGAGCTCAGGGGTGACTCCTGGCTCTGCACTCAGGAATTACTCCTAGAAATCTTCGGGGATCACATGGGGTGCTGGGCATTGAACCCAGGCTCTACCCACTGTGTTATCATCTCGGCCCAGATTCCCATCTTGAAAAGGTCATTCTAATCCTACCACAGAGAACAGACAAGGGGAGGGCAGAGTCTGGGTCTGGGATGCGGTTGGAGGCTATTCCAGAAGGCAGGAGTAACCTAAACTCTGAGGCGCTAGTGGAGAGGGGGGGAAGTATCCAGAGCTCAAGAAATTTGCAAAGAACTGCAAGGCCTCAGTGGTTGTAGTGGTGGGGGATGAAGTAGAAGAGAGGAATGAAGGGGCCAGAGCCCTACAGTGGGTAGGGCATTTGCCTTGCACACAGTTGACCCGGGTTCAATCTCCGGTACCCCATATGGTGCCCCAAGTCCACCAGGAGTAATTCCTGCGTAAATCCTGCCAGGTGTGGCCCAAAATTCTAAGAAGAGAGACAAGAATGGTGCTCAGTTTTGTGACTGGAGGCCCTGAGTGGGGTCCTTCTCCAACTCAGGCTTCCCCCTCCACATCCCAGAAGACTCCCAAGAATCTCCACAACTTTGGACCCCTTCCTCCAACCCACCTCTAAACTTTGTCCTTCACCCGAGGACCTTGCCTTAATCTCTGCCCCCCCCCTTTTTTTGCTTTTTGGGTCACACCCGGGGATGCTCAGGGGTTACTCCTGGCTCTACACTCAGGAATTACTCCTGGCGGTGCTCAGGGGACCATATGGGATGCTGGGAATCGAAGCCAGATTGGCCGAGTGCAAGGCAAATGCCCTACCCACTGTGCTATCGCTCCAGCCCCATTAATCTCCCCTTTCTTCTGGGTTCTTTGCCCTCAGTTTTCTCGCCACTAAATGAAATTGAAACCGTCATGGATCCCCATGGTTCTGTCCTGACTTTTCCACCCGCGGCTTTTCTGCCTTGACTACATTGGTCCCTCACCCCAACAAGGAGCTTCCCCTCGTGTTTCTCCACAGAGATGGAGAGAGCATTTCGGCTCAGGGGAGTTATTGACAAGTGCTGTCTGAGGCCTGCAGACTTAAAGACAGAAGGATAATAGCAGGACAGAGGCGACCCTGAGGAGATGCTGTGCCTTAGTTAGAGCCTCCACAGGCTGGGAAGAGCAACGCAAGACTTGGCGGTTTGGAAGGCTATATCACTGTATCACTGTCACTGTCATCCTGTTCGTAGATTTACTCAAGTGGGTACCAATAATGTCTCTTCCTCTAGCCCTGAGATTTTAGCATCCTTTCCTTACTCGTTTTTCCCAACGATTGGAGGCTCTTTCAGGGTCAGGGGAATGAGACCTATCATTACTGTTTTTTGGCATATCGAATATGCCATGGTAGCTTGCCAGGATCTGCCCGTGCGGGCGGGATACTTTTGGTAGCTTGCCGGGCTCTCCAAGAGGTATGTGTAAACTCCATCAAATATGGTGTGGTAATTGTGGAAAATGGATAGGAAGTGTCTTATAATGTGTCCAGAAATCGGCCTGGAGCATGGTGGCAGTTGGGTAGTGGAGGTCGGCTGCTGGGGTTGGGTCCCTTGGGCCGGGGAGGGTTCTCACCTGCCCCCTCTGGAGCACCCCAAGTGAAAACAGCCTGGTGCGGAGTCCTTTTCTTTTGCAGTAAGCTGAGAGCTATATGTGAAAGGAGGATTTGCTAAATTGTAAGGATGGAGAGGGACTAATGGCTTGATGGGCAAGTCCACAGACTTTTTAGTTATACGGATAGAAGGTGGAAGGACCAGAGGAATAGAATCAGTGAGATGAACTGATTAGCCCATTCTAATATTTTAGGGGCCTAGGACAAGAGAAGCAAATATAGGCCTACACACCAAAGGTAAAAGTCATAAATCAAATCTAATGAACAGTTAATAAAATATGGTCTACCTCCTTACTGTGACAAGCATATCAAGATTAGCTTGAAGATTTCTACTAGGAATTATGGGATTCCCCAGCCTCTGCCTGACCACAGGTTCTTGTTCTACTCTGGGCTCTGTTCTTTCACCTGCGGGTTCTCACCCACTATGCGTGCTTGGGGCACCACACATCTAAACTCCATCCACAGATCAGTCACTTGGTGGGAGATGCCTCCCAACAGTTCCCTCTAGAACTGTTCCCTCTAGGTCTTCTAGATGATTGAACTCCAGGAAGAGACACTGGAAATGGTTTGGGCTGCTTGGCAGGAAGTTCTGACAACTCAGCTGGAGCCGAGTTCACTAGAGCAAGGCTTCTTAAATTTTTTCACTTTAAGGAGCTGGAATGGTAATACAGTTAGTAGGGCACTTGCCTTGCATATGGCCAACTCAGGATCAATCCCCAGCATCCCATATGGTCCCTTCCAAGCCTGCCAAGTTATTCCTAAATGCAGAGCCAGGAGTAACCCCTCAGCATTGCTGGGTGTGACCTCCAAACAAACACAAAAATAAAACAAAAACCTTTTTCCACATGAGATCCCAATTTCACTCAGGATGTTTATGCAACCCTGCGTATATAGGTATACAAAATAAGCGTACAAATCAGATATCACTATAATCAGTCATCAAGAGATATATTTTATTTTGTTTTGTTTTGAATGACTGTTTTCAGGGATTACTCCTGGCTTTACACTTAAGGTTCACTCCTGGAGTACTCGGGAGCCCATTTGGGGTTCCAGGGATCAAACCCAGGTCAGCCACATGCAAAGCGAGCACTCTACCTGCTGTATTATGGCTCTGTCCTTCTAAAACAAACTTTTCAAAGTTAGGGGCTATAGCAATAGTATAGTGGATAGCGCACTTGCCTTGTGTATGGATGACCTGGGAAAGAGCCCATAAAGTCTCCCTAGCCACACCAGGAGTAATCCCTGAGCACAGAGCCAGGAATAAGCCCTGAGAATTGCCAGACACGAACACAGAGCAAAACAAAATAAAAGTAATGCAACTAGGGCTGGAGAGGTAGTATAGTGGGTAGGGCATTTGCCTTGCATGTGACCAACCCAGGTTCGATTCCCAGCATCTCATATGGTCCTGAGCACCACCAGGAGTAATTCCTGAGTGCAGAGCCAGGAGTAACCCCTGTGCATAGCCGGGGTTTATTTATTTCCAAAAAGCAATAAATAAATAAATAAATAAATAAATGTAATGCAATTCCATACACTCTAAAGGGAGGCATGAGCCCTGGGCAGGTGCATCTCCTTGGACTTTAGATGAGTTATCCTCTCTCTGGAGAAGGGGGACTAGAAAAACAACACCTAGGATAGAGGTTCCTCTTGGTAGGTCTACAGAGATAAACTCCAAAATAGTATATTCCGGGTTCAAATCTTTAATATAGGGACATTTGTTTGCTGTTCTTTGAATCTGAGTTTCTCTCTTTCTCTCTCCCTTTCTCTTTCTCTCTCTCTCCCCTGCCCTCTTTTCCTCCCTCCCTCTCTCTTTCCCTCTCTTTTGTTTAGGGCCACACTTGGCAGTGCTCAGAACTACCCCTGACTCAGTATTCAGGGGCCATTTCTGGTGTGCCCAGGGAACCACATATGATGCCAGGGATGGAGCCCAACCTCTGCACTATCTCTCCACCCCATTCTCTTCCTTCTCCCTTGCCCCCTCTTTCATTTACATACCTCTCCTACTTCTAGTCCCTTTGTGCCTTTATGATTATTAGAAGCTGGACCTGCACACTTCAGTCACCAACTGACACCCTTTCGGTGACGAGATGCTGGCAAGCCCCAGTGGTGACACTTCCGGAATCCCAATGTACACCTGGGATAGGGTTGCTTGGAAGAACGGGGCTTTGCAACTGAACTATCAGCCAGTTTCTGTGCCTTGGTTTGTTTACTCGTAAAATGCAGATAGTAATATCTATCTTACAGGGTTGTGGTGGGGATTAGATAAGCTAATGTGTGCCGAGCACCAGGTATTTGATAAATACCACTCAGTCCACATTGTTTTTCTTCCCACCCGCTATCACATCACCTTCAAAACAAGCATGGCAGACCAGGGATGTGGCTTGGCGGATAGAACACCTGCCTTTTATGTGAGAAGCTCTAGGTTCAAATCCTAGCACCACATACACATATGCACACACACACACACACACACACACACACAAAACAGAACTGAAGAAAGTAACTATGGAAGTGAGTTGGGGGGAGGTAGGAAGTCTTTTATTTATTTTCTTTTTCGGCCTTGGCTGTCTGGGGAGGATATATCTGAGAAAAAGGAGTTTATAAAGGAGACGGTAATCTAGGCAGTAATGATCTCAGTTTAGGCTGGGACCATGTGGTAGAAAGAGAAAGAGAAGTTGTTTTGAATACTGATAAAGGAAAAATGGTAATGACATAATGGCTTTTACAATCTGTTTTGTTGGCTACAGCAGCTGGTGATTGTTTTGATTTGGTTTTCAGGTTAAGATAGGAGAAGAAGGTGTGAATAATGTAAAACAGAGCAGTTAAGCATCATTTCTTGGTGACCAGGAACAGAGAGATAGGATTGCAAACACATATGGATCTGCCTTTCAAATAAAGCAACTCTCTTTTAAGTCGCTCTTATATTGTTCCTAAACATGTACAGATTCTCACCATATGCTGTCACTCTTGCTGTTTCTGCAGCTGGAACGCTTGCTTTTTCTTGTGCTCTTCCAAATTCTGTTTTGTTTTTTTTTAATGTCAGGCCCATTCCTTCTGTGTTAAGCATTCCTGCCCACCACCTGCTCCCCCTAATCTATATCACCTAAAACTTATTCATGGTCTTAATATGTTTGTTTGTTTGGGCCAGGCCCAGCTGTGCTCAGGGATCACTTCTGACAGTGCTCACGGGACCATATGGGATGCCAGTGATTGAATGCAGTTCAGCCACAGGCAAGCCAAGTGCCTTGCTCGTTGTACTATCTCTGGCCCTGTGGTCTTAATTGGTCACTGTCTGGTCAAGTTCTCTTATTCTTTCAGGTGTGCAAGTTTTGTTTCCCCAAATCAAGTCTAAACTAATTAAAAGAGGGAAACTTCTGTTTCTCTTCCATTTCCCACGATGCCTGTGTATTCATTCAACATACATTTATTGAATCCCTGAGTCTGAACTGTGTTAGGTGCTGATGATACAAAGATGAATAATTGGTGCCAGGGGAAAAGCTTAGAGAACTGGATTGTTGTTCCCCAGCCTTACATAGGGTTGCCTGAACCCTGCTAGAAACAATCCCTGAGCACAGAGCCCAGAGTAAATCCTAAGCACGTGGTGCTTAGGTGTGGCCCAAACCCTCTCTCCAACCCCCCCTAAGTGGACTAAAGTCCTATTTCATATACTGGAGCCCTGAATTTTGGTCCTTGAGCAATATCTTAGAAGTAGCCTCTTAACACTGCTGAGTGTGACCCCCCATAAAACAACAAAAACAAATGAATATATTAATATATACATATTTGCATAATACACTGCCTATGAAAGTGTTGCATTGGGGACCAAGACAGAATATAGAGGGGAAGGCACTTGCTTTGCACACAGCTGACCAGGGTTCAATCCCTAGCACCCTAATATGACCCCCTGGGCACTGTCAGGAGTAAGGAGTGAGAGTTGGATCCCTGGCATTCATAAGGTCCCCTGACCACTTGCAGGAGTAGTTCCTACATGCAGAGCCAGGAGTAAGAGGTATGATCCAAAAATGAACAAAAAAAGTGTTGCATATATAGTGGGCTCTCGATATAGGTTTGATAACTTGACAACTAGGCTGCTCTCCATGTATGCTTTCAATGAATGAATGGAATAATTAAGTAACAAGCCCCTGTAACAACAGTTACAGGTGTATCCCTCCTTTATGAAGCTATTTTTGTCTGACTTATAGATGGAAGACTGATTTGAGGGGAGAAGTGGTCTGTAGAGTCATAAACACAGAGAGCCTACCAGCTTTTCAAGGTAGTGTTCACTCCTTCCCTTAAGGCCTAGTGATTAAATCACAAAGCATTTTATAGGCATTGGTGAGTACCTTTTGCCAATTTGTGTTATTCAGGTTGTTGAGTTATGAGAGTTGTGTTAATCATAATAAAATGTTATTATTGAAATATTTATTATGGGCTAGATATTGTACTGATTTCACTACATGAATTATCTAACTCCTAACAACAACCAATCATAGATAGAATTATTATCTCCACTTTGCAGAAGAGGAAATGCAATGCACAGAGAGTCAGTAAGCAGAAAAGATAGGACCGGAGTCCAAAAAGCTTGATTCCACATGTGCTGCTATATAATTAATTAGGAGAGGAGAACTGAGTTCTTGAGCTGGCTCTGGCATTTCCTTGCCAAATGATCTGCAGAAGTTTTTTCAGGACCTTACAGCAGCTAAAAGCTGGTTTTAAGGCGCTTCTTTTGAATTCAAGTTCTCTGTTCTTTGTAGCAGCATTAACTGCCCAAATCCTGTGCTGAACTCTTAAATTTATATTTTGCAGGGGATAACACCTGTCTTTGCTTAGGGCTTACTCCTAGCTCAGTGCTCAGGGACCTCTCCTGGCTATGGTACATAATACCCAGAATTGAACCAGGCTTGACTGCATGTAAGGCAAGCACCTTACCGGCTGCACTTTCTATTTCACCCAAGCTTCTAAATCTTATCTTTTATCTCTTAGTGGTGTCAGGGTCAGCTACTGTCACTTTTAAAACAGGTTTGTATGTTTTTTTTTTTTTTTTTAGGACCATGAGGATTTGAAACTGGGCCTCTTGCACACAAAGTATGCAAGCTGACACCTTTAGAGTTATTCCCCCTGGCCCCCAAATCTCCTCCTTTTAGTTTGTTCATTTTGTTTTCAGGACACACCGGCTGAGCTCAGGGCTTATTCCTGGCTCTAAGCTCAGGGATCATTCCTGGCAGAGCTCAGGGGGACCATATGGGATGTTGGGGATGGACCCCAGGTACCCAGGTTGATCATGAGCAAGGCAAGTGCCTTACCTGCATTATCACTCCTGCCCCAAGTTTCCTCTTTATATATATATATATATATATATACATACATATATATATATATATGCACTTGAGGAGGGTGCAGGGCACATATGGTGATACTCAGGGTTTATTTCTGCCTTTGGCAGTATTGGGGGACCATATGAGGTCCCCATATATATAATTATATATTATCACTGTCACTGTCACTGTCATCCCGTTGCTCATCAATTTGCTCAATGAGCCAGCCAACATCTTCATTGTGACATCTTCATTGTGAAACTTGTTACTGTTTTTGGCATATCAAATACCCCATATACCCCATGGGTATTATATGTCATATATTATATCATATATACATTATATATACTTAAATTTTTATATATTTTTCCCCTCACATATCATGGTGCCCGGGCTCCAGGCATCCTGCATGCTTTGTGTGCATTCAACCCACTGAGGTCCCTCTCTCCAGTCTGAAGATCTTGATGACTCCATGAAAGATGTGGCTGCGGGAGCAATAAAGAGAGCTGCAGGAACATACTTGATCCCAACTTCTCTTAGTGACTTCATCTCTCATTCTTAGGTGTAGAGGAGAATATTGGTCCAAGATATAGCTCAGTGGTACTGTGCATGTTTTAAATGTATGACATCCTGGATTTGATCCAAAAAAAGCAAAAAAAAAAAAAACCCAACGTTTTCCTGTTAGAATGCCATACAGAATGCTTGCTAGGTTTTGTTTGGTTTTGGGCCGCATCCAGGGTGCTGTGGGCCTAATCTTGGCTCAGTGGTTTGGGTCGCCCCTGGCAGTGTTAAGGGGCTGTGAGGTGCCCAGGATTGAACCTGGACCTCCTGCTTGCACAGTGTGTGTTCTGGCCTGATGAACTATCTCTCCAGCCCTCAGATTTATTTTTGTCACTGTTGTTTTGGGGCCATACCTGGCAATGCTTAGGGGCTAATCCTGGCTTACGATTGTTCAGGGTTTGTTCTAGCGGTGCTCGGGGAACCAAGCCCTGTGCCCTCTCAGGGATTGATCCCTGGTTCTCTGCATGCACAGCACACAACCAGTCAGTTGAACTATTTCTCTAGCCCCCTGAATTCATGTTGTTTTGTTTTTTTTGTGCCACATCCAGGAATGATCAGGGCTTACTCCTGGCTCTGCACCCAGGAATTATTGCTAATGGTGTACAGGGGACCATATGGGATGCCAGGGATTGAACCTGGCCGACCCTACTCACTGTACTATCTTTCAGCCCTGAATTCATTTTTAACTGAGGGATTTTTTCGGTATGGATGAGACGGAATCAGGTAACATAAAAGAGCAGGCAAAGGTCAGCTCTCTGAGGAGCTTCCGCATGGAAACTGAAGCTGCCTAAACTCTCCATTTTGTTCTCTCAGAGATGGATTTTTCCTTCCTATAGTGTGCAGACAAAGGATAATTATCTGCAAGGTTGGCTGGCGTCAGTCAGTGTTTTAAATTGGTGTGCCTGAATAAAAATTGGCTTGTTGCATCCCTCCTTTTTTTGGATTCAGCTCTTCCTCTTTTATCTCTGTTGTCTGGTATCAGAAGTAGCTCTAGGTTCTCATCTCCCCAGGGCAGATCCTCTGGTATAGGGGGTTATGGGGAAGGGAAGTTTCTGCTAATGTCTTTGGGAGAGGGGGAGGGGGGTTCTTTAACCTGACAGGAAGGCCTTTATGGGTCTAGCCTTAGCACTTTTCAAGTCTCCAATTTTATCTTGTCATTTTGCAAAAATAAATTGCATCGTTTTCAGTTTGCCTTTTTCAGCCTGCTTCTCCATTCTCCTATATAGTTCTCCTAACCCACTAAGGGGACTCTTGGAAGAGCACAGACTCTCAGGACATACAAAGGCAACACCATCTGTCCTTTTACCATACCCCCCCCCCAATATCAAATGAACCACTACTCTTAAAACAATAATGACAACAACAACAACAACAACAACAACAAAACAGTGAAATAAAGAAAAAAATGGGAAAAAAAGATCTTTTTTTTTCCCTTAAAGATAAAAAAAGATCACATTCTCAGGCAACGAAGAGGGGAAAAAAATCCCTTTTCTAAAAAGTGAGTCCACCTCTTTTTGGATCCATATGAGTTCCTAAAGGGCTGTATTTCTTTTGTTTTGTTTTGGGGCCACAACCCTCATTACTTCAGACTGCACCCTCAGGAATCATTCCTGATCCAGGATTGAACCCAGGTCTTCTGCGTTCAAGGCAAACGCCCTACCCGAAGGACTGAATTTCTGAAGCAGCATCTGTTTCTGCATCTGAGGACCCCAGTGCCCTGTTTGGGGGTGTCGTCGCTTGTATGTGAAATGTTTGTAATTAGCTTCTCCAGAAGCAGGGCTTGATAAGTAGATCAGACTTCGAAGGTGGGGGGAGGGGGAGAGGCAAAGGTTGGGGACCCAGTGAGGGAAAAAGTCTTGTCTGAGCAGGGCATGGAAGGGGGGGCGCTCGGGGTGGGAGTGGGGTTGGTTTATAAATAAGTCTGTAGCTCCCTTGCCCCGCAGGTGTAAGACCCCGGATTGGATCCCGCCGGAAATGGGAAGAAAAGAAGTCTTGGGGGTCGGCTCTGAACTAGATTAGGTGGGCTGGCGGTGAGGGGGTGCGGAGACCCGGGGGCCGGTGTCCAAACCCACATTCCGAGGACGGCGATCGCATTCCCGCAGGGGCTCCGCGCCGGGAGAGAAAGCGGGCGCCGGGGCACAAAGGCAGGAGCGCGAGGCGAGGGGAGCGCCGCCGGCGGGGGGCGAGCGGGGACACGCGGCCCGGGGCGCGCCCCCCACCCCCGGCCGCCGCTCCCGCCCGCCCCGCGGCCACTCGCGCGCCGCCCCACCCCGCTCCCCCGCGCTAATCTCCTGACACCTCTTCAAATCCAATTATCGAATTAATTGACGGACCGAGCGAGAGGCAAACAGAAAGGGGCGGCGAACCCCGGGCGCTCAGATTTATCCCCCGGCCTCCGCAGGCCCGGGCCGCCGAGATTTAGGGGCCTCGAACACGGCGGCCGTTCAAACCTTTGATTAATCATGTTTTTCTCCCGGCCCCATAATTTAGTTGCTCGTTTTTTTTTTTTTTTTTTTTTTTTGTGTGTGTGTGTGTGTGTGTGTGTGTGTGTGTTTTATCAGCGGAAACAGAGTCGGAGTCCTCGTCAGCTTCAATTACAAATATTAAGCCCCCGACAGCACTTGGACGCAGAGGCGGCCTGCCCCCCGCCCCGCCCCCCTAAATCATGCCCGAATTAACATCACAATCGGCGGCTGGCGCGCGCTCCGATGTCAAGGGTGGCATATTGTGAGCGGACGGCGGGGTGGGGGGCGGCGGGCCCGGGCACCCCGCCCCTCGCCCCCCGCGCCGGCCCCGACGGTGCAGCCTGGCCTGCCTCAGGGGGCGCCGGGGAAAGCCGGGCAGTCTGGTGGGTGGCGGGCAGGCGGTCTTGCTCCGCCTGGGGACGCACGGAGCTGTTACGGGGGGTGGGGGGGGGGGGGGAAGAGAAGCAAACTGCAGCCTGGACACAAAAACGGAGGGTTTGGGAAAGGCCATTAATAAGGCCCCTGCCTCCCCTCCTTATGTTTTGGGGTTACACCCGATGACGCGCAGGGGTTACTCTGCACGCAGGAATTACTCCTGGCGGTGCTCGGGGACCATCTGGGATGCCAGGGATGGAACCTGGGTCAGCCGCGTGCAAGGCAATCGCCCCACCCGCTGTACCACTATCGCTCCAGCCCTAAACAATAGCCCCGTGTGTGGGGGGGGGGTACACACTGAGGCCATCTGGTTCCCTTTCGGGGTCTGCTGGGCACCCCTGGGTCGCAGGGGAGAGGCCAGGAGCTAGGGAAGTCTCTTCGACGCCGTGCTTGGGAACGTGGAGGAATTTATGTGGGTGCAAGGTTTCTCTCCTTTCTGGCATGTTAGAAAAATGGCTCCTGACTGCTGCAATATAGGCACAGGAAGGACTTCCCTAATGGCAAAATAGGGCGAGGAGTTGAAAATCGTAGGGGGGAATTTTGAGCGGTTTCCCCCAAGTAGCCAGATTTCTCGGAGGACGTTTGGGGGAGAGGTGTAACTATTTGACTGATCCCACTCAAAGGAGAGAAAGAGAAAGGAAAAAAGGGAGAGTCATTCTCCTGACCCTATTAATCTTTGGAGAATAAAGGAGCCTGGGAAGGGGAAAAAAAATGTCAACCCAAGAGTCTAGGCTTCCCGATGCTTTCCTATCTACCTGTCTCTTCTGTCTTTCGGGCATCCATCTCCGAGACCCCATTTTTTGCCCAGCAACATCACAACCAATCAAGATGCAATTAGGGCTGGCAGCTCGGCTCATCCTTAACTGGGATTGGCTGCTCGCTGTATGCGCATCCCAGGCTCTCATTGGCTGACGGCCACCTGTATGGAAATGAGAATTACACGAGACTCGCAGCCAGTTCCCGCAGATGTGGACCTGTGGCTTACTGCGCGGAAACCTGCAAGATCCGAGCGAGCGGGAACTCTTGGGCTGGTTTCTTGCCCTCTGCCTCATTTCCCAGAGAGATTTCTTAATCCCCCCCACCGCACCCCCACCCTCATTTTCCCCACCCGGCACATCTGCCTGAGGCCTAGGTGGACAGATCAAATAACGCAGAAATAATGCGGATTTGTATATATTTTTTGCATCTTGCATACATTCGGTTCAATGTCAAGGCTTCCCCCTCTTGTCCAACGCTCCCGGCTCTCATTGACCTCCACCCACAGGGCGGCTTTGCGGTGCGGGGTCCTTCAGTCCCTGATCTCGTTACCCCCAAACCTCCCGAGGACAACTCCAGTTCCAGATTTCGCCCCCTCCACCCGCTTCACTTAGGATCCAAGGCGTCTAGCACAACAATCTAAGCCCGGTTTAGGTGGGGAGAGGACCCCTAAAAAAAAAAAAAAAAAGCAACCTCCATCCTCGCTCCCCATCCATTTTCTCCGAGGGAGCCGAGTTTGACAGCGAATTCATTCCGAGCGGGGAGGGTGATTTATTCTTCAAATATACCGACAAGTGCGGGCATGATGGAGCCCATTAAAATGTTGGGAGATTGTTTTTATGATTGAAGTCTGTATTACTCCAACCATAAAGAAAGAGAGCAAGGAGTCATTAGCATTTTCATGATGGTGTATTTCTGCTTGTCTCCGCGCCATCACTCATCTTTACTGCCCGTCCCTTTGCTCTCGCTCTGCTACAACGAGGAGAGACTGCAGCCCGAGTTGGGGCTGGGGGTGGGGAGAGGCACGGGCCAGAGATCCCCCAGCCGCGGTGCCCTTCACGCCAAATCCTCTCCCTCCTGGGACGCGGACTGGGGGTGAGGGGCTGGACACAGGCGACTGCGTGCCTCAGCTTGCCCCCTGCCGCCTGCTTTTTGAGCCGGAATGGTGGGGGGGGACCAGGGGGCTTCTGCCCACCCAAAAGGTGTTTGGGAATCCAGGCAGCCTGGGGTGGGGGTGGGGGAAGGGGCACTCACCTTCTTTCCTTTGAGGTTCCTTTTCCTGGTCTACACACCACTCTCTAGAGCTACCTACATACATCTCTCCTAGAGTCGGAGTGATCAGGAGGGAGGAGTTCCTGGTCTTAGGAACTATTGGCAGGAAATTGGGAGCCTGGATATGTGGCTTCTGTCTCTAACTCCTTGGGGTGTTCCTTACTTTGGGATAGTTTGGGGTGTCCTGTCTCCAATTCTGTTCTCCCTCTCCTGCTCCCCTTTTATTTCGGTTGAGCAGTTATGAGTCTCTCCTGTATGCCAAGGAACACATCTGTACCCTCCATGAAAATACCGCAGACCAAAACGCTCTCTGCCATAGATGCTGTGGGTGAAACTGTTTCCAGGTACTCAAGGAGTCACTTGTCCCTCACTCTTGACTTCTGAAAGAGTCTCAACAGAAAGAAACATTCATAGGAGATCTGGCACACTCTGCCTGCATATTTTATCACTCCAGATTGTCTGGGGGTAATAGAGGAGGGTGATTGGTGGAGAGAGAAGGTAGTTAAGGAGTGATGGAAAATGGAAGGGTTCGCTACGCTAGCAAGGCAACGGCAACGAGTGGCCCACTTTCCTGTTGGGCCAGTGTTTCTTCATGAGTATCTTATATAACCTGAAAAGGTAGGTTTCGTCACTGTCGTTTCACAGATTAGGAAACCGAGATGGGATGAGTTTGCGTGTGAGATACCCAAAGTCATACAGCTAGTCAGCCTCTAATAGTGGGGTTCGTTCTTATCTCAGGCTGCTTGAGGCTACGTCTCAAAGATTATCCCAACATTGTATCTGAGTTCATTTTTTTAAAAAAAGTGGGGGAAATGATCTTAAAGTGCTTCAAGATTTTGAGAGAGAGCTCGGTATTCATCCCTTGGCCATTGGAACGGGGTAGTTGGGTGGAGTTAGTTTTTCTGGGATTGTACCCTCATTCGAGAACATTTATTGAGCAACTATTATGTGTCATCTTTTGACTGCCCACGCCCTCCCCTTTCTTTACTGTCAAGATGAGTACCTATTGGGTCCTGGGGTCCTGGGCAGGGAAATATCCTCCATTTGGCTGGACAGAGATAGAGCAAAGTGTGTGTGTGTGTGTGTGTGTGTGTGTGTGTGTGTGTGTGTGTGTGTAAGAGCCCCCTTCCAGCCTGCACAGTGCCCAGAGGCGGCTGCAGCAGCGGCCCCAGATTTACAGCTGCCCTGGTGCTGATGCCATAAAAGCAAACGATCCTTCTCTGTACTAATTTCTGTGTAATTAGATCTCTCCTGGCATGGAAAGTGAGGAGTGGGGGTGACCAGGAGGGGAGGGTGCCAAGGACTCTTCACAGAGGCGGGAGTAGGAGCTGCAGGACATACATAACTTTATGTGGGGTAGTTGGGCATGGACCTGCATGTGCCATGACAGATAAGAGTGCAGTGATGCATACATGGAAGGCGAGGGGACAGAAGAGTCCTGACGCGACAACACTCTCCTGCCTAGGTGGGGACAGACAAGCCTGAGATCCTGCACAGAGAACTTGGAGTCAGTCAGACTAGCTCCTGGCTGTCCTGCAGACAGAGAGTATTCAAATCTTTGGAGGAGGCCAACAGATTCCCTCTTGGGAAGCAAAATACAAACATCTTTCAGATGTCTTGGTAAAGAATTCCTAGAGACCCATTGTGCCCAAATGGCATATACACACATACACATTTACTGCTCGAAAGCAGGCATACACACAAGTTATGCAAAAATTACAGCATTTGCACTAAGTGGAAACTCAGCGAATGTTTGTTTCTCCCTTCTCCTGTTGCCTGCTCATCTTTTAGGGTTAAAGCGAGAGAAGGATTCCTCCCATTTTTATAAAGAAATGCCATCCAGGCTGCCTGGGCCCCTGTATTCTCCAAAGAAAGGGAAGAGTGATCACCAATGGCAAAAGCAATTGCAGAAGCAGTATCTGAGTTGGCTTCATGATCATGAGAAAATACCTCCCTGTCCGCCTCATAGTTTCCAATGCTCTGCACCTTCAGAGAAGCTTCTCCAGTGATGAGCTGTAGGACGCTGCATGCCAAGCGACAAAGCCCTTTTTTAAAGAAAATTTTCTTGTGGTGCTGGGGCAATAGCATAGTGGGTAGGGCGCTTGCCTAGTATGCAACTGACTGGGGTTCAATTCCTGGCACTCCATATGATCCCCCAGGCCTGCAAGTAGTGATCCCAGAGTGCACAGCCAGGAGTAAGTACCCCCCCCCACCAAAAAAAAACTTGGTATTTTTTTGCTTTTTGGGTCACACCCCGGCGATGCTCAGGGGTTACTCCTGGCTTTGCACTCAGAAATTACTCCTGGCGGTGCTCAGGTGACCATATGGGATGCTGGGAATTGAACCCAGTTCAGCAAACGCCCTGCCCGCTATACTATCACTCCAGCCCCCCCCCCCACAAAAAAAAAAGGTTTCTTGAAGTGGAGAGGTAGCTCAATGTGCCCACTTGCATGCTAGAAGCCTGTGTTCTATCTCTGGTACCAAAGAGTCTCGACCCAGCCACCCTCTCCTCATCCCCCTCCTTAGCATACGGGTGAAACTTCCCACTCAGTACAAAGAAGAAAAAGAAACCTTTAAAAATATCTTGAAGGTGAATTCTTTTAAGCTAAGAAGAAAAATAAAACTGTGAAAAAAAAAAAAAGCCAATAGGGACCAGGGCTGGGTAGTTAGAAAGGGAAAACTCTTGGATTTTGTTGGGAAAAACGGCCTCATAGAGGAGAATATCTGGTTGTTATTATTATCGTCCTCCCACCTCTACCCCACTCTGACAGAGACCACAGTTGAGGTAGTATTGCCATTTGGAACAACTCTTCTTCCGAGCTAAGTATTTATTATGCACTGGAGTGTATTTGCGAAGGGACCTCAGAGGGTCTCTTATCCAATCTCCCTCTGCAGCCGAATTGCTTTCACAGTGAGCCTGCTGGGAGCCAGCCAGTCTCTGCTTCCACGCTGCTGCTGAAACGGAGCTCTTAGAAGCAGTTTGGCCCTCTCACCGGACAGCTGCAGGGCTTAGAATATTCTGCTGTGGAATTGAAATCTGTCTTTTCTCCTTGAGTTCTTCTAATGTTTTAAGGCCGGTTCAATCAAAGCATTAATGATCCCCCCACAACAGCAATAACAATTAGATACCCATTGGAAAATCAGGAGATTCTGATCTCCACAGATGACTGTCATGTACTTATCTTAAGCCCTTGTTCTAATGGGTAATTCCTGATTAACCTGAGCAATGAAAATGTATCACAATAAAGAAAGATTTGTCATGCCTTGTTATCACTTCATAAGGCCATCTAGACATCCAACTGCACACCAAGACCCTTCCTTCCTTCCTTCCTTCCTTCCTTCCTTCCTTCCTTCCTTCCTTCCTTCCTTCCTTGCTTCCTTCCTTCCTTCCCTCCCTCCCTCCCTCTTTCCTCCCTCCTTCTTTCTTCCTTCCTTCCTTTCTTTCTTCCTTCCTTTCTTTCTTTCTTTCTTTCTTCCTTTCTTTCTTTCTTTCTTTCTTTCTTTCTTTCTTTCTTTCTTTCTTTCTTTCTTTCTTTCTTTCTTTCTTTCTTTCTTTCTTTCTTTCTTTCTTTCTTTCTTTCTTTCTTTCTTTCTTTCTTTCTTTCTTTCTTTCTTTCTTTCTTTCTTTCTTTCTTTCTTTCTTTCTTTCTTTCTTTCTTTCTTTCTTTCTTTCTCTCTTTCTTTCTTTCTGTGCTAGGGAGCAAACCCAGAGTCTCATCCATGTAAAAAACATGCTCTATTACTGAGCTGTATCGCTGGCCTACACCAGAATATTTCTTCTTTTTTTTCTTTTTGCACCACACCCAGAAATGCACAGGGGTTACTCCTGTCTCTGCACTTAGGAATTAGTCCTAGCAGTGCTCAGGGGACTGTATGGGATGCCAGGAATCTAACCCAGGTTGAGCAGTGGAAGGCAAATGCCCTACCCGCTGTACTATCGCTCTGGCCCACCAGGATATTTCTATCCCAATAAAATCGGATCACGATGTGCTTGGATAATAAAAAAAGAAAAAGCCATGCATTAAAAATATGTTTAGAACGAGTTGCCAGAGTGATGTCAGTATAAACCTCTGCCATCAGCATTGTCAACATCATCCTTGGTTTATTTGCCTTTTGAAATTCCTGCCTGGGTATGGGGGTGCAAAGTAGATAAAGGGAGAGGGAAGCAGCAGAAAATTCGGCATGGGGCTGGAGCAATAGCACAGCAGGTAGGGCGTTTGCTTTACATGAAGGGACCCGGGTTCGATTCCCAGCATCCCATATGGTCCCCTGAGCACTGCCAGGAGTAATTCCTGAGTGCAGAGCCAGGCTTTTCATCCCCAGGCCCTGTGATAACTGCTCACAGGGCCTGTGCTCATCTGGGGAGACTGGACTTGCCTGAAGTCCTACAGCTAGTTACTGGGGGATTGTATTGTATTGTTATTATTGTTATTTGTTTGGGGTCCACACCCGGCAATGCTCTGGGCTTACTCCTAGCTCTGCACTCAGGAATTACTCCTGGTGGTGCTGGATGCTGGGGATCGAACCCTGGGCAGCCACGTGCAAGGCAAGCGCCCTACCCACTGTGCTATCGCTCCAGACCCAGAGACCTGGAATTTAGGCCAGTCCCAAGCCGTCCTCCCGGGGAGCTGGGACTGGTTCCTGCAGAGCCTTAGCCAGCGTATCTAGACTTCTGATGTGACACGCATGAGTGGCTCCAGACTGCACCTTCCCCAATGCCCACACACCCCGCGGGGCCCGAGGAAGGCAGAGCCCGAACGCTGGGATTCTGTGCTCCGCCACACTCCAGGGGCGCCGGGCACGGGCCCCACCACCCTGGCACAGGGACACACGCGCTTTCTCCGGGTGCATCTCCCTCAGCCGGGCCCTCGCGGTGGCGCATCTCCGCGGCAGTGGAGTGTGCGGCCAGCAGGGGTCGCCGGCACACCAGGAATTATCATAGACCGGGCCGCAGCCGCGGGCCCTCACCGGGGAAAGGTTTCTCCATGGTTTCTCCTGAAATCGGCCGCAATCCCTCCCCCTCCCCTGTTTTCCCAGTCCAGCCCCTGCCCCTGCAAAACCCCACCGTTTTTTTTTTCTTTTTGGGTCACACCCGGCGATGCACGGGGCACTCCTGGCTCATGTACTCAGGAATCACTCCTGGCGGTGCTCAGGGGACCATATGGGATGCTGGGAATCGAACCCGGGTCAGCCACGTGCATGGCAAACGCCCTACCCGCTGTGCTATCCCTCCAGTCCCAAAACCCCATCGGTTTCTGGCAAGGAGCTGGGCAGTTGCCTAGTAGACAGCCCTGAAAGAGGGAAAACTCTGGCTCAGGCTGGGGCCCAGGGACCCCAGCCCAGCCCTACTTCAGGAAGGGCTTGAGTGGCAGAAGCTTTCGTGGGTATCTCGGCTAGCTTCCGCAGGGTCTAGTTTCTGGTTCAGCCTTAGGAGAGAGCAGGCTTCTCCCTGTCCTTGCTGCTCCCCAATATCTCCTTCACCACACCTCGTCTTGGCCATCTTTGTGCCCTCCCAATGTTCCCAGAAGCGTTTGTCCCAGAAATCCTCAGACCCAGGAGGGCCTTTGAGCTCCGTCCTCTTGGGAGGCCTATGAAGGGAGGAGGAGGAGGTTTCTGGGGGAGTCATCTGCGATCTGGAGTTGGGGCTGAGAAATCCTGGTTTGGGGATACAAGTGAGGAACCCAGGGCCCTGATTCACCACCCCCCCAAGAGAGTCAGCTGCCTGCTTTCGGGAGGGAGGGACCCTGGGGCTGCCTCTTGGGAATGGCATCCCTCTCCTTCTTTCTGCCTCCCCCTCCGCTGCTGTAGCAACAGCTGCCCAAGCCCCCATGTCTCGGCCGCTCCCTCCCTGCAGCTCCCGAGCCCGGTGATTGGCGGCTGCCTGCTGCAAGGGCCGGCCGGGGTTTATGGCTTTGCGGCAGCTGGGGAAGAGAATGAGGCTGGAGACAGGAAAATGGAAACCGACCAAGAAATTGAGGAGGATGAAAGAGAGGGAGGCAGAGAGGGAGGCAGACAGGCTTCAAAAAGACAGATACTAAACATCCAAGTGCTGGGAGGGACAGTTGAAGCAGAGATGAACACAGAAGATGAAGGAAGGTGAGAGGGAAGGGGACTACAGGGAGACAGAAACACCAAGTGGGAAGCATTTGGCTCACTCTTGAGAGTACAGATGTGCAGGCTGGTGGTGGGGGGGAGGGGGGAGACTGGCTGGCAGTTAGCGTGGGTGGGTGGATCGTGAGGGCACCAACCATCGACAGTAAAGAAGAAGCTGGAAGACCCCGTGGCTTATCCAGTGGTTTTCGCACCTGGGTCTCTTTCTTGCCTCCAGCCTCTCGGAATTTGGAAATTACTACAAAAGTTTCCTCCTACATGGAGTTGGAGTGATAGTACAGTGGGTAGGGCGCTTGCTTTGTACGCAACTGACCCAAGTTCTGTCCCCAGCAACCCATATGATCCCCTGACCACAGCCAGGAGAGCTAGGAATAACCTCTACCAGGAGTTACCCCCCACCCCACCCCCCGCCGCCAACGTCTCCTCCCCTTAAGGATGAACCAAGATCTGGTGTGGGAAGGACCTTGACCATTTCCCATGAAATAAGAAAATGAAATTGAACTGAGGGGGGAGGTGAGGGTGGTTAATATTCAAGTTGTCCTTTGTTGAACATTGATTAATTTGCCAGACTTTTGGCGGTTGGGATGCTGCAAATTGGCACAGACTGCATTTACCTTCTTTCATAGAAATTCCTTGGCCTGTCCTAAGGAGCTGGTACCAAGCCCCTCAGCCACAGATCTGTGTCTGTCTTCCTCTGAAGCTTGTTCTTGTTTATTGAGTGAACCAATGAATGGCCCCTGGAGATGTTTAAGCAGAGGCTGGATGACTACCAATGAGGAGTGGAGTCCAGGGAATTTCTGCCTGGAATAAGCAGTTGGAAATAAATCTTGATGTTCCCTTTTAGTCTTGAGGTTCTGTGAGTTCATGTAGACGACTCTGAGTTGGCTCTGATTCTTCCTCTCTTTCTCCGAATAGGCAGCACTGAGATACAAAGTGGAAATACCAAAATGAGGAAACACCCGCCATGGGGCCAGGCTCTGTGCAAGTCACTTGACACAGCTGATTTCATGGAATATTGTAGGAACTTTTCCAGATCAGCCATTCATGTTTTTCAGATGAGAACTTAAAGAGATGAAGCATTTTGACCCAGATGACAGGAAGTAGGGCAGATTGGATCCGGAGATGTCAGCGTCCGTGCGATTGCCTCAGCATGCTCTATCTATCCACTTGGGTGATGTCCCGCTTCAGAAACGCAAAGGAGTTGAGAAATGGAGGAAATGATGCAGATATAACTTCTAAATTTAGGATTGGGAACAAGATTCCGGTCACTAAATCAGAAAAAGTATTATAGACTTAGAGTGACAGGACAGCAGGTAGGATATTTGCCTTGCACATGGCCGATGCAGGTTCGATCCCCAACATCCTGTATGGTTCCCTGAACCTTCCAGGAATGATTCCTGGGTGCAAAACCAGGAGTAACCCCTGAGCACTGCTTGGTGTGGCCCTAAATCACCCCCAAATGACTTTAAAAAGAGGTTATTTTTATTCTCACCTGATTACCAATAATTGCACTGTAGCACTGTTTTCCCCTTGTTCATCGATTTGGTCGAGTGGGCACCAGTAGCATCTCCATTGTGAGACTTGTACTGTTTTTGGCATATCAAATACGCCACGAGTAGCTTGCCAGGCTCTGCCATGTGGGCGGGATACTCTCGCTAGCTTGCCCTCTCCGAGAGGGACGGAGGAATTGAACCCGGGTCGGCCGCGTGCAAGGCAAATGCCCTACCCACTGTGCTATCGCTCCAGCCCAATAGTAAGGGAAATAAATGTAATGACCAGGACAGGGAACCTGGGTATAGGCTCCTAAGCCCTGGACTCTGCACAGAGTAGGGCATTGAGTGCAGAGGGTAAAGGCATGCACACAGAGGGCAGTGTTGGGAATGTCGAGCAGTTTTCTTCCTTCTAGGAAGGATGTGAAAAGTCTCGGAGCTCTCAGGATTCAAGGCTCTTTGTATTCTACTCAGGGTTTAGGCGAGCGCTGTGTAGTGGAAGCAATCTGGGCCATGTGCATAATTCGTCAGTACTCACATTTAGAAAGTGAAAGGAGAGCCCGAGAGATCGCTCCTTCATGGGCTGAGAGCGAATCTTAAATGCAGGAGGCCGAGTTCAGTCCCTGGACAACACACGGCTCCCCAAGCACCTCTGGGAGTGACCTCAGAGCCTGAGCTGGATGGAGCCTCTGAGTACCATTAAGTGTGGCTCAAAAGCCTCTTCTTGCCAAAAAACAGTAAAAAAAGAGATGGAGGTGATGACACAGGGTAGGGCACTTGCCTCGCATGCATCATACCCCAGTTCAATCCCTGGTACCACATATGGTCTCTTAAGCACGGGCCAGGAGTGATCCCTGAGCACAGAGCCAAAATTAAGTCCTGAGCACCATTGGGTGTGCCCTAGGCCCCCCAAAAAGTTAGAGGCCAGAGAGATAGTATAGGGTTTAGGCATTTGCTTCGTATGTAGCTAACTCTGGCCTGATCACCAGCATCGCCTATGGTCCCCCCATGTACCTCCAGGAGCGACCCTTGAGTACAGAGCTAGGATAAAACCTTGAGTACAGTCAGTTGTGATCCCCCATTTATTTACTTGTTTATTTTTGGGCCAGGACTGGAGCAGGTAGGGCGTTTGCCTTGCATGCAGCCAACCTGGGTTCGATTCCTCCATCCCTCTTGGAGAGCCCGGCAAGCTACCGAGAGTATCCTGCCCGCACGGCAGAGCCTGGCAAGCTCCCCGTGGCGTATTCGACATGCCAAAAACAGTTACAACAAGTGTCACAATGAAGACATACTGGTGCCCGCTGGAGCAAATCAGTGAACAACGGGACGACAGTGCTACAGTGCTATTTTTGAGCCACACCCACTGTACTCAGGGCTTATTCAGTGTTGCTCAGGGGGTCTATGATCCGTGTGCCCAGGGATGGAGCCCAGTATGCCTGTCTGCAAAACCTGCGCTTGGTCTGTTGAGTGCTCTCTCTAAACCTTCTTTCCCCCTTTTTAATTTGTACCACATCTTTGGAATATTTTCTGCAACTTGCCTTTATAATCTCTCAATTCAAATAAGCCATATTATTTTCATTTTTCTGCTTTGGGGCCATACTGGGAAATGCTCAGGGGTTACTCCTGGCTTTGTGCTCAGGAATTACTCCTGGTGATGCTTGGGGGACCGTATGAGATGCCAGGGATTGAACTGTGGTCAGTTGCATGCCATGCAAACATCTTACCTGCTGTACTATCTCTCCAGTCCCATATTAAAATATTTTATTTAAGAGGGCCAGAGAGAGTGGTTGGGGCCAGAGAGATAGTACAATAGGCAGGATGCTTCCCTTGCACGTGGGCTAACACAGGTTTGCTCCCTGGAAACAAATACGATCCTCTGAGCCCTCTGGAAGAGATCTTTCAGCTCAGAGCCAGGAGTAAGCCCTGAGCACAGCTGGGTGTGGCCAAAAAAAATCTGGGGTGGGGGAGGAAAGAGAGAGAGAGTATGAGAGTATAGTGGTTAGGGTGCTTGCCTTGCATGTGGCCAAGCTGGGTTCAATCCCTGGCATTGTATATGTTCCCACCAGGAGTGGTCCCTGAGTGCTGATCCAGGAGTAAGCCCTGAGCACTGCTGGGTATGGCTCAAAACTCAAAATAAAATAATTTTATTTTGTTCTATTTTGGGGAGGCATCACTACCAGTACTCAGGAGTCTCAAGGGGAATTCCTGGTGACACTTGGTCCAGCTGGATGACGGGGTCTGAAGCTCTGGTGCTCAGGTGAGGTGGTGCAGGGCTCCCCCTGGCAGTGCGCAGTGCCTCAGCATGTAAGGCGGCCACTCCAGGTCTTTAAACTGTCTCCCTGCTCTGCACCAGCCCATTTTTTTTTTTTGAGGGGGGTGGTGCAAGGGCATAAGCAGCAGTGCTCAGGGTTCACTCCTGGCTCTATGCTCAGGGATCACTTCTAGTGGGCCTCAGGGGACCGTATGTCGCGCTGTGGATTGAAACCATGTCAGTCACGTGCAAGGCAAGTGCTCTGCCCATGGAAGTACCGCTTCTCGCTCTGGCTCACCGGTCCCATTTTAAGTGTCCAGTTCACAAGGGGTTGGTGGTCACGGGCAGCTCAGCCCAGGATTAGGCTTTAAAGTATTTTGAGCCACGCTGCACACCTGGCAAGGCAGGGACAGCAGGATCTTTGATGCTGTACCCAGACATGTTGGCTCCTGCCCTTGCTTTTTCTTGTGTGGTGACTCAGGAGCCCTTGTTTTGAAATGTGAGTCTGGAGATCAGAATTGGGTATCCCTCATAAAGTCCAGCTGTACCCAAGCTTCTGCCTGCTCCGTGCTCCTCAGGTTCCTCTCCCAGGCTCCAGCGCCCACCAGGCTGCACACATTTCTAGGAGTCACTGGAGGGCCACTGCTTCCCTCTCTCCTCCCCTGCCTCCCTCCTGAGTTCCTTCCTCCACCCCTGTCTTCCTCCTGTCTCAAGGCCTCCAGGCTTCCCTTCCCTGTGCACTGTCTTCTGGGTTCTGCTCTTGGCCTTGCTTCAAGGAGAATCGTGCAGGGAGAATCACTTTCCTTGCCTTATTTTGACTTTCAAGGATCCAAAAACTCCAGATTCAGCCCCAAACTCTCTTGAGCTCCAGACTTAAATATCTATCCAGTTGCCTACTGCACCTCCCTCCCTCCCTCCTTCCTCCTTCCTTCCCTCCTTCTCTCTGTCTCTGTTTCTCTCTCTGTCTGCCTGTCTCTCTTAGGATTGAACCCAGGTCCTCACAAATGGGAAGCACGTGCTGTATCCTTGGCCCATAACCCCAGCCCCAGCCCTGGCTCTCGCTCTTTCAGAAGATCCCAAAGACATTGGGAATTCAAGTCAAAATTGTGCCAACATTTTCCTCGGCTGTATTTCTCCATTTTGTATTATTTATTTGGTGAAAGGCATCTCTGGTTATCTCATCATTGAAACTAGAAACCTGGGATCAACTTGACCCCGTCTGCTCGCTTATCCTATCTAATTATCACCAAGTCCCATCCATTCTGCATCCTACAGCATCCTGTCTCTTCGACACTGCTTCCCTTTGGGCTGGACGATTACCATAGGCTCCTCACTGGTTCCTCGGGGATTTCATGATCTGGCAATAGGGTGCCAGTCCCGGAGGGCAGGCATTCCCATCTGTTCTGATCATGTTGTTTCCAGGTACCTGGAACAACCCAGGGCTCATAGCAGATAGCAGGCACTCAGTGGTTGGTTTTTTTTTTTTTTTTTTGCTTTTTGGGGTCACACCTGGTGATGCACAGGGGTTACTCCTGGCTCTGCACTCAGGAACCACCCCTGGCGGTGCTCAGGGGACCATATGGGATGCTGGGAATCGAACCCGGGTCAGCCCCATGCAAGGCAAACGTCCTACCCGCTGTGCTATTGCTGCAGCCCCAGCACTCAGTGTTTGTTGAGTGAATGTGGGAGCAATGTGAGCTCTCCATCTTCCTGGGTCTCACGTCACACGGTGTGCGGTCCTCACTTTGCAGCACCATCCTGGATGTTTGGACTTTGGAAACAAAGTTACAGCTTTGCACATTTTGTCCCTTCTGCCTGCATGCACTTGGCTAACCTCTACTCATTTTTTACAACCAGGCCTCTACTTTGTCTCCCATGGGAAGTCCGGGCCAAACGCTCCTCCTCGATGGCCCCTGAGCACAGTGTCCCTGCTGCTAAAGCAGTGTTTCTCCTGCTTTCTGGTCTTTGTGAACTTGCATCAGCTAGGAGTTCTTTGAGGGAAGGGCTTTCAGTTTCCTTCTGCTCTGAGTACCTGATCTTGAAGGAGAATTCTGTCCATGCATTTTTAAAAATTAATACATGAATGTCTATTTTAACTGACGTCATATTTTCTTCCCTCAGGCCCTATAGGGTACTTCAATGCACTTAGTAATTTTTTTTTTCTTTTTTGAGTCACACCCGGCGATGCACAGGGGTTACTCCTGGCTCTGCACTCAGGAATTACTCCTGGCGGTGCTGGGGGACCATATGGGATGCTGGGAATCGAATCTGGCTCAGCTGCGTGCAAGGCAAACCCCCTACCCGCTGTGCTATCGCTGCAGCCCCGCACTTAGTAATTTTAATATTTAATTATTACTTTGGTTTGGGGACTACACCGGGGCCGTGCTCAGGAGCTGCTCCTGACCCTGTGTTTGAGGATATTCCTCACGGTGCTTGGGGAACCAGGTGGTGTTAAAGATTGAACAAGGGTTGGCCACATGCAAGGAAAGTACCTTACCCCCTGTTCTATCTCTGTCCTAGTAATTTTTTGTTTGTTTCTTTTTGGGCCACAGTTGGAGATGCTCAGGGGTTACCCCTTGCTCTGCACTCAGGAATTTCTCCTGGTTGTGCTTAGGGGGCCATATGGGATGCTGAGGATTGAACCTGGGTTGGCCATGTCCAAGGAAAGCACTTTACCAGCTGAACTAACTCTCTTGACCTTGTGGCTCAATAATTTTTCTTTTGATAGGGTCTCCCTCTGTGGCACTTGGTGGGGCCCTTGGGGGGCACACCTGACAGTGTGGTAGGTCAGTGCTTAGGCCTAGCGGTAGTGCTTACAGATCACCTGGAAGTATGTGGGCAGGGGACACGGGATGCTAGGAGTATCCTAGCCCATGCCTGGTCTTCTCATTCCTTTGAACTAACTCCCTAGCCACAGGACTAGTATAGACCTCTTTTTTTGCTTTTTGGGTCATAGCCAGTGATGCTCGGGGGTTACTCCTGGCTCATGCACTCAGGAATTACTCCTGGCGGTGCTCCGGGGACCATATGGGATGTTGGGAATTGAACCCGGCTTGGCTGTGTGCAGGGCAAACGCTCTACCTGCTGTGCTATTGCTCCAGCCCCAGACCTCTTTTTTTCCTTGCTAGGAATTGAATACAGGAACATGCTCCACCACTAGCTTCGTCCATGTCCCTGTGGTCCTGCACTCCCGGCGCCACTTCCCTTCCCTTTCCTTGTTGCTGTTGTACTTAGTGCGAGTTGTACATTCTTAGTTGTGGGGCTTGGAGGGCGATATCCCTGGCTGCATAGTGGCAGAGAAAGCAGCACATTTGTGGCCCTAGGGGTTCCAGAGAACGTTGCTACTCATGAAGGCAGCCCTGAGGATCAGATTCATGGTGTCCTAAGACCCGGGAATGTAGCTCAGCTGTGTAGAACTCCTCTTGGATACGTGAGTTCAATTCTTGGTGCTGCCCAAATCCAAACAGACAAACGAAAAACAAAGGTCTCTGGGGCCAAAGGGGTCACACAGCAGGTAAGGCACTTGTCTCACAGGCATCCAACCCAGGTTGGATCCCCAGCACCCCATATGGTCCCCAAGCCCTGAGCACAGAGCCAGGAGTAAGCACAGCCAGGTGTGGCCCCCAAACAAAAACAAAACAGAAGAATAGAAAACCAGAAGAAACAAATAAAAGAAACAACAAAGATCTTTATGCCAGGGAGGTAGCTTGAAGCACTGCTTTGCATGTGGGAGCTCTGGGTTTGATCTCTGATCCTTGGGACCACATGGTCCCCTTATCCTTACACATGTGTGGCTCCCCCCAAAGCCCATGAGCTCCTGCTTGCCAGGAAGGTGCTTGTAGTCACTGGGTCATCTTCAGGGCTTGGTATGTACGTATATTTAAATTTAGACAGCATACTTTATAAAATTGTTTACGAGAGGGTGTCAGGTATACAATATTCCCAACTCCAGTTTCCTCCACCCACGACCCCAGGTTCCCTCTCACCCCAACCTAACTCCTTGATAGACATTTTTAAATTTAATTATTATAGTTTAGATTCTCTCTGGCAGAGAGTCTCTTGCCCGCACGCCTGCTGTCTTCCCCGGGGCCCCTCGGAGGGGATGGGCTCCAGCTTCCCTCCCCGCCCCGAGCAGAGCTTCCGGCAGCCGAAGACCACTGGAACCTAGCCACAACCATGCTCAAGGCCCCTCTTCACACGTTCAGACAAACCTCACCATGAAGGTACTGGCAGAGGAACCCAGGTGTGTGTAATCCCATCAACGGCCAACATCCAGAGACATAAAAGCAAGCTCCCAGAAGCGCGTGGCCGAAAAGCGGCCGCACAATATCTTATAACCTACTTCTCCCTCTGGGAGAACCTAGCAAGCTACTAAGAGCTTCCTGCCCACATGGGACAGCCTCGCAAGCGTCCCATGGTGTATTCATATGCCAAAGCCAGTAACCAGCTGAATCTCATTCCCCTGACCCTGAAAGAGCCTCCAATGCGGCATCGTTGGGAAGGCTGAGAAGAGAGAGGCTTCTAAAATCTCAGGGATAGGACAAATGTAGAGGTTACTGAGACCGCTTAAGCAACTCGACGATCAACAGGATTTTGTGATTCGTGATCGTGAGTTTGGGTTCTATGCTTACAACAGTTTTGGGGCTTTAGATATATACAGATACCCGTCTCCACACCCCAGACCCCAAGGCCCCTCTGACACTCGCCCTTGTGTTACCTCCAGATCTTCTTGCTCCCCCTTGCATTTCCTTGGCATTTTTGTTTGATAATGTATGTTTCTTAAAAACTGTTATTAAGTCTAATAATACTATGTTTTCCTTTATTATGGATATATATGTACATATATATATATATATATATATCTGTCTATATTTTGAGGTGGCCACACCGGCTGTGCTTAGGGATTACTCCTGGATCTGTGCTTAGAGATTACTCCTGGCGAGGCTTGGGGAACCATATGTGGTATCAAGCATTGAACCTGGGTCATCCACATGTAAGGCAAGTGTGCTGCCCACTATACCATCTCTCTGGCCCCTAGACATATTGTCTCATGTACACAAGATACCTTATTAATATAATTAAAATTAATTTTTGTAGGACTGGTCATATGTGACCATCTCTGTATTGGACTTTAGGAACATAAGATAACAAATATACAACGAATCCACAAGTGACTTATGGTATGAAGGAACCTGTAAAAAGGATGTGATATATTTTCCCAAGGGGGTCACTGAGGGAAGGGGTCAGTCCATGGAGGAGATGAACTCTGCTGAGGAAAGCAGGGCCTCCTTGCATGGGGGGTGGTTGCAAAGCTGGGGTGCAGGGCTCCTAGGAAGGATGGGAAAAGAAAGCAAGGTGGGGCTGGATGGGGAAGACCCTGCTTGGAACACCAATGACATTTCCGGTTCCAACAGGTCACAAGTGACCTCCAAGGTTCTGAGAATGGGTGAGCGTGGAGTCTTCATCTCACCAAATATTGACATCCAAGTGCCTATGTGCTATTATTTGGTCTGATGAAGGACTCAAGCTTATTCAGATCCATCAGTTTCTGCAAGGGTGAAGGGTCAGGTGATGAGTGATTCATTAAAGAAAGGATAGTATAGCAGGGCTAAGATGCTGAACTAGGGTTTGGGGTGAGAGAGATAGCATAGTGGCTAAAGCGCTTGCCTGGCACACAGTCAATCTGGGTTGGATCCCTGGCATCCCATAGGGTCCCCTGAGTGCAGAGCCAGGAGTAAGGCCGCACCTGTCAGTGTTCAGGGGCTTACTCCTGGCTCTACACTCAGAAATCACTCCTGACAGTGCTCAGGGAACCATACGGAATGCTGGGGATTGAACCTGGGTTGGCTGCATGTGAGGCAAGCACCTTAGCCTCCGTACTATCTCTTCAACCCCAAGAGAAGGAGTTCTTGACTCCTTCAGAAGGCCTAGTGGGAAAGCACATGGGAAGACCTAGCAGGCAATAAAGAAGATTCTGAAAAAGAAGTGTTGAAGGGGTTGGAGCGATCGTACAGTGGGGAGGGCGCTTGCCTTGCAGGCAGAACTGACTGGGGTTCAATCCCTGTCATCCTTGATGATCCTCTGAGCAATGCCAGGAGTAACTCCTGAGTACCACCAGGTGTGGCGCCAAAATAAAACAAAAAAGGAAGTGTTGGAGTTGAAAGGTCTGAGGGGGAACGGGGGCTTCACGGTGGAAGAGAGTGTGAAGCAGGTTTGGGAGGTGAAAAACTGGGCTGGGGAGGAAGGAAGCGGGAGTGGGAGTGATGAATGCACACTTTTGAGAGATGGGCAAACACCTCTGCTCTGACCCGTACGTGGCCCTGACAGCTCAGCATCAAAGGCCTGACCATGTGCTCCTCTGCTGTTTCTGCGGCTCCCGTGTGGGTGTATGTGACTAGGCAGGGGCTATGGGGTGGGCGCAGGGCCCATTTCTGTCTCCCTTCCTCCTCTTTCGCACTAGGGGGTCCCTCTTTGAGAAGCCAGGATGTCTGGGTTCCAGATTTTTCCTTCCCCAACCTCCTGCAGACATAAATCACAAGTGATTTTATTAAATGCACCTCCTGCTGGGGCTGTTGGCTCATAATTCCTCTCTGATTAACCCCCACTACCCCGGCAAGTTTATAGGCCAAGAGAGGGAGGGGGGCCGGGGGAGGGGAACAGGAGGGTTGGGGGGAATCCCGGGCGGGTGATGGATGCCTCTGTCAGCCCAGCTCGTATTTATTAATAGTCTTAATACGGGAAGCAATAAAGGAAGAGAGGGATTCTATTAATTAAATCATTGTTATAATTAACTTTCATTAAAGGAGGATCAATAAAGAGGAGTTGAGATGGAGAGAGGAGAGATCCATTATCTCTAATTTCCTTGGAAGGGATTCAGGGAATGAGATGGGGTTGCTAGGAGACAGTGAGTGAGGGAAGGAGGAAGGATGTAAGATGTCATCCAGGTGGGGCTGGAAGCAGGGGAGGGGAGGGGGAGAGCACAGTGGGGGTGGATTACTCTGGCACCCTGAAGGGAATGTGGAGGGGCTAGAACTGCAGCAGGGGTGGGCCGGGGCTGTGAGGACCAGAGAGCCCCAGTGCGCTCCCAGGCCCTCCAGAAACGCTTTAGGATGCTGTGCCTAGCCTGGGAAGCTGGTTTGAGAAGGTGACTGAGATCTTAGTGATAACAACACACAGTTGTTCTCAGTGTGTGTGTGTGTGTGTGTGTGTGTGTGTGTGTGTGTGTGTGTGTGTGTGTGTACAAAGAGAGAGGAAGGGGTAGGACGATTATCTGCTAATTTACTTAATTCTTTGTCAAATGCTAGAGATAGTGTCCGGGTTCATCACTTTGCTTTGCACTCAGCAGACCTGACCTGATCCCTGAGACTGTCCACCAAGCACCGCCTGGAATAAGGCCCGAGCACAGCAGGATATGACCCCCAAACAAAACCAAGTTTCTTGTGGGGCACGGACATGCTTAAGGCAAGTGCTCTATTCTGTGCCTCATTCCTGGTCCCTCACCCTTCATTTTTAGGGGAAGGGTGTACACCCAGCAGTGCTGGGGTGGTCACTCCTGATGAGGCTTGAGGAGGGGGGCGCATAAGTGATGCCTGGGATCAAACTTGCAGGCTGTGTGCAACTCAACCTGCCTTCCGAGACATGCACCGTGACCCTGGGCCCTGGATCCCACCTTGGAACTAAGGCCTGAGCAGGGCAGATGGAGTCTGGGGCCCCTGCCCTCACAAACTAGTACTCCCCAAGCCAGACCCCTGCCCCAGATGGAATCTCTCCCTCCCCCCGTCATCCCACCAAGGCTGGCACCCCCGGGTGCATGAAGGGGGCGGGGTGAGGGTAATACTGCCCTCTCCTGGGTCTAAGAGTCACATGTCTGCACCATCCTGGTCTCTGCGCTAGTCACACATCATGATAAGAACACATTTTATTAGAATCATTATACATATTATATAAATATATTTCTCCAAACTACAGGTGCAGGGCGGGGGGCGGGGGGCTGAAGGAGGCTCTTATTGCTGTGGGGAGGATCCGGGCGAGGGAGGCAGGGCTGGGAAATGGGGACACCTGGGACCACTGTCCCCCATCCCTCACAGAAGGCACAAATGCATTATTTCTTTCCATGTGAGGACCCTGGGGGCGGGGGGGGGGAGAGGATGGCAGGGAGAGAGTGCATGGAACCTCAAAAAATACAAAAGGAACTTCCAAACTTAATCTCTAAGGTCTTGAAAAGGCGGGGGCGGGGGCGGAAGGCAGTGGGAGGGCAGGAAGGAACCAGTGAAGCTCAGAACCGGAAGAGACCTGAAAAGGGTGACATCCATGCTGCTGCCTCAACGCAGACCCCAGAAAAAGGCAGGTAAACAAACACAGACCCCAAGTAAGAGGGCGGGGGGCCCCAGGAATTGGCATTGGGGCACCGGAGGGGAGTGTGTGTGTGAGTATACGAGTGTGTGTGGCGCAGGTAAGCAGTGGCTGACGGGTAACCAGGCAACCAGGGCTCAGAGAGGCTCAGGCTCCTGGGAGGCCGCCTCCACCCTGGATCTGTCCAAACCGCTTTCGGGAAGAAAATTCAGCCACTGCTTGCGAGAGGGCCCCTGCCTGGACCAAAGGGCCAGGTGGCACAGGGTGAAGTTGGGGGCTGAGGAAGGACCCAGCCCGTGGGAGTTTTTGAGGGAACGGAGCATCATGGAGCCGGGGTGATGGAGGTGGGCATGAGATCTACATGGATGTCTGTGCATGAGGGTGTGTGTGTGTGTGTGTGTGTGTGTGTGTGTGTGTGTGTGCGTGTGTGTGTGCTCGTGTGTGTGTGTGTGCGTGCATACGTGTGTGTGTATATGCGTAAGAGTGGACGCGGGAGGGGCGAGGTCACTCAAAGGTGAAGGGGTCCTGGGTGCTGAAGAAGAAGTGTCCATCCATGTGGTCCTCCAGCGCATCCTTGTCACTGTCAGCTGGGAACCGCTCCTTGCAGATTGGGCACTCCTTCCACGGCGGGGTGGCCGGCCCGCCAGTGCTGCTCTCTGCCAAGGGACCCGCTGCAAAGCCACTACCAAGAGAGGGGATGCGAAGGAGCGGGTCAGCCTCTCTCCTGCCATCCGCCTGGCAGGCTGCAGAGAAAGAAAGTTGGTGCCGGGGGCTCCCAGAGGCCTCTGCGGCAGCCCCTTCCTCCCGGGCCCTGCAGGGGGTGGGGGCCCTACTCTTTCTTCTCTTCCTCCGCCCCTGCTGGCCTCTGGCTGCAGCGCACAGCCCAGCCCCCACCCTCCCTGCTCGCCTCCCTCCATCTCCGTCTGCTGCCTAATGAGGCTGAAAATGAGTCTGACACCGTCCTTCATCTTCCTGCTGCAGCCCAGAAGGATGACAGTGTCGCCCTCCCCTCCCGGAGCCCGTGTCACGTCGCATCCAGGCAAAGCTGGGGGCGAGAAGATGAACCGCTCTCGCTCTCTCGCCCTCGCCTTCCTCTCTGGGCCTGGGGGAAACACAGGAAGGCAGAGGGGCCAGTCTGATATTTAACCCCTTCCACCCCCCCCCCCACAAATGTCACTGCCCTGAGGGTCCCCAGAGAACAAGGACAGTGAAGAAGGGAGATCACGTCAGAGGTTCCCAAACAGATTCGACCAACCACCCCCTTCCCAAAAACATTCCTCAGGCCCTACCCCCTGTCCGGAAATCTACCTTATTCAAGTGAATAAATAGAAAGCTGCACCTGAGGCTATTATGGACCCCCAGATCATACCAGTGCCCCCACAGGGGTAGTGTATATTTGGGGGAACACTACTAGAGACGCTGGATGGTTGGCATCCCTGTCCCTGTCCCCGGGCCTTGGCTACCTCCCTTCCTCACCCAACGGGGAGCTGGGGTACCTACCTGGTGGCTGGGGAGGGGGGAGGGGCAGGTGAGAGGGGGTGCAGGGCAATTTGGGCTCCACGGAAGATGGTGCTAGAACAACACAGAAGCCAGTTACAGGCAGGGCCTCTGGGTGCTCGTGTGCAGCGGGGAGAGGGGAGGATTCCCTGGAGGAACCCAGTGGGGGGTGATGGGTCACATGTGGGGCGGGGTGGGGGGGTTACCCACCTCTCCCTCTTCTTACCTTGGCCCAGGCCAAGGCACAGACCCCTGCTCTGGGGACAGCCGCTCCTGCGCGCGCTGCTCCCGCCCTGGCACTCACCTGGCCATGTCGTAGAAGGCGCTGCCCAGCTCTGGGAGCAGCAGGTTGGCCTCCTCGCCCCCACTCTGCACCGCGGCCATCAGGACCGACTTCTCGTCCTCGGCCTCCTGGGGAACAAAGCGATGGGGCTGAGTGTTGGGTGGTGTCGCAAGAGTGGGGAGCAGCACACTGGACCGGGGCGGGGCGGGACATCTAGGCCACAGTGGAGAGAGGGACAGAAGGGGAGGGGGTTGCGGCAGAGGGGCAGCCATGGGGGGCGGGGGGAGGAGGAGAGACTGAGTTAAGAGGACAGGAAGTGGGGCTAGAGAAACAGCAACAGCAGGGAAGGTGCCAGCTTTGTCTGTGACTGACCCGGGTTCAATCCCAGGGCCCCCACACGGTCCCCAAGCCCTGCCAGGACTGATCCCCCTGCGCAGAGAGCCAGGACTGAGCCCTGAGCACTGCCGGGAGTGGCCCCCAACTCAAAAGAGGAGCATAAGCGTGGGGATTAGGGACTGGGCGTGCCGAGGCTGGGGGTGGAAGAGGGTCTCAGGGTAGTGTGGAGAGATCGCGCCCTTGGGGCTGGGCCCCCCACCTCGTCCTGCACTCTCGGGGCTCCCCTCACCGAGTCGGAGCTGCTGTCCTCGGCGGGCCCGGAGAGGTGGGGGGCGATGGGAGCGGGCTGGCTGATGACCACGAGGGGGGAAGCCTCTCGCAGGCCCGCGGGGGAAGAGCCGGCGTCCCCGCGCTCACACAGGCCGTAGCGGGGCAGCCTCATGTCTTCCGGGGACTCATCCTCCGAGTCCGTCAGCGCTGCGGGGCAGCCTGTGAGCAGGGGCGTGGGCGAGGGGGGTGAGAGAGAGAGAGGAGAGAGAGACCTGTCAGCCATCCAGGCCGGGTCAGAGCAGTGACGCTGAATGGGGGAGCCCGAGTGTGGGAAGGAGAAAGCAGAGAAGCAGAGGCCCCTTGTCCCTAAGGCGCCACCCCCAGGGGCAGGCGGAAGCCAGGCCACAAGATGAGCAGGAGGGGGTGGGGTGGGGGGGGCTGGGAGGTACAGACTCAGCCCCGCAGAAGCCTCCTCGTCCTCAGTAGCCGCATCCTCATTCCACTTCTCATCTGCCACCTTGTCCAGGCGGGCCTCCAGCTTCCTCATGTACTCGAGCAGTTCCTGGGGGCAGAGGACAGCGTTGGGATGAGCCTTCTCTCCGTCTCCTCCCAAATCAAGCCCCAGCAACTCGGGGGGTGGGGGCGGGGGGGTGCCTTTGCCGTGAAGTAGGCGGCTTAGGGTGGACCCCCTGCCCCAGGACCCCCCTAACTCCAATAACATTCCCTCCCTTCCCCCCTCCCCGGACCCCAAGGCCCTGCTGAGTCAGCTGCAAAGAGGAGCCCCCCACCTTGCCGCCTCCAGGCCCCCTGGAGACACCAGCATCTCGGGAGACAGAGGAGACAGCTTCTAGCCCTTCCTTACGCCCTCGGGGTGGGTGCCTGGGCCCCCCGAGTCAGGGTTCGTACCTGTTTCTCCTCCTGCAGCTGCTCCTTCTCCTTCTGGAGCACCCGCAGGGCGGAGCGCAACTCCGTCAACTCCCGTTTGCTCTCAGACAGCTGCACCTGTGGGCCAGGTCGGGAGGAACGGTGATGAGGGGCGCCTCTGTTGCAACAGGCTGGGGGGGGGAGCCCGTACTCCACGACCCGGGCCTCTGCTCCCCTCGCTTTTCTTCCTGCAGTCCCACCCTGGCCACACAACCCCGGTCTCCTGAGAATGGCCCTGGGCCCTGCCTCCGGGCCTTGGAGCAGAGGCGGGGCCACGGCAGGAGCACCCCGAGATTCTAAGTCAGACCTAACTGGGCCCAGAATGTGCGCTCAAGAGCAGAGAGAAATGTCCTGGATCTGACACCCAGGGGGGCTGGAGGCATGCCCGAGACAGGCTCCCCCCATCCCAGGCTGCCTCCCCCCGCCCCCCACAGAGAGGAGGCGAGCCCTGTCGCCGCAGGCCTGGGCCCCCCGGCTCCTGGGAGGCTGGGGACCTCACCAGGCTCGAGTCCTTTTCCCGGGCTAGTTCCGTCTTGTACACTTGATTCTGTGTCCTCTCCTCCTGAACGGCCTTTTCCAGTCGGAGTATCTCTGCGCTCAGCTTCAGGATCTTGTCCTTCTCTGCCTGGGGAAAGTCCACCCAGGACAACAAGAAGGTAAAGTGCAGGAAAAGCGGGAGGGGGAGGCCCTGGCAAAATATCCTGTCCCTGCTGCATCTCTTGCTTGCATTTAGGGGCTGGAGCGATAGAACAGCGGGTAGGGCATCTGCCTTGCATGTGGCCGACCCAGGTCCAATTCCCAGACATCCCATAGGGTCCCCAGAGCACCGATGGGAGTAATTCCTGAGTGCTTGAGCCAGCAGTAACCCCTGTGCATCGCTAGGTGTGACCCAGAAAAAAAAAAAAGTCTTAAATAAAAAACTGCTGGGCTTGGGGCTGGTGCGATAGCACAGCGGGTAGAGTGTTTGCCTTGCACGTGGCCGACCCGGGTTCGATTCCCAGCATCCCATATGGTCCCCTGAGCACCGCCAGGAGTAATTTCTGAGTGCAGAGCCAGGAGTAACCTCTGTGCAATGCTGGGTGTGACCCAAAAAGCAAAAAAAAAAAACAAAACAAAAACAAAAACAAAAGCTGCAGGGCTTAAAGCCTGGGTCTTGGCCACGCAAGGCAAACTCTCTCCCTCGGCTAAACCCCAGGTATATTCAGTGAAGACGAGCAAACCCTCGTTCTTTGTTTTGGGGCCACACTCAGTGGTAGGCAAGGTGGCGATGGGATAGGGGTCATTCCCGGTGGTGCTAGAGAACACACATGGGAACCCACACACAAAACCTGTGCTGCCGTCGTCTGAACGGCCTGCCCAGCCCCGAGCCCCTTCTCACCTGCCCCTTCCCTGGCCCCCTGGACAGGGGACGGAGTGCCAGCAGGCGCTCACTGATGAGGCCTGGCATTAGGGAAGGGCCTGTGCCCAGGGCGGGCGTGTTTCTGAGTGGAGATGGCAATCACGGCAGGCGCTAGGCAGGCCGGCACAGGGGCTAGAGGCAGGTCACACCGGGCGGGGCCAGGCACCGCCACGACGACCCTTCTCTCCCCAGAGGTGCCGTCCTCCACGGCGGTCACCCCAGCTCTCTGCCCCGGGGCCGTGGCCTCACACCGAGGGTCCCTACCTCCACGCTCTGCAGCAGCCCTGCCCGCTCCTTGCTCCACTGGCTCTTCTCCTCCTTCAGGTGCAGACTGAGCTCGGCCAGCCGGCCGTTGACGCCGGCCACCTCCAGGCGGCTGCGGTGCAGCTCGGCCATGGTGCGGTCCCTGGCCCCTGCTGCGCTGGCCAGCTCCTCCCCCAGCAGCGCGGCTTTCTGCTGGCTCGACGCTGCCAGCTCCTGGGCGCCTCGGAGCTGCTCCTTCAGCGGCTCCAGCTCGGCCTGGGGAGAGAGGAGCAGGGGGGGATCAGCGTGGAGGGGCTCCCCGGCGAGCCGGGAAGCGTGTGGGCTTCTCCCCAGCCGGACGCTGGTGTTTTCGGTCTCTGGCTGGGTCATCCCCCTTCCTCCCGGCCACCCTGGCTTTCCGTGGTGGCCCGTGAAACGCTTCTCGGCTCCCTGCTTGCCTGGAGGGCCTTCACTCACCACCCGCTGCTGGGCCTGGCCCAGGGTGTCCTTCATCTGGGCCACCTTGTCCTTCAGCCGCTGCGCCTGGGCGCCCAGTTCCTCCTGGCGGCCCTTGGCCTCCTGCAGCTCCAAACTCAAGCGAGAGTTCTCCCGCTGTGCCGCCTGCAGCTCGGCCTGCGGGAGGGCAGACAAGGGGCACACGTGCCTGGGGTGGCCAGAGAGGAGGGCCGTCTGGCGAGAAGGACCAGGACGCCACTCCGATTTGACACCCCCTCAAGCATCCAGCCCTTCCCCCCTCTGTGGACCCTCAGACTCAAGCCAGAGTGCTCTGTCTGCAGCTTCCCAATCGAGGGATTCAGCCTCCGAGCCTGGGGACTTACAGCCCGGGTAGCCCAAGTCCCACTTCTGTCTCCCCACTCTTCCTTCTCTTTTCATTGCCGGGTCACACCCAGTGGTGCTCAAGGGTCATCACCCTGGTGTTCAAGGCCCCAGGAACTGGACCTGGACCCAGCTCCTGTCACACAAAACATCTCTCCCCAGCTTTCCCCCACCTTTCTTTCTTTCTTTTTTTTTTTCTTTTTGGGTCATACCCAGCGATGCTCAGGGGTTACTCCTGGCTCTGCACTCAGGAATTGCTCCTGGCAGTGCTTGGGGGACCATATGGGATGCTGGGGATCGAACCCGGGTCAGCCACGTGCAAGGCAAACGCCCTACCCGCTGTGCTATCACTCCGGCCCGCCCCACCTTTCTTTTGGGGGTGGTGGTGGTGATTTTTTACTATATAGACTATTGTTTATTGTTATACCTAATTACTTATTACATTAGTGCCAAAAACAGTAACAATAAGTCTCTCAACGAGAGACATTACTGGTGCCCGCTCGAACAAATCGATGAGCAACGGGATGACAGTAACAGTGACATTAGTGCTAACATTCATGCTTTTGGTATACAGTCACTGCATCTCATACACCACATCTGGCCATTTCTTTTTTTTTTTTTTTTTGGTTTTTGGGTCACACCTGGCGATGCACAGGGGTTACTCCTGGCTCTGCACTCAGGAATTACTCCTGGCGGTGCTCAGGGGACCATATGGGATGCTGGGATTTGAACCCAGGTCGGCCGCGTGCAAGGCAAACGCCCTACCCGCTGTGCTATCACTCCAGCCCCCACATCTGGCCATTTCTATTCTTTCAGAGGTTGGGTTGGGTCAGACCCAGCAGTGATCCGGAGCTACTCCTATCTCTGTGCTCAGCAGTGACCTGGTAGTGGCTTGGGGGACCATATGGAGTGCTAGAATGGAACCAGGGCTGACTCATTGCAAGGCGAGTGCCTTAAGCCCTGGGCTCTCTCCAGTCCCCTACATATGGCCATTTCTTGATTGTACTACTGAATAACTTGTAACTAATTTTCCACAAGGCAGTCAGATTAACTTTTGTTTTTTTTTGCTTTTGGGATCACATCTGGCAGTGGTCAGGGGTTACTTCAGGCTCTGCACTCTGGAATCACTCCTTGTGGGGCATGGTCGGGGGAACGGTATGAGATGCCGGGGTTGAACCTGGGTCGGCCGCATGCAAGGCAAACGCCCTCCGTGCTGGACGATGGCTCTAGCTCCACACTGACTCTTCTTAAGTATAGTTCTTCAAGTATATGACACCCATTAGAAAATCACCAATGCGGAGCTGGAGCAATAGCACAGCGGGTAGGGCGTTTGCCTTGCATGCGGCCAACCTGGATTCGATTCCCAGCATCCCATAGGGTCCCCTGAGCACCGCCAGGGATAATTCCTGAGTGCAGAGCCAGGAGTCACCCCTGTGCATCGCCGGGTGTGACCCAAAAAGAAAAAAAAAAAAAGAAAATCCCCAATGCTTCCTACTGCTTGGAGAATAAAAACTAAACTGAAGACTCAAGGCCTGGGCCTCATCTCAAACTCCTCCTGCCCCCGCCACACAATCAAGTGCCCCAGAGCTCTGGACTCTAGCCTTGGCCCGTTCTCTGTCACCAGAACAGCTTCCTTTCATGTCTGCTTATTGGCATCTATCAGTGCTGAGCCAATGATTTCCAAACAATCGGCCTCGGAGGCCTGGAGATCTGAGGAAGCAATTTAGAGGTTTTGCAGATAATTCTTTGAACATCTTCTGAATTATTAAGTGTGACATCAAAGAATATTACAGATGACCAGTCCATGGGTCTGCTTCCAGGTTGAGTCACTGCAGTGCAAACGGCAGGAGAAAGTATCTATTGTGGTTCCTGTGTCTTTCCAAGCACAAACCGAGACAGCAGGTGGACAGTTTAAAAATTGTGATCATTTGCACTTCCTTGTGTGTCACTCAAGTTCTGACTATTGTATAACCAAGACAAAATACAGATATAATTTAGCTGCTGAGTCATCCATAAGCTCTAGTTTCAAAGTATGGTATCCATCAAAGTGATCGGTTGCTTTCATTACCTTGTAGGTCATGTTATACACTTGAATTTATAAAAGTAAATGATAGCATAGCAATGAGATACTCTTTATAATTTATTGTGAGGTTCCACACAAGATGTAAAACTTCACTGGGAGGTGGTAAAGTAAGGGTTTTGCTGCTTGAAACATATGAAAATACTAAGTTAGTTTATGCCCCTGTTTAGTCCTTTTATCTATTTTTTTTTCCTTTTTGGGTCACACCTGGTGGTACTCAGGGTTTATTCTTGGCTTTGCACTCAGGAGTCATTCCTGGTGGTGTTTGGGGCCGTTGAAGGGCAAATGTCCTACCTGCTGTCCTACCACTCTGGCCCATTTAGCCCTTTTAAAACATCTTTAGGGGCTGGAGCGTTAGTACAGCAGGTAGGGCGTTTTCCCTGCACACAGCCAACCCAGGTTCAATCCCCGGCATCCCATATGGTCCCCCAAGCACTGTCAGGAGTAATTCCTGAGCACAGAACCAGGAATAACCCTTGAGCACCACTGGTTGTGACCCAAAAAGCAAAAGAAAGAAAGAAAGAAAGAAAGAAAGAAAGAAAGAAAGAAAGAAAGAAAGAAAGAAAGAAAGAAAGAAAGAAAGGAAGGAAGGAAGGAAGGAAGGAAGGAAGGAAGGAAGGAAGGAAGGAAGGAAGGAAGGAAGGAAGGAAGGAAAGAAAGAAAGAAAGAAAGAAAGAAAGAAAGAAAGAAAGAAAGAAAGAAAGAAAGAAAGACCAACAAAGAAGGTCTTTAAGAAGATGTGCCACCAACTCTGTGAAAAACATCATAACTCAATTTTACTTCCCAGGTGACACCTAAATTCCAGTGACTGATACATGGCTCTGGTCCCCTGCAGCGCGCACACTCCTTCTTTACACTTGCATCATCTTTGGAGCCACTACTCAGGAGACACTGAGTAAACACTGCAAGGACAACTGAGAAAGCAGCCAGTTCCGAGCCTCTTACCTCGCTCTGATCCTTGTCTGCCTGCACTTCCTTCAGTTGCCCGAGGAGTTTCTCCTGCTCGCGCGTCAGCACCTTCACTGTGTCTCTAACCCTGTATGTGGGGAGACAGAAAAAAGGATGAAAGACTCAGACTTTTAAAATTTGTTGTTTTGGGAGGCTGGAGTGATAGTACAGTGGGTAGGGCGTTTGCCTTGCACACGGCCGACCCGGGTTCGATTCCCAGCATCCCAGAGGGTCCCCCGAGCAGCGCCAGGAATGATTCCTGAGTTCAGAGCCAGGAGTCAGCCCTGAGCATCGCCGGGTGTGACACATAAAGCCAAAAAAAAAAATTTTTTTTTTCTTTGTATTGGGGCCACATGTGGTAATGCTCAAGGCTTATTCCTCAAGGCTTATTGGGCGACCATATGGCATGTCACGGATCAGACCTGAGTCAGCCATGCGCAAGGCAACTGCCCTCCTCGCTGTCCTAGCTCTCAGGCCCCAGGCCTCAGACTTCTGTCCTGAGTTCCTCTAGGTGCACACATCTCCACTTCTCTCAGAGATACTCAAGTCCCCAAACACAGTTGATCCTAAGTCTCAAGAAACCGAGAGTCCTAGTTCTAGGGCACAATATGGAAATAAATTCCTCTCTTTTAGAGTCACATGCCACTTGCAGGAAATGCTCTGGGAAGGCCATCCAGTCCTTGTTGCTCCATCAGAGATCAGAATCCAATCTCTTTCAGACTGACTTAAACCTTCGGTCTGGATCAGAGGTTGGCTGAGTCATTCTGCGAGAGACCCCGCAGTACACACTCTAGGCTCCCAAAGCCAGTGTCCATGGCAACGAGTCAACTCTGCCACGGGAGTGTGGCAGCAGACACAGACATGTAACCGAACAAGTATGCATCTTTCCTACAATCTTCATAAATTTGTGAATACTAAAATCGGAATTCCATGTTATTTTCCCACATCATCCAAGAGTATTCTTTTCACTTGTCTTACAATCACTAAAATTGTCAAAGCCATTCGTACCAAATGGGTTGGCATGTTGAATTTGGCACAGGGACCGTATTTTTTCCCCTGGCCTATGGAGGTGCTAATCTTTTCCAGCAACTCAGTCCGATCTTTTCTTTTGGGTGGGGTGGGCCACAACAGCAGTACTCAAGGGCTACTCTTGGCTCCGTGCTCAGGAACCACTCCTGGGGGTGGTTTGGGGGACCACATATGGTGTCTGTGATCACAGTAGGTTGGCTGCACACAAGGTAAGTGCCTTATCTCCCTGGACTGTCTTTCTGGCCCTGATTTTGCTTTTCTACCCCATGACTTAGAACATCGATATTTAGTACCTCCCTAAGGCAAGACTAACATAGTCTGGACTAAAAAGTCTCCAGAATCAACTTATTACTCTGGCCCTTAGATAGAATATCTCTTTCCTTTAAAGGCATTTGCAAAAAAAAAGTCTAATCTATCAGTACTGAATAAAACTTAAATCATGTTTTTTTATTTTGGGGACCACACCCAGTGGTGCTCAAGGGTTACTCCTAGCTCTGCTCACTCCTGGAATTCCTCGGGGGACCATATGGGATGCCGGGGATCAAACCCGAGTCAGCCATGTGCAAGGCAAATACGCTACCCGCCATACTATCGTTACGGCTCCAAATCATATTATTTGATAAAGGAAAGAATGAGTGTTTATTCTGGTGAAAAGCTGAAGGGCAGGAATGAGAGGTGGTCAATCAGGTCCCATCTGATAGGAGCAGCAGTTGTCCAAAGAAGAGTACAGTATTCTGTGTGGTACCAGAGAGGACCAACCGGGAGTCATGAGTTAAGGTTCTATGAGAGCAGAGTTTGGCTCAATGAAAGAAATAGAGTAATGACAGCTGTCCAATACTGGAGAGGTGCACCGAGGCACTGACCTTCTCTTAAATACTTCTCTTCTGTGGGGCGGGAGTTGTGGGGAGAGGTTGACTGGAGGTTTAATATATGCAAAGCACATACTCTGAGCTGTATCTCTAGGCCCGTTTTACTCTTTAAATCACCTTTCACCCCTCCCAATGCTAAGAGTTGATGATTGATATCTTTCTTCCAAGGAAGCTATCACATAACATTCTGGGATCACCAGTTCTAACTATTTCCAAATAGTTAAAGAATCAAATCTCAATCCTTCCTGCAGTAAAAACTGCAATGTGCCCTCTCTCCTCTTGGGTTAAATGTTCTATTCATTCTCTGGGGCTGGAGCGATAGCACAACGGGTAGGGCGTTTGCCTTGCACGCGGCCGACCTGGGTTCTAATCCCAGCATCCCATATGGTCCCCTGAGCACTGCCAAGGGTAATTCCTGAGTGCAGAGCCAGGAGTAACCCCTGTGCATTGCCAGGTGTGACCCAAAAAGAAAAAAAAAAATGTTCTATTCATTCTCTTCTTCTCTAGCTCCTATTGGCTTAGTTTCAGCTGTGTATTACTGTCATCCTGTTGTTTGTCGATTTACTCAAGCGGGCACCAGTAACGTCTCCATTACACTCAGCCCTGAGACTTTAGCAGCCTCTCCTTACTCGTCTTTCCCAACGATTGTATTAGATGGAAATTCTGGTTATTTCTGGAAGTGAGGGATATGGACTAGTGTTAGGAAAGACCAAGACAGCAAGGCAGAAAAAAAGGTAGCCTCAGTAACTGGGGCATCCTGGGTGAGGCTGAGAGGGGAAAGAGAAGCTGTATGAGCTCAGCAGTAGACTTGCCTCCTGCAACTGGAGGCTGGAATTCAGAGGTCACCAGAAATAGCAAATAATGGGGGGCAGAGGTGGTCTCCGCACCTGTCCAGCTCCACCTCCTTTGTCAGCACTTTCTCACTGATGGTCTGGATGTCATCTTCCAGCTCCAGGATACGCGCCACGTGATCTCCCTGCTGCCGACTCAGGACATCCCTCTCTTCTGTCAGCTCCCCATGGGATCGGGAGAGGCCCTGGAATTAAGGTCACCCCAGAAGGGAGCCGTTAGCCATCTCTCAAGAAGCAGAGCAAAGGCAGAAGAGAAGCGAATCAGAGCACGACTGTTCCCCACCCCCCGCACCATGTCACTTTTCTTCAAAAACAAACTGTAAGAGAATCTGCCTTTAACTGGTGAATTTGGTCACCTCCACTCTACCGGGATACTTCTATGTTCAAGGTAGCTCTGTAGCACTGTTGTCCCGTTGTTCATCAACTTGGTCGAGTGGGCACCAGTAACGTCTCCATTGTGAGATTTGTTGCTACTGTTTTTGGCATATCTAATACGCCACCAGGAGCTTGCCAGGCTCTGCCGTGCGGGTGGGATACTCTCGGTAGCTTGCCGGGCTCTCCGAGAGGGACGGAGGAATTGAACCCGCCTTGGCTTCGTGCAAGGCAAACGCCCTACCCACTGTGCTATCACTCCAGGCCAGTGTTCAAGGTACTAATATTTATTTGGGATGGGTCCCCTGTCATATCAAGTTTAATTTCATTTGGTACCCATCAAACCTTCATTTTATGCCCACACCTGACTGAGCTCGGGACTCCTGGCTCTGTGCTCAGCAATTACTCTTGGTGGTGCTTGGGCAACCATATGTGCTGCTGGGGACCAAACTGAGGTCAGCCGCATGCCTGGTGAGTGCCTTACCCCACACCATGCCTCTGAGCCTAAACCTATTTAATTTTAAGATTTTTTTATTTTGGAGACACACCGGTGATGCTCAGGCATCATTCCTGTCTCTGAGCTCAGGAATTATTCCGCATGGTTCTTGGGATACCATACGGGATGCTGGGACTCGAACCTGGGTCAGCCATGTGCCAACCCACTGTACCATAGCTCTGGCTCCTAAACCTATTTCTTTATGTGTGTATAAAGTATCAGGGACCGAACCCAGGACATCATATAAGGTAAGACAGGAAGGAGTTCTACTGCCACTAAGTCACATCCTTGCCTAAAACCATTTTTTAAAAAAATTTACAGAACATCTTAACATCCACTACCATTTCCCCTTTATCCTCGTTACACTGAGTTCGGATCCTGCACCCAGGCAGGGTGGGCGCCACCTCCCGACCTTGTACTGCTCCGTGAGCTCTGCGTGCTCCCGCCTGGCCGCCAGCAGCGTCTTCTCCAGCTCCTGCACGCGGCCGCGCAGGTCCGTCACCTGCCCCTCCAGCTGCAGCTTCAACTGCATCAGGTCATTCCTCTCCTGTTGGCTTTCGTCCAGCTGGCTCTGCAGGGCGGTACGAGAAAGGGGTCACGCCTGTCACGTGTCCGTTTTCAGGGCCTCCGCCCAGCCCTCTGCAGAGGCACTTGGGAACTGGGAAGTGACATCAGTGGGCTGTATAGAGAGAAGGCCTGGCGCGCTACAGCCGACACAGGGCCCCCGTCACTGTTCTGGCCCATCTCTTACCTGTCATTGATTTCAGTGAGTGCTTTATTTTGGGTCTCTGGGCCTCGCCAAGGGGTGTTCAAAGCTATTCCTGGCACGGTGCTCAGTAATGACCCCTGATGGTGCTCGGGGAACTGTACATGGTGCCAGAGATTCAAACTGAGGCTGACAGGACTCAAGGTAAGCACCTGATCTCTGTCTCTCTGTCTCTCTCATTTTGGAGTCACACCTGGTAGCGTGTACTTCTGGCTGTGCTCAGGAATCACTCCGGGCAGGCTGGAGGGCTGCCATATTGGATTGAACCAGGTTCAGCCATGTGCAAGGCCAGCGCCCTACCCATTGTACTATCTCTGGCCCCACCCTTACACTATCTCTTTGGCCCATCTCTTACCAAGGCAGGCCCCTACTTTACCCAGCCATTCCAGGAAGCCTCTGTCTGACAGAAGTCTTTCTCAAGTCACACAGACAGAGGAATGACGCTCCGAAGTTTACCCTCTCTGCTCGGGAGCCAAAGAGATGCTAAACAATGTTGAGAACAACTTTTTCAGGGGAGGTGGAGAATGACACCCTGCAGTGCTCAGGTCTTACTCTTGGCTTTGTGATCTGGTCACGGTGGTCAGTGCTCAGGGGTCACTCCTGTGACAAACTAGATATAAGTAACTGTGAGTAAGTTCCTTATGTTCCCTGAGTCTCTGTGTCCTCATCTGCAAAGTACTTCCTTACTTGCATTGTTATGCGGTGTTTATAGTGAGAATAATATAAAAATAGAACATGGGGTAGAAACTCACACACAAATTTAAGTAAGAGATAAATATCTTCCCATTCATTTGTGGATCCTTTGGGAGGCCTCCCAGGCAAAGCTCTAGTCCTACTCGGTGGTGCTTGGAGTACCATAAAGTGCTAACGATCAAACTTAGAGCCGATATGTGCCAGACAAGTACACCATCCCTTTGATCCACCTCCCCAGCTCTGTGCTTGGAAGGTTCTAGAGGGAAAAGGTTTGTCAAAACCTTTCTCAACTGGGGACTACATGGTGCCCTGTTGGCCCCCAGAATATTCTGAGGGGTCCCAAGGGACAATCATATATGGGGGGTAAAAGGGCATAAGATTATGCACCAATCTGCAGGACAGAGGTGCCATAAAAAGGAAGCCAGGCTGGAAGGGGGCCACTGTCAGAAGAAAGTTGAGGAATATTGGTTAAATCAAGCTACGCATTCTTACCTCCCGAACCTTCCTCAGGCCTCTCTTCTTTGGGGGGCTGGGGCGGGGATGGAATGCAATGCACGTCCTCTCTACTTGACACACCTTCTCCCCCCATCCCCTCACCTTTCTTTCAGGAAAGCTTCCTCCTAATTCTTCCCCATTTGGTCTTCAGTCCAACACAAAAGTAACACAAGCCACTCTTAATTTTCAAGCAGAATATTTAAAGTAGTAAGAAACTGGCAAAATCAATCTATTTGTTACAAAATAGTAACAAATTTGGTTTTGGGGCCATACCTGGCAGTGCGTGGGGCCTTTTCCTGGTTCTGTGCTCAAGGTATGTGGTGCCTGGGGACTGAATCAGGGTCAGCTGCTGCATGCAAAGCAAGCAGTTACCCCCCGCGCTACCTTCCTGGCCCATGAAATTCATTTTAGTAGTATTTTATCTAACCTAGGTACCATTGGACATGCTTTGCATGAGGGAGGTCTGGGGTTGATCCCCAGCATCACATGGTCCCCAGTGATGGTCACCACCAGGGTGACTTTAAGCACAGAACCACGAGTAGGCCCCGAGTAGCCAGGTATGGACCTTGAGGACCCCTGAGTATGGCCCAAAACCAAAGTATTTGGGTCTTTTACATTTTTCCCCTAGTTTTGGGCTACATCTGGCTGTGCTCATGGCTTACTCCTGGCTCTGTGCTCAGCGATCTTTTTTTTTTTTTTTTTTGCTTTTTGGGTCACACCCAATGATGCACAGGGGTTACTCCTGGCTCTGCGCTCAGGAATTACCCCTGGTGGTGCTCAGGGGATCAAATGGGATGCTGGGAATCAAACCCAGGTCGGCTACGTGCAAGGCAAACGCCCTACCCTGCTGTGCTATCGCTCCAGCCCCCTCAGGGATCATTCTTGACACTGCCTGAGGGATCATACGTGGTGCCAGTGATCAAAACAGGTTTGCCACATACAAGGCAGGTGCCCTACCTACTCTCCGGCCCTACATTCATTTTCATACTAAGACAACACAGTCTAGTGTGTTTCAGCCACGGAGTACATGCCAACTCAGACTAGTCCCATTTCAAGAGCTCAGTGCCATGGGGCTTATGCCTTCAGGCGTGGGCAGCCGGGCCCTGGGCCTCACTATCTGCTGTCACTCATCAGGCCCTGGAAGTGGGTCCTATTTTCTCCTTCTGTGAATGCTCCTTCCCTGAATGTTCCTTCCCTGAAGTGGCCTCATTGGCTCTTTCTCCAGGGCCCATCAGGACGTAGCACAGGGAGAAAACAGTCTCAGAGATTTCTCGGGGAGCCTGGAGTTCAGCGCACTGGGAGGTGGCCGGCTTACTTGGGTTGGTTTAGATTGAGACCTTAAAAGCGCCAGAGCTTCAAGTGAAACGACAAGGGGAGGGCGCAGGGGCGAGGCCCTTGCAATGTTGTCCCCCCACTTGTGCTGCTGTGGCTCTGCTGTTCTGCTCTCACCTGTAGCACAGTCGCCTTGGGCACCACCAGCAAGATGTCAGAGCCCCCATCCGTCTCTTCCAGGGTCACGAGCTCGTCCATGGGCCGTGGCTCCCGGAACTGGAAAGCGGGGCTCTGCCCGCACACTCGGCCCTGGCGGTTCACATACCGGAACTGGTAGAGCTGGGCCCCCGGCTTGGGCAGGTAGCTGGCTGCGGGAAGGAGAGTGGACCCAGGACCCCAAGGATTCCAGGCCCACAGACATCAGTGGGAGTCCCTTCCTCTGGGTGTGTTATATTTCTTGTGTTGCCAGTCCCATTTCTATTCTTCCCCTCCCCTCTTCTAGTGTTTTGGTCACACCTGGCAATGCTCAAGGGTTATTCCTGGCTCTGTGTTCCGGAAGTACTCCTGGCGGTGCTTGGAGGACCATTTGGAATGCCGGGGACAAAACCCAGGTCAGCCACATGCAAGACAAGCATCCTACCCGCTGTACTCTCTTCAGCCCTTCCCATCCAGTTTCTTGTTCCATGAACTATATTTTCTCCTCTCCACCTCCCACAGGCTATTTCTGCTCCCGGGGGTACTGTTCTCCTTCCTCTTTGCCTTATTTTCTTTCTCAAACCAATGTAATAATAGTAACAATAATAAAACTAAATGATGATAATGCTAATTAAGCTTTACCAGTGCCCAAAATGCCCAGTTAACAACTTGACTTGTATTATTTCATTGACTTTTATCATCTTGGGTTGGTTTTGTTTTTTTTTCTTTTTGGATCACTCCTGGCTCTGCACTCAGGAATCACCCCTGGCGGTGCTCAGGGGACCATATGGGATGCTGGGAATCAAACCCGGGTCGGCCGCGTGCAAGGCAAATGCCCTACCCGCTGTGCTATCGCTCCAGCCCCAATCTCGGGTTTTTTTTTTTTTTTTACAGTGCTAGAGACTGAACCCAGGGCCTGCATCCCAGCCACACATTCCACTAGTGAGCTACCTCACCTGTACTGATTTCAACCCTCATCCTGTATCTGCAAGCCAGGAATTCCCTTTACTATTAAGATAATAGGCACAGAGAGGTCAAGTAATGGGCTCAAGTTCAAAGAGGTAGTAAACAGCGAGTGGAAATCTGCATCTGGACTTTACAGACTCTAGTGACCACTGCTTCTCAACCTCTCCTTCCTGTCCTCTCCGCAGTACCAGGAGCTCTGCCTGCTTTGGGTAGATGAGGCTGACTGTTCTCACAGACCGTTGCACCTCCAAACCTCCCGATTCTGTGACAGTCCCCTGGTTCTCTGTCTACTGGGCTCGGCGGACCATGTCTTCCATTTTAATGTATTCACACTTTCACACTTATTTTTCTTTTCTTTTCTTTTTTTGCTTTTTGGATCACACCCGGCGATGCTCAGGGGTTACTCCTGCTCTGCACTCAGGAATCACCCCTGGCAGTGCTCAGGGGACCATATGGGATGCTGGGGATCGAACCTGGGTCGGCCGCATGCAGGGCAAATGCCCTCCCCGCTGTGCTATCGCTCCAGCCCCCACACTTATTTTTCTTTTTCCTTCATAGCCTCAAGCTCAGTCTCTCTCCTCCCAACTCCCCCTCTTTTGGTGCCTCCCAGTTTTCCTTCTTCATTTGTACCTTGGAACTGGACACTGGCGTGGACGGGGGAACCCTCGGCTGTACTCTCAGGCACTGAAGACCACACAAACGTGTGGTAATCTCGTACACAAGCGGCCTCCACCTGTAAAAGCCCAAAGTGGGAGAGGGGGATGGGCGACAGAGAAGAGCCAGTAATGTGTCAGAAGAGAGGGAGCTTAAGGTGGGGAACGAAGCTGCGCTCTGTGCACTGTCATAGTGGTCCCCGGCCTCTATCAACGTAAGGTGGAAGTGCCAAGACCCCGGCAGCTATTCCTCTTACTCCAATCAATTCATGCCCATTAACCTGGGCCACAAAAGGTCCTAGAGATACCTTGAAGATGCCAATCCAGTCGCTAGTGCTGGGCACGGTGCCTGGGGGAAGGGTGTAGTGACATTCCACCTTGGTATTGGGGATGTAGGTCCGGGCGACATTCAGAAAGGTGACTCCGCTCCGGGACGGGGCCCGGCTGAGGGAGGATTCTTCCATCTTGGCCTCGGGGTGTCTGTCCTCCTGTGAAGCAGAGGGTTGACGGCTGGACATCTAGCCACACCAGCTCTCCCCCCAGCCCCGCCTCTTTCTCTGCTTATCCTCCCCACGGCTGGGTCACCGGGCATAGCTGAGCCCCGGCCCTGGAGGGCTACAGAACCATTAAAGTGTCACTGCTCGTCTGGACGACACAGGTCTCGCCTTCTGAGTCAGGCTCCATCCTGTCTCACACTTGGGCTTTTCTGAGTCACTGACTCTTCCTAGAGTTGAGATCTCTAATTTATGCTCCCTTCTCGTTACCCCACAGCCCAAATCTTAGCATCCCAGGGTCTTCCCTCCTCAGTCAAGAGGGTGTGGGAGGGGGGCTGGAGCGACAGCACAGCGGGTAGGGCATTTGCCTTGCACACGGCCGACCCGGGTTCGATTCCCAGCATCCCATATAGTCTCCTGAGCACCGCCAAGAGTGATTCCTGAGTGCAAAGCCAGGAGTAACCCCTGAGCATCGCCGGGTGTGACCCAAAAAGCAAATAAAAAAGAAAAAAAAAAGGGTGTGGGAGAGGTGGTGTTGGAGCACACCGCTAAGCTACACTGCTAGTCTGGGGCTACTCCTGCCAGGGCTTGAGGGAACCATGGTGGTGCTGGGAAGTTTACCAGGGTCAGCTATGCGCAAGGCAAGTGCGAATGCCTCAGTCTCTGTACAATCTCTCTGGAGCACACCTGTTGATGCTCAGGGATTATTCTTGGCTCTGTACTCATGAATCACCTCGGGGGCCATATGGGATGCAAGGGATCAAAACTGGGTTGGCCGTACCGTCGCTCCGGTCCCCTTTCCCACTCACAACCATCCTCAAGTGTTTCACAGTCTGCACTTTATCCCCACCCCACTCCCACCACCTCGGCTCTTTAACTGACAATCCAACTGAGGTGGGGGCCCCTCATCCTGAGCGGGTCGCCTTGCCCACTCCCAAGCTTAGGGACCCAGCTGTCCCCGGGGAATGCCATAGGACACCGAAAAACTCATCTTTGACAAGAATGATTGAGACTTCCGAGATGAAAGAGAACTCTTTGGGGGGGAGGGGGCCAACACTCAGGGCTGCAGGCCCCCAAGTGCTCCTTTCTCTCTGTATCTCTGCCATGAATACTATTAAGCATAATAAAAACGACAGCAATAAAGTTTCTGCTCTCATACAAGTCGAGAAGGGAAAGGGAAGACACGAGGAAAGGCAGGTTCTGTCTTCAACTCTTCCGGAGAGTCAAGAAGAGTCAAGAATTCTGGAGGCGGTGGCTTCAAGGGCGGAGGGAACGCCGAGCAGGAACGTGGTGGTGTGGGGGGAAGGAATGCCAGGGGCCTGGAGCCAGGAAAGCCACACCCCTGGGCAGGGGAGAGCCGGGGAGGTAGGACCTTAGGGGCTCCTGAGCAGGAACCCTATCAATACTATCCAGAGAGGACAGCGCACGCGTGTTGAGACGGGACACTCGCATTCTTCTCTTCCACTCCGGCATGGACAACTAGAAACCTCACTGGGTTGACTCTGTTACCCCTGCTCCAGGCACTCTCCCCCCTCTCCATCTTCCCCCCTCTCTCCTCTTAGCCTCCATTCTAAGCGCAGCATCCATCCTTCCACGGGCTGGGCTAGGTTGCTGGAAGCACCCTATGGGATGGAAGCGAAGGTCCGAGCTGGGGGGGTGAGTTCACTGGAAACTATGGGGGTGGAGCGAGGAGAGAGAACAATAACAACCCCGAGGACGCCTGGGCCCAGGGCTGAGAGGTGGCCCTCGGCCTGTCTGCTCTCCCGCCGCCTCCACGCAGCCCACGGGGTGGCCCATCAGCTGGGGGGGAGGGGGGTTGCGGCGGGCAGGCAGGGCGGCAGGAACTCGGAAAGTTGGCAGAAGTGCAGCAGCAGGCAAGGAAAGGTGGGTCAGCGCGGCAAAAGGGAGCCACGGCTCCCTCCCAAACGGCCTGAAGGCAGGGCACCCACCAGCTCGCCTCGGGTGCTCAGTTCTCAAACCTCCCGCGGTGAAACCGGCCCGTTCCCGCGGCACATACGAGTCTGGTTTTCGGCGAGGGGGAATCACTGTCCCCGGACAGCTGAGCCCGGAGCACCGCAAACACCGCACGCATCAGGTCCTTAACAGCTGGAAGCCAGCCCTAGGCCCGAGAGCCAGCCCTGGCACCTGCGGTGGACGCGTGTCCCCAGGTCCGATCGTTCGCGTGTGTCTGTGGTGTGTGTCTGTGTGTGTGTGTGTGTGGGGGGTGTCCCAGCCCCCCGATCCTGCAGGGCTCTAGAGTTCCTTGACGGTCCGGACAGATTCCCCCGCGCCCCCACGGGTTCTGCGCAGAAAAGGCCTTTCGGGCCGGCGGGTGGCAGGTCTGTGGGGTTCAAGTCTTGCTGAGAGCGAAAGAACAAAGATTTCCGCCTCCCCCCACCCCAATCCTCTAAGCGCATTAAGTTTTCCCGAGAAGGTCTGAGGAGGTGGGGGGAGCGGCGACGGGGCGGCCCCGGGTCGGCGGCGTCCCACCCCCGCCGCCACCCCCCTCGGACCAAGAACTCCTCAAACAGTGGGGGTGACTTCTCCAGGACGGATCCCGTCCGAGCCCGAACGCTGCTGAGCCTGCCTCCGACAGTCCCCTGACGTTCCCCTTTCACGGACCGAAAAGTGGGGTGACCCCCTCGCGAGATCGCTCCCGAATTAGGCCAAGTTTCTTACCCCACGGACGGATCAGCTGTTCCCTCACCTTTCACCAACAACAAAAACAGCACTCCGACTCCGGGAGGGGAGGGAGACGGGCGCGCGCGCGGGCTTCTGGGCTTGTGGTTCCCCGGGCGCGTCTGTCGCCGAGCACGCCCAGATCCGGGACTACATATCCCAGGAGGCGCTGCGCGGGGAAGGCGGGGCAAAGGGCGGCCGTGCCGGCGGCCTCCCCACTGCATTCTGGGAAATGTAGTTCACGCTTCCATAACAGCCAGCGAGGGTGTGGCTACCAAAGGACTACAAGGCCCATGATTCCGTAGGAGGGGGCGGGCTGTGTTAGTGGTGACTGCGAGTTTGTAACGTGCGTGTTGGGGGTGGGCGGGGAGGAGTTACGAGGCTAACGCCTCCCGAGTAGTTCTTTTTTGGAGCTGACTGGTCCGGTGGGGCTGGGTCTCCTAATTTTTCTTTTCACTCCCTGTGAAGTAGGTCGTGTGGTTATTCACACTTGACTGGTGGAGGGACTTCATAGGCCCAGAACGGTTAAGAAATGGATGTCAGGATCCAAGTTAGGAGATGGTAAAAGCTGTGGTAACAGATGTGCCCTCCGTCCCTGCGCAGCCCGTGCGTCTTTTCCTAACGGACGTTCCCAGGGCCAGGCAGGGATCGGCCCCTCCTCGGCGCACCCGGACTGGGCTCCCCTAGGGTGGTCTCTGGGTCGAGGAAGAGGAAACGTGGCTTGGGGCGGCGGTGGGAGGGTGGTGCAGTGGGAAGTCGCAAGGGGAGTTTGGCATTACTCAAGGTCTGGTCACAGCTCACAAACTAGCCAACAACTCACTTTAGAGGAGCCAGCTGGCCCAAGCCTTTTAACCGGCTTAAATCCACCAGGATAACAATGCATGCCATTGCTCCTGTTTTTCATTTAGCAGACGTGAAAAGATTCACAGTCCTCCCACGTGTTATGTTAAAGACACGGGCATCTTACCTCTTCCTCCTCCCTGACCTTCCCGGTAGTTTGAAGCATTCAAAACAATCTCCCCGTCTCTATATTACGGGATTACAGTCTAAGGGTTGATTTGTTCTTCCTAAGCGCCCGATTTAATACTTTGCTGGACTAAGTTATGGAGCCTCTGTCTTTTCCAAGTTTTTGGGGTAGTATTTTGTTTTTATGACTGAATAGGGTGTCTGTTGCCTGCCCTTGGGTGCCTTTCATCTGAAGTTCCCCAAGTACTTAACAATAAGTCACTGGGCTTCGCAAACATTAAGGTGACATGTCTGTGTTATTAGTCAGAATTTATGAGGTAAGGTGCAAACTGCTGCATGAGGAGAGGCTCAAGGTCCCGGGATGGGTTGAGTCAGTCCTGTTCAAGGACCTGAGTCTCAGATGGTTTGGGTTTTTGTCTTTCACCCAGAATAAAAGCTTTCTGAAAAGTTGGAGCTGGAAATTAGAACAGTTTTTGTGTATTGGGTGGTTACAATGCCATGTGTTTAAACTATGCCAAGAATGTTTCTGTTTGATACAACAACCTCACGTAATAGGCCCTATAATTACCCTTATTTTACATAGGACAATTGAGGGACGGATTATTAAGTGAGTGACCCGGGGTCATCCAACTAAATGGAAGAATCAGGATTTAAGTGTGAGCCAATATATCATATTCTCAGCCTGGAAACTCCTAGTATGTGATTCTAATTGCCATTATCCCAGACGTTCATTGAACATTAATACCCAAGGCTCAAGGGGATGTGAAACAAATTCAACAAACATGTATTGATTCTCTGAAGAGACATCATTTGTTATCAGAGAAATGCAAATCAAAATGACAATATCTCACACCAATGAGGATGACATGTATCAAAAAGATTGGAAACTACCAGTGTTGGCAAGGATATGGTGAAAAAGAAACCTTTCTTTCACTGTTGGTGGGAATGTCAGTTGGTTCAATCTCTATGGATAATGGCATGGAAACTTCTTAACAAAGTAGGAACAAAGCTTCCATATGACCCAATACTTCTGCTTCTTGACATCTACCTGCAAAACATAAAAGCATTAATTCAAAAAGATATAAGCACATCTATGTTCATTATAGTGGTAGATAGAATACCCAGAATATGGAAAAAATAAAATGTCCAATGTCAGATTAATGGATAAAGAAGTTGTGTCATATATACCTAATGGAATATTATGTAGCTACAAGAAAAGATGAAATCCTGTACTTTACTCCAACTTGGAACTGGAGGGTACCATATTATGTAAGTCAGAGGGAGAAAGAAGATCTAGTATTAATGATTTCACTTATCTGTGGTGTCTAGATAAGCAAAAAACGGGGCAGTAAAAAAAAAAACGGGGCAGTATTGAATAAAGGCAAATTCTTGGCCTTTTTCTCAGGTGGGATTGGGCACACCTGGGAGTGCTCTGGGATTACTCCCAAACCTGTGCTCAGGGATCATTCTTAGTGGTGCTTGGGCAATGAATGTGATGTCTGAATTCCCGTTCAATCTCACTGACCCCCAAATCCAGATTACCAAACAGTGGGATGTTCGGGGGAGGGAGGTAGAGAGGAGAGGAGGACTAGAGGAGACATGCGAAAGTGGTGCATGTCTTAAGCACTTTGATGGTGGCAAAAGTGTAGTAACTGTGTACCTCAAAATTGTGAAATCAACACTATTGCAAACAAGTTATATAAGCTACATAGCAGTTTATTTCCTAGGGCCAGGGAGATAGATAGTCAGTGGGTAGGGTACTTGTCTTGTACATGGCAGTCCAGGGGTCCATCCCTGGCATCCCATAATAGTCCCCTGAACCCACCAGGAATGATTCCTGACTGTAGACCAGGAGTCAACCCTGAGCATCACTAGGTGTGGGTTTAAAAATAAAGTATACGTTATTGAAGAAAATCTAGAAAATACAAGCAAAATAAAACATATATGCCAGTTACTAAACTAGATATTCCATATATTTTATTGAAATAATTTATATGTATATGTAAGAATATATGTAAGAATAAATATAAAGCAAAAATTTTTTTTTTCGTTTTGGGTCACACCCATCGATGCTCAGGGGTTACTCCTGGCGGTGCTTGGAGGACCATATGGGATGCCGGGGATCGAACCCGGGTCGGCCGTGTGCAAGGCAAACGCCCTACCCGCTGTGCTGTGGCTCTGGCCCCTAAAGCAAAATATTTGAAGGAGGGAATGATTTGAATAGCTTGCAGGCTTTCTGAGAGGGATGAAGGAATCGAACCCAGGTCGGCCGCATGCAAGGCAAATGCCCTACCTGCTATGCTATCGCTCCAGCCCAGGACAAGGTCTAAGAAGGATAAATTTATTCCAGGTGGAAGCAATGATTGAGAGGTGGGAGTATGTGATGTTACTGGGCCTTAGGATGAGTATAATATGTTATGGACCAGAGAGAGAGAGTACAGTGGATAGGGTTTCAAATGGCCATCTTGCAAATGGCCAACCGGGGTTCACTTTCTGGCACCCCACATGGTCCCATGAGCATCACCAGGAGTGATCCCTGAGCACAGAACTAGGAGTCAGCCCTGAGCACTGCTGGGTGTGGCTCAAAAATAAAAACAAAACAATAGCACGTTAGGGGGCTGGAGAGATAGTACAGCAGATAGAGTACTAGCCTTGCCTGGGGCCAACTCAGGTTCCACCCTTTGCACTGCTTATAGTCCCTCAGGCATCACCAGGAGTAATCCCTGAGTATGGAACTAGAAGCCCTGAGCACAGTCCAAAAGCAAGCAAGCAAGCAAATAAACAAGCAGGTGAACAAAAAAAACAAAAACAAACACTAATTTTAACTTGCCCTTTTCCCTTCCTTTAATTGGTATACTTTTTGCAATGATCAGGGGTTGAGCGCCCTTTGTTGCAATGCTCACCAGGGGTCATGCTCATTCACTTTTAATTTTAGGGGGGGAGGTGCACCTGGAAGTGCTCAGGACTGATCCCTGGCTCTGTGCCCAGGGATCACTCCTGCAGGACTCAGGGGACTATATGCAGTGCTGGGATGGAACTGGGGTCCTCTGCATGCAAGGTTAGCCGCTTGTCCTCTGTACTACCTCTCTGATCCCTTATTTTCTTCTTTTGCTCTCACCCATCCTGGTTGTAGCGCTGGTCTAGGTTCCCACACCCAGGATCCCCCTTCCTAAACAAAGTGTATATCTGGTACTTGCCAGGGGTCACAACCAAAGAGTTAAACTACCAAAACCACACTTTGTTCATGCAGGAGGCCCCAAGATTAAAGTCATGGCCTCATTTGCTCTCAGGCAGGTGCTCTTAGCTCTCTGAACCATCCTGCAAACCCTAATTTCAGCTTGCCCCCCCTCAACTCCAATGATTTGTAATGACAGCCTGAACTACTGTGCTGAGAAGGGTCTGAGGAAAGGGTGCTGGAAGAAATAATATCTGTCTTGTGCTCCACATGAAAGGAGAAATTGTAGAAGACTGACTTATTGTTTAAAATTATTTATTCCCTCCTCTCCTGCCCATTGCCATGTGACTTGCAGTAGTCCCAGCAGACGTGTATGTTTCATTTAATGGGCTTGGGGCTTGATCATATTTCATATTTTGGCCAATAGGGTATGAGAAGATGTGACTCATGCTGTTGGAGCAGGTGAGCTTCCACTTTCTTATTTTTCTTTGCCACTAGATTGGGCAGATTTCATATGAGGTAAATGAGACGACCCATGAAGCAGAGCTGACACAAGCCGGACACAAGTCAGAAATAAACTTTTGTTGGGGTTGGAGCGATAGCACAGTGGGTAGGGCGTTTGCCTTGCACACAACCGACCCGGGTTCGATTCCCAGCATCCCATATGGTCCCTTGAGCACCGTCAGGAGTAATTCCTGAGTGCAGAGCCCCCTGTGCATCAGTAAGTGTGACCCAAAAAGCAGGAAAGAAAGCAGGAAAGAAAGCAAGAAAACAAGAAAGAAAGAAAGAAAGAAAGAAAGAAAGAAAGAAAGAAAGAAAGAAAGAAAGAAAGAAAGAAAGAAAGAAAGAAAGAAAGAAAGGAAGGAAGGAAGGAAGGAAGGAAGGAAGGAAGAAGAAAGAAAGAAAGAAAGAAAGAAAGAAAGAAAGAAAGAAAGAAAGAAAGAGAAAGAAAGAAAGAAAGGAAGGAAGAAAGGAAGGAAGGAAGGAAGGAAGGAAGGAAGGAAGAAAGAAAGAAAGAAAGAAAGAAAGAAAGAAAAGAAGGAAGGAAGAGAGAAAGAAAGAAAGAAAGAAAGAAAGAAAGAAAAAGAAAGAAAGAAAGAAAGAAAGAAAGAAAGAAAGAAAGAAAGAAAGAAAGAAAGAAAGAAAGAAAGAAAGAAAGAAAGAAAGAAAGAAACCTTTGTTGCTGTAAGCCTCTGAGATTTGGGGTTGTTGCCACAATAAAGATGACTAATAGTAATGCCTGGATAATGGCATGAAGTTTTGGAAGGCAAATGGCATTCAGTTTGAAAGATGAAGCTTGAAAGACACAATTAAACCAGAATATGAAGAATCCTGACTGCCAGTGAAGGCAGAACCTGCTATGTGTTTATCAGAATGCGTTTCCTCTTTTTCTTGCATGCGGCTGGTCCACAATTTTTTTCAGTTTCCCTTTGAGTGATATGTTCCATTTCCAGGCTTGGCCCATGAATATCCCAAGGGAGACCCTTGATGTTCTTTCCTTTCTGGCTAGATGCCTGTGACCTTGGCTCAGTGACCTTGAAGGCCACATATTAAAGATGGCGCAACTAGAGGTTGGGAGAAATCTGGTTTCTTGAATCACCACTTTGCAGATAACTGTCCACTATCATAAACATGCAGTTTGGAACTCACTCAACCAGTAAGTGCACTTTTTAAATAATTGTTACCTAACTAAAATTTGGGCCTAATATCTTTTTTTAAAAATTTTTTTGGGGGTCACACCCGGCAATGCACAGGGGTTACTCCTGGCTTTGCATTCAGCAATTACTCCTGGCAGTGCTCGGAGAACCATATGGGATGCTGCGAATCGAACCGGTTGGCCACGTGCAAGGCAAATGCCCTACCCGCTGTACTATGGCTCCAGCCCTGGACCCTAATATCTTATAGTAAAAGTTTGCCGTAAGGGGTTAGAATGATAATACAGAGGATAAGGTGTTTGCCTTGCATGCAACCAACTCAGGTTCAAGCCCCAACATCCCATATGGTCTGACTGATGTTAGTCACTGACAATTTTTTTGCACAAAGGGAATAATACTCTGTGTGTTCAATAAATAAGTGTGTGCGCTCTCTCGCCACGTGCGTTCGGTGACCATGAGCCGCTTCCCCACCTCAACCTGCAGCTGCTGCCAACAGACACAGGACGGCAGGAACAGGGCTACCAGGCTGGTTGGTGATCAGTCACCATTTATTCCAATCTTGGTCCTGCTGTTTATTCCATTCTCCCCGCCGCCTGTTCCAGTCTCACTGAGTGCCCCCATTTCAGTCTCACACTGCCCCTCATTCCCGTTTCCTCCTGCCCCCCATACTACTCTCCCCACGCCCAGTCTCCCATCCTTAGTCTAGAGTCCCACTACACATAGGTCAGATATCGGATTCAACATAGGTAAAACCTTCCTAGGACAAAGACCTCATCCTGCTAGATCTGCTCAAGGGGGAAATTTCATCTAAGAACTTACTTCTCCTTTTCTTAGTCCATAAACAATCATCTTAGATTTTTTTTTTTTTTTGCTTTTGGGTCACACCTGGTGATGCACAGGGCTTATTCCTGGCTCTGCACTCAGGAATTACTCCTGGTGGTGCTCAGAGGACCATATGGGATGCTGGGAATCGAATCTGGATCAATCGCGTGTAAGGCAAATGCCCTACCCACTGTGCTATCGCTCCGCTCCAGCCCCTTAGATTTACTTTTTAATAATTTAATAATTTAAAATAATTTTAAAATAATTTAAAATTTTAATACTTTTTAATAATTTAATAATAGTCATTTTGTATGGACATAGCAAGAAACATATTAAGCTTATAGTGTGGCTCTCGTGGGGAATATCTCACTATAAATCCCAGACTACAATCCTCAGGCCAGATTAGTCCTTCTTAATCCCTGCAGGATCCTTGTCACTTCTCTCAGGGTCATGACCGAACTAATCTATGACCATGCTCTTAATTTATAAGTTTTATGATACTTGGCCTATCCTGTTTTGATGCTAGGGTAGCTTACAGCTTGCCCTGGGTCCATCTAGTTTCTTCATTAGGACCCTGCTTTTGGGGTGCTAGGAACTAAGGGCAACTGAGGCTTAAGTTGAGTAACTATGACAGATGCCCAGGAGTAAATATTATTCAGAGTCAATTAACTCCCAAGTTACAAAAGCATAGCATTAACTATCTTCCTGTGTCTATACAAAAAAGGCATTGCTCTAAAGTAAACTATGCAAAGGGAAAGAGTAAAGCAATATGTCACTTACAAATACAAAATTCAGAGTCCTAAGAAGAATCTGACCTTATAAGTCATATGGTCTGATTTGGGGATATAAGTGATTAACAGATAGGGGAAGCAGAGCCTGGAGAAGTTAAAGATAAACACAGAAGAATGGGAGTGCCTTGGGAGCACTGTGATGGGTATAACCCAATAAACCTAAGCTCCCTGCGGCAAGGGAGAAAGGACAAACCAATGTTATCCTACAACTATGAAGACAAGTGGAAATTATAGTTATAGAGATTAAAGATTACTTCTGAGTGAGGTTGTGGGATCGTGGGACTGTTGCTGTTTTCCAAATCATTATCATCATTATCATCCTGTTGATCATCGAATTTCTCGAGCGGTCTCAGTAACGTCTCCATTCGTCCTAGCCCTGAGATTTTAGAAGCCTCTCTCTACTCGTCCTTCCCAACGTCTCTACTCGTCCTTCCCAACGATGTCGCATTGGAGGCGCTTTCTGGGTCAGGGGAATGAGACCCATCATTGTTACTGGTTTTAGCCTATGAATACACCATGGGGACTTTGCGAGGCTCTCCCATGTGGGCAGGAAACTCTCAGTAGTTTGCCAGGTTCTCCCAGAGGGAGAAGTAAGTAATTTTCCAAATAAGGTTAATTAATTTCTCACGAGGATGGTGGTGGGGTGGGGGGGGTGGGGATAGGGATGGGGAGGAGCCGGGAGAAATTGACATGGTCTTTGGAAGACCTTCTGAAGGCTGTGGAAAGAACTGCTGCAAATGTTTTGGTTTTGGGTTTGTTTGTTTTTTTTTTTCCTTTTTGGGTCACACCTGGCAATGCACAGGGGTTACTCCTGGCTCATGCACTCAGGAATTACTCCTTGCAGTGCTCGGGGGACCATATGGGATGCTGGGAATTGAACCCGGGTCAGCGGCGTGCAAGGCAAACACCCTACCCGTGCTATTGCTCCAGCCCCAAACTGCTGCAAATGTATCCTATCTTCCTGAAGGTCAGTCTCTTTTCTTTGCTCAAAGTCTTCACCCTGATACTGTTTCATGTAGTCCAGTGCCTGATACTTACAGCGTATTGAGTTGAAGCTGATCCTGACTTATCACAAAACCTTCAGGAAACTTTATGGAACTGCCATGAGGTACATGCCTCTGATGTGAGCAGTCTTGTTTACCCTTCAAATCACCACAAGAATCCAGACAGGTGCTACCCACATTTTACAGAAGAAGGAAATGAAACTCTTAAGAACTCGCCCAAAGTCCTAAATAAGAATCTGGTCCTGAGGGGTCGGAGCGATAGCACAGCGGGTAGGGCGTTTGCCTTGCACTCGGCCGACCCGAGTTTGATCTCCAGCATCCGATATGGTCCCCCAAGCACCACCAGGAGTAATTCCTGAGTACATGAGCCAGGAGTAAACCCTGTGCATCGCCGGGTGTGACCCAAAAAGGAAAAAAAAAAATCTGGTCCTGCAAATGTTAGGATTTGGAGTTGATAATTTCCCCCTCTCTGAACCTGCACAAAGAGTTCAGCCAGTAATGTAACACACAAGCGGAGTTTATGAAGCCCGCTAGCTGGGGTCAAGCTTCTAGGCATGCAGGCCCAAGAAAGACCCTGAACCAGGGAAAAGCTGCAAGTTTTAGAGTTAATGTTTACATCTGCTTACGTCCTAACCCGCATGTATGAATTCTAACAAAAACATAAGTGAAAACGCAAGTTTCATGATTCAGAAGAGAACATACTTTCAAATAGTACAAACAAACGGTTTGTACTTGCACAAAGTCCTGAATAATAGGTAATCTAGACATGTTTTCAGAACATTCTGGCAGCTACCCACCCTGCTTGTGTCTGGGTGGCTTCTATAGAAGGTGAATAGCGATTGGGAAACTATTTGCCAAGGCCGAGTTTTCAGCCCAGCTGTCCTTCTCTTGCAGATGGCCAAGGAGGGAAGAAGTGAGGTTTTACAAAAACAAAAAGGTTTAAGTAAAACAAAACATGAAGCAGCAACCAGGCATGATGGAGTTGGTCCTGCCCTGCTCCACGTCCAACAAAAGCCATGCTTTTCCGAATATAACAAGGTGTCTTCTCAGAAAGTAATGGCTTGCCATGTGCCAAGTACTCTGCCGGGTGCCTTATAAACATACAGAAACAGCTGGTGCATCGGAGAGAGTAAGTTGTTACCAGGGCCTCTGAATGCTGGACATTGAGACAGTGTCTTAGTCTGCTCAGCATCCTTTAACTTTCCTACAGCTGGGGCCTGGGACTGTCCTGAATTCCAGGGCACAGACCGACAATTAGAATCAAAGCCGGATCCCAAGTGATGCTCAATCTTTCTATAGCTGCAGACTGGCACTGGTTGTGGGCTGGTGGTTGAAGACCATTTGTGTAAGCAACAGGAACATGTTTCTCATGTTTCTGGGTGAAGTGGTAGCTTATTTGTTTTGTGGCTCTGGGAAGCTGATTTCTCACAGTGTTCTCACTGTGAAGGGTGGGGGGAAGCAACTTCTTTGATCTTTCACTCTTGCTCTTTTTCTTTTTTGTTTTGTTTTGGGGACACACTGGCAATGCTCAGGGCTTATTCCTGGCTTTGCGCTCAGTGATCACTCCTGGCAGAGCTTGGGGGATCATATGGGGTACTGGGGATCGAATCCTGGTTGGTTGCACGCAAGGCAAGAACCCTACCTGCTGTACTATGGCTCCAACCCTCTTTGACCTATTCTTTTTTAAAAAATTTAATTTAATTAATTAATTTGTTTGTTTTTTGGGTTACATCCAGCAATTCTTAAGATTTACTCCTGGATCTCCACTCAGAAATTACTCCTGGCAGTGCTTGGGGTACCATATGGGATGCCAGGGATTGAACCTCGGTTGGCTGCATGCAAGGCAAACACCCTACCTACTATACTATCACTTCGACTCCTCTTTGACCACTTATAAGAACCCCTATTTCATCATGAGTTCTACACTCTGACCTCATACAATCACCTTCCAAATGCTTCATCTACAAATGCCATCACATTGCAGTTCAACATGTAAATTTTAGGTGGATTCATTCAGTCTATATAACACTAGAAAAGACGTTAAAATACTCTTAGGGGAAAATCTAATTCTTTTGGACTCTTTGAGCTCCTGTCACATTTTCTTTTGTTCTCTTAGTTTTCAGCTCCAGTTTCCCATGCTGTGTGAAAGAGTAAGTTAGGATACTAAGGAATACTCAGAGACTGGAGTCAAACCTCGGCCTCCATGTGCTAAGCATGTACTCAGGCCCTGGAGTATTATTGAGAAGCCTCAACCATTCAACCTCTAGATCTCAGTGTTGTACCCAGTTATGGTGTTATGGATTTAATTTGTCCATTGTGGATATTTGTGGCCAGATGACACAGGAATCCAGATTTGTTCAAGTTATGCATCTACTCTCTTCAATTTGTAGCTTCAGATTGCCCCCTGCCATCCTGCTAGCAGACGGGAAGAACAAGTATGTCGAAAACAGCACAATTGTTCTAAACTTCCTCTGCTCACATGCCCTTGGCTTATATTCCACTGGTAATAGTGAGTCATGTCACTGCAAACGGGCTGGATTTTAGCCACGTGTTTGGGCCAAAATTCAAGTGTTGACAGAAGTGCCAGAGCAATAGTACAGCAGGTAGGGAATTTGCCTTGCACCCAGCCTACTGAATTTGATTCCCCGTCACCCCATACAATCCCCCAGCACTGGGGTGATCCCTTAGCACAGTTAGGAATTTCCCCTGACCACCACTGGGTGTGACCCCAAACCAATCCAAAACAAAACAGAAAAAGAATTGCCTCTGGAGAGACCTTTAGTGGATTCTAATCACATCTTTATGTTTGGTTTTTGCTTTCTTTTTTGGAAGTGGACCCCCCCAAGCAGTGCTCAGGAGGTTGGGGGATGGTGTATTCCCAGAGATACTGTTAATCAGGGCCAGGTCACATTGTGCTACTTCAACCCGGTGGTGCTGGAGGTCACCAGGGCCATACGTGGTGGTGCTTGACACACCTTTATTTGCTTCTCATTCAATCTGCTGGAATTCTTAGAGCATGGACGTTGTGAAACATTCATTGAAAAGATCTGACTGAAGCAGAGATTGGAACCTGGCCCACCGAAACACTGGGCATCATGCCATAGGCTGGTTGGCCACGGGGGGGTGACCATCACTTCTCAAGTTAGTGTTATTCATATTTTCTTTATTTTTATGTCCTATCAAAAGCATGCTCGGAATGGGACCGGGCTGGGCCTCTTCCGCCCAGATTCCCCATTTTCCAGTAGCTAGGCTGTCACACCCAGGGACTGCCCCCGGCGCCATGTAATCCCACTAACGGCCAGCATCCAGAGACTATAAAACCAAGCTCTCAGACATTTTATAGCCTAGTTCTCCCTCTGGGAGAACCTGGCAAGCTACCGAGAGTTTCCTGCCCACATGGGAGAGCCTCACAAACTCCCCATGGAGTATTCATATGCAAAAACCAGTAACAATGCTGGGTCTCATTCCCCTGACCCTGAAAGAGCCTCCAATGTGGCACCATTGGAAAGGATGGGTAAAGAGAGGCTGCTAAAATCTCAGGGCTAGGACAAATGGAGACGTTATTGAGACCGCTCGAAAAATTCGATGATCAACATTGATGATGATGATGATGATGACCAAAAGTTTGAGGACTGGAGTGATAGCACAGAGGGTAGGGCATTTGCCTTGCATGCAGCCGACCCGGGTTTGATTCCTCCATCCCTCTCAGAGAGCCCAGCAAGTTACCGAGAGTATCCCACCCGCACAGCAGAGCCTGGCAAGCTCCCCCTGGCATATTCGATATGCCAAAAACAGTGACAAGTCTCACAATGGAGATGTTACTGGTGCCCACTCGAGCAAATTGATGAACAACAGGCCCACAGGGCTGCAGTGCTTTCAAAAGCTTGAAACTGTTTATGCTACTATCAAGGTAACAGAGCTGTGTTGTGGCCATAATTTAAGTAGTTGATTTTGTACATTCTATCACCTTCCTTTCAATTGCAAAACACTTCTCTGGGAGACTGTGTGGGAGGGCAAATGCTTGCCAGGTGTCTGCTGTGCCTGGGAACCAAGAGGGTTAACCCAGGAGCCTGGGAAAGCAAGGAGGAATCAGCTCAGTTATTGTGCTGGGAATCTACACTGATCTGCTCCAGGCTGGGGATGAATTCAAAAGAGATTAAAAAGTGACAGGGGCAGAGTATGGCGGGCAGGGAGAGGGAAGGAGGACATTTTGATATTTTAACATCATTTTTAAGTGGGGGCTGGAGCGATAGCACAGTGGGTAGGGCGTTTGCCTTGCACACGGCCAACCCGGGTTCAATTCCCAGCATCCCATAGGGTCCCCTGAGCACCGCCAAGGGTAATTCCTGAGTGCAGAGCCAGGAGTGACCCCTGTGCATCGCCAGGTGTGACCCAAAAAGAAAAAAAAATCATTTTGAAGACTGTTGAAGTGTGATCTTAAAAAAAAAAAAAGCAGACTGGATCAGAGAAATAGTATAAGGGGCATGGGATTTGCCTTGTAGGCATTTGCCTATGGTTTGATCCCGGCACTGCATAGCATCCCCTGAGCACCACCAGGAATCTTATCTTAGCACAGAGCTAGGAATAAGCCCTGAGCACTACTGAGTGTTGCCCAAATACCCAAAACAAATAAACAAAAGCAAAAAATGAAACTTCTAGTTCTTATTTTTATTTATGCCTTTACTTTGTTTCGGGTTGTACCTTGTAGTACTCAAAGCTTACTTCTGACTCTGTGCTCAGGGATCATTCCTGACAAGGCTGGGGGCACCATATGAGGTGCTAGGGATTGAACCGGGGTCAGCGGAATGCAAGGCAAGCACGCTACCCAATGTACAATCACTCTGGCCCCAATTTTTAGGTTTTTAATAATTGTTGGAACCAGAGAGAAATAGTACAGGATTTAGACATTTGCCTTGCACATCTGAGGACAGAGCTAGAAAGCTCTTGAGAATTTTTCTTCTTATTTTGATTTTGGGTCACACCCAGCGATGCACAGGGGTCACACCTGGCTCTGCACTCAGGAATCACCCCTGGAGGTACTCAGGGGACCATATGGGATGCTGGGAATCAAACTCGGGTCGGCTACGTGCAGGCAAATGCCCTACCACTGTGCTATTGCTCCAGCCCCAGATCTTGAGAATTTTTATATGTGGCCCAATACCACCCTTCCACCCCCCCTCAAATAATAGTTGTAGGAGGATGGAGGAATAGTACAGAGGGTAAGGCACTTGTTTTATATGCAATTGACCCTGTTTTAATCCCTGGCATGTGGTTGCCTGAGCATCGCAAGGAGCACTGAGCAAGGAGTAGCTCCTGAGTAGTACTGTATGACACACTCCTCCCCCCATAACAAATAATAATAGTCATCATAGTTGCTTGACAGCACATATATGAAAGTTGAAGTGATATAGAAAATATTAACATGTCTCTGTGCAAGGATGACATGCAAATTTATTAAGTGCTTCATATTTTTGTGGGGACAGGTCTATAGAGGTCTAAAGGTAAACCCCTGAAATTCCATATTCTGGGGCTGAGGAGACAGGTCAGAGGAGCATACGCTTTACATGCAGGAACCTTGGGCTCAATCCTCAGCATCATGTGGTCCTCCAAACATAACAAATCCTGAGCACTGAGCAGGGAGTACTTCGGGTATGGTCCAAAAAACAAAACAAGATAAAACTCCATGAGATTTTGTTTTTATCATTATTATTTTTTTTATTAGTGAATCACCATGAGGGAACAGTTACAGATTTACATATTTCGTGCTTATGTTTCAGTCATACAATGCTCGAGAACCCATACCTCCACCAGTGCTCATTCTCTACCACCGATGATCCCACAGTATCCCTCCCACCCTACTACTCTATCTCCCCCACCCCACCCCACCTCTGTGGCAGGGCATTCCCTTTTGTTCTCTCTCTCCTTTTGGGTGTTGTGGTTTGCAATAGAGATCCATGAGATTTTATTATTATTATTATTATTATTATTATTATTATTATTATTATTTTTGGGTCACACTGGCATTGCACAGGGGTAATTCCTGGCTCTGCACCTAGGAATTACTCCTGGCGGTGCTCAGGGGACCCTATGGGATGCTGGGAATCGAAACCGGGTCAGCCGCGTGCAAGGCAAACGCCCTCCTCGCTGTGCTATCGCTCCAGCCCCAAGGTCCATGAGATTTTAAACCAAAGATAAATCCATGAAAAAAAAAACAGTCAGGTTATGGAGACATCAAAGTGCTTCAGTAGCATGCAAGAACAGAGATTTCTTGTTTTTATGTTTTTATTTTTTGTTTTTGTTTTTGTTTTTGTTTGGGGGCCACACCCAGCTGTGCTCAGGGCTCACCCTGCCTCTGATCAAGGATCACTCCTGTCTGTGCGAGGTGCCGGGGATTCCACCCAGGTCAGCTGTATGCGCTCGTTCTCAGCCCCAGGAGCAGAGGTATTCGTTTCCTTTACTATTTTTCCTGCACTATTTCCCCAATCTCTATTTTTTTTTCATCTTAATGAGTGAATTTTTAAGGTAATATTATTGGGTATGGAGCGATAGCACAGCGGGTGCTATCGCCTTGTATATTTGCCTTGCATGCACATTTGCCTTGCATGCGGCTGACCCGGGTTCTATTCCTCCATCCCTCTCGGAGAGCCCGGCAAGCTAGCGAGAGTATCCCGCCCGCATGGCAGAGCCTGGCAAGCTCCCCGTGGCGTATTCAATATGCCAAAAACAGTAACAACAAGTCTCACAATGGAGACGTTACTGGTGCCCGCTGGAGCAAATTGATGAACACCGAGACGACAGTGCCACAGTGCTGTAGTGCTACTATTTTTACTGAGGTTCCATGACTGACAATACTGCAGATTCTACCTTCCATGCACTCATTGTTCCAACAGCACGTCCACCACCAGAGAGTTCACTTCTTTCCACCGGTGCCTCAAAGTTCTGTCCTGCCATCACCGCCCCGCTGCCCCTCAGGTAGGAGCAAATTTTTTTTTTAATAAGCTTGTTTGGAAAATGAGAGTGGAGAGAGGTGGGGGGTGCCTATGTTCGAGAAAGAATACAAAGAACACAGGCTTCTTCCGAGTGGGAAAAGGCAGTACCCACCTTAAGTAGATCTGCAGTGAGTTTTCAAGATGGAGAACACATGCCATAAAGAAATGACTCAGGACGGGGGTCAGAGTGGTAGCACAGTGGGGAGGGCATTTGTTTTGCACATGGTCGACCCAAGCTTGATCCCTGGCATTCCATTAGGTACCCTGAGCACTGCCGGGAGTGATCCCTGAGTGCAAGAGCCAATAAGCCCTGAGCTGCTGGGTGTGGCCCCCAAACCAAAAACTAAAACAAACAAACAAAAATCTTTGGGTTGAAGATTTATATAAGTACTCAGAAAGAGGCACAAGATATTTCCCTGGAACAGAGAAAAGCACCCTAAAGTACAACACAGATGTTGGCAAGTTCTAGAACAATATTTCTTTTTTTTCTCTCTTTATGTTTGTTTTTTTGCATTATGACTGGCAGACTCAAGGCTAACTTCTGGCTCTGCCCTCAGGGATCACTTATTGCAGGATTTTGGAACTATGTGGGGTACCAGAGACTGAACCTGGGTTGGTCCCATGCAAGGCAAATGCCCTACCTGCTGTACTATCACTGAAGTCCCTTGGATTCAAAACAGAGATTTCTTTTTTTTTTTTTTTGCTTTTTGGGTCACACCTGGCATTGCACAGTGGTTACTCCTGGCCCATACACTCAGGAAATACTCCTGGCAGTGCTCGGGGTACCATATGGGATGCTGCGGATCGAACCCGGGTTGGCTGCATGCAAGGTAAATGACCGAACTACTGTATGATTGCGCCAGTCCCAGGAACAGAGATTTCTTATGTCAAGTGTTTGGAGGAAGAAAACACTAAATTCATAATAGGCCCAAGATTCAAGCCCCTTTGTGTTTGGCCCCTTTTACAAAATACAAAGACTATGCTCTGCACTGGAAGATGCTAAAAAGTTAGGGACAGTGGATTAAAAAAAAAAGATATTCAAGGCCCAGTGGACAGTGGTGGAATGATATTGGCACTTTCATGGAAGGCATGGTGTGGTAATATGGTAATTTATACCCCTAAAACACATAAATCTTGTACTCATGTAAATCAATGTTATCTAAAAAAATAATAATAAATTTTAAAAATTGTCACTAAGACCCAGATAAAACTCAGTGGTGGGGCACTTGACTTACATGTTTTAATCCCTGGGTTCAATCCCTTGTATCACAAAAAGAAGGAGGAAGAGGAGGAGGAGGAGGAGGAGGAGGAGAAAAGAAAAGAAAATTGTCACTAAGTCAATGTTTGAAGCAGACTCTCTAATCCAGGGAGAAGGAAACCATGGCTGATCCCAGGTTTCTGGCTTTGGTGTGTGAGCAGATGGTGACTTCTTCTTGACATGGGGACCTTGGAGAAGGACCAGGTTTTGGAGGTGGCACTGGGTAGGGTCGAAGAGTGGAAGGCTATTCTTTGTTTTTTTTTTTTTAATTTTTTTACAGTCTTACAACTTGTGTTTCAGTCATACAGTGCTTGAGTACCCATCAGAAGGCTATTCTTGACATAGAATTTGTAAGTCTTGGCCTAGAGAAATTTCTTGTACTGTGAAACATAGCCTTTCTGGTCATCTGACTAAAGCTCTCAATGTGGCCTTAAAGAGAAGAGAAAGCATAGTTCAGAGATTTCCAAGGCTGGAAGAAATAAGTACCAATTGATAACGTATGGTGTGTGTGTGTGTGTGTGTGTGTGTAGCATCAGGAGTAGAGTCGGAGAGATAGCTCAATGAGTTGGAGGGTAAGCTTTGCAAGCAGGCCCTCTGAGTTTGATTCTGGCACTACTTGGTTCCCTGAGTGCCACTGGATATGAATTCGCCCAGAGACCGGAATAGCCCTTGAGCACTGCCAGGTTGGTTCAGAAACCCAAACAATAACAACGACAACAATAAACTTTAAGAGCAGGGTTGGGATTGCAAAGACAATAGATGATAATCTACATTGCATAACATTTGCACAGGAATTAGCACACAGGAAAATTTGTTGAGACACTCCCCTCTCATTATTGAGGAATCCTCCTCCTTCTCTTTTCTGGTTGCACCCCCAAACCCTAGTTCCTGTCATATTGATTGGGTTGATTTGACTTACAAAGACATAACTAGCTGAACCCCTCTTCTGTCAGTGCAGGATGATGACTCGACTAGGTCAGAACTGTGGGGGTGGGAGAGACTGTTGAAGGGCTGTGCAGAAGGAGGGCTGAGATGGGCTTAGTCGGGTCTCAGGGGGTATCCTCGTGTTGTATCTGTCTAACTCCCTCTTTCTGTCTCTTTCCACGCACAGATTGTGTGGCATTTTGGAGGGTGGAGAGCCTGGGCGTTTAGCCCACTACTTCCCGCCCCAATCTGGCCCCTGGGCACAAGCCACACGGTACAGGCCATCGGCCTGGACCCTTGCCCATCCATTATAATCTCAGCTGCCAGGCTGGCATGGGTACCAAAAGGAACTTCTACTAGGCCCTGCTCTCCCCTAATCCTGTTCCCGAGTTGGAAGAGGAGGAGGATCAGATGGAGGGAGCCACTTTGGACGGGGGCGTCCGTGCTGCCATACGTGGGTGGTGGAAGGGGGGTGTAGGCTCCTTGAGGAGGCATGTGGGGGTGGGGAACTAATCTAATGGATGGACGAGGATCTAGTGTATTAGTGTATGGGGTAGGACAGTGTAAGGCAGAGACAGGAAGCGGTTGCTGGAGATGTCTCGTGTGTGCGTGTGTGTGTGTGTGTGTGTGTGTGTGTGTGTGTGTGTGCTTCCTTTCTGCAGGCATATTTTGGGGCAGAAGTGTGTATAGGGTGTGCTTGGATTCTTGCAGCCCCAGCCGCGCCAAGGTGGATCTGAGGTGAATATTGCATGACAGATATGTGAATCTGTTCCACAGGGAAGTGTCACCTGTTAGCTTGCTGTTAGGATACAGAAGCTCGAGCCCCCCCCAAGGTGGGGACCCTTACAGTGTTGGGGAGACCTCAGCCATTGCTTCCCTGTGGCACCCGGGAGTAGCAGCGCCCCACTTTTCTAGTCTGCCATTACATCTCGCTTTCAAGGAAGACCCCCTTTTGTACCTATTTTGGTTAACTGAAAGGAATGCGAAATGGATTTTCCCCTTTATGACAAAAGGCAAAAAGATAAGTGGAAATAGCTTCTTTGACCGTGTAGCAAAGGACTCGGGAAAACATTCTTCTCTCGCCGTGGGGAATGAGCTCTGGCTCCTGGGACCCGACTGGGGGAGCCTGGCCCCCCTGTTCCTGCCAGCAGCAGCCTGGCCCTGGGTCAGTCTGCATCCAGGCACGACAGTGAGGGGTGGTCTCTGGGAGCGGAGTGTCCCTGAGGTTCAGGTCGTGCCGTGCCCATGTGAATTGTATGTTCAAATATGTGAATCCCCTAGAGAGATGGTGGTGGTGGTGTGTGTGTGTGGGTGGGTGGGTGGGGGCGTGTTGAGGGAAGTCTGAAAAAGATGGAGAATTTATGAGCTGCTTTTGTCGGGAGACAGTCGTAATGAAGAAAATTCAATTTTCTGCAGCTCAGAGAGTCAATATGTTAAATCTCGGAGAAGCTATAGAATGACAGCAGAATGGCAAAGTCAATGGAACGTGCGTGCGTACGTGTGTGTGTGTGTGTGTGTGTGTGTGTGTGTGTGTGTGTGTGATCTATCTGGGCCCGCAGTGAGACTGCCAGCTCGCTCTCTATACCCTTGACCTGCAGCCAGGGGACAGGATGGAACTAGGCTCCTGACTTTCTGGAACTGCCTCTCTCCCCCTTCCTCCTCTGCCTCAGTGGCCATCTTCTCCTGCCTCCTGCTTCCAGGGAGAAAGTCTGGCTCATCTGTTGCTAGCATTGCCTTAGGAAGTCCTTCTTGCTGTCTAACTGGCCTCTTGCTGCAGTCACTAACCTCATTATAACGCTTTAGAACCCAGAGCGCTGCCTGGGGAATAGTTTCTGGTCTTTCTAACTTTTCATTCAAGTCCCGGTCTGGTCAGCTCTCTGCTTCCCAGCAACTTTTTAACTCTCCCCCGAACTAGTTTTCACCTCCTTTCCAGCGTCCTGTTCTGGGAGGCGGGAGAGAAGCTGGGGATTCCTCTGTGAGCCCCGGTGTCACCAGGAGCCGTGATTAGCCGAGCTGCCGGCTGTGTAATTGGTGTGTGCCCGCGTCCCGGGGGTCTGGTGTGTTAACAGCGGTCCCCGTGGTGAGTAACGAGATCGTGCGCATGGCTGGCTGCACACACTAATTAATTAGTGCTCCTCTGGTATCGAGGAATGAGGAGGGACTGGGGGGTGGGGAGGGGGGTCTCAGAGCCTGAGGGCTGGGCTCTTCCCAGCCCGGAGGTCACTAAAGTGCTGCCAGAATAGGGACATAGGGACATTCAGACCCTATCCTAGCAGCACTCAGGGGGCAGAAATCTGGGCACGGCTGAAGGACGGTGTGAGGCTTCACAGGTCTGGGCTCTTGGTGGGGGGTGTCCTGGCCGGGCAGGGGGAGGCTGGTGCAGGGAGGCCCCCTCAAGGCTAAGGGCGGGCTCCAGGCTCCATCAGCTCCCGCACTCTCTGCGGGTGGCCCAGAGATGCAGGAAGGAAATAGGGCGTTTCAGATCCTTCCTGCCTCCTTCTCCCCCTCACGCCATGAAGCCCGGCTTCTCCGGCAGCCTGCTCAAACTCCCTGATAAACTTTCTTTTTTTTTTTTTAAATTTTTAAAATTTTATTGAATCACCGTGAGATAGTTACAAGCTTTCATGTTTGGGTTACAATCTCACAATGATCAAGCACCCATCCCTCCACCAGTGCACCCATTCCCTACCACCAATATCTCGGGTATACCCCCCTTTCCCACCTTCCCCCTGCCTCTATGGCAGACAATATTCCCCATACTCTCTCTCTCCTTTTGGGCACTATGACTTGCAGCACAGACACTGAGAGGTCATCATGTTTGGTCCATTATCTACTTTCGGCATGCATCTCCCATCCTGACTGGTTCCTCCAGCCATTGTTTTCTTAGTGATCCCTTCTCTATTCCATCTGCAACTCCCTAATAAACTTGATGTTTCTTACATCCTCACAGTGCCCAGGTGATCCAGGCTCACCTTGGACCTGCCTTCCCCCCATCACCCTTGAAAACACCCTGCGTTCTTAGCCTCTCAGTTTTATCTCTTAACCCCAAATCTTTCAGCCCCAAACCCCAGATTCTCTAGCCTGGGACCCGGAAATGAAACATGTGGGAGACACATCATGGAAAAAACCTAAAGAGGGGGCTGGAGCTATAGCACAGCGTGTAGGCCTTGCACGCCGCAGACCCGGGTTCAATTCCCAGCATCCCATAGGGTCCCCCGAGCACTGCCAGGAGTAATTCCTGAGTGCAGAGCCAGGAGTAACCCCTGTGCAATGCTTGGTGTGACCCAAAAAGGAAGCAACAACAACAACAACAACAACCTAAAGAACTGCGGTGAGGAGAGAGAAAACACCATTTCTCCCGTGAGATGAATTATAGCAGCAAGAAAGATTGAAGTGAGATATGAGGAAGAACTTCCAGTCCTACTTGTTTTCAGAGGCACCAAGTCTGAAGGAGGAACCAAGAGGAAACGGGCTAAAGGGAAGGAACCCTCACCATTTCCACCACCACCATCACCACCACCACCACCACCACCGCGGCCTGAATGCCGTGATCCAGCACGGGGCTAGAGGGGGGAAGGAGTGGGGGCCCAAACAGAAACCAGGCAATAAAGATGAGAGTGTGGCGGGGAATCTTTGGCTTCGGAGTGGCGGCGCCAGGCCCGTTCCTGCACACGGTAATTGCTAAATTACCCGCCATCTGCTCGGCTCTCAGACATAAATTATCAGCGAGAAAAGACGCGGCGGCTGCGCACTTCTCCCTCTCCCCCCTCAACCCTCGCTAGGAGCTGGGGGGCGTCTTCCAGGGAAGCCGGAGGTGTGGGAGTCCCCGGTGGGAAGGTCACCATTTGCCTGGGGCTTCTCCGGAGGGGAGGGACTTGAGGGGTGCCAGGGCCCCCGCGGGGCCCTGCGGGGTCGCCCAGCCGCCCAGGGGCCTGCGGACAGGGCGCTGAGGCTTCCCCCAGGTGCACCGGGTTCGCCCCGGGCAGGTTCCCCTTCCCGCACCCCCCCTTCCCGCACACCCCCTTCCCGCACACCCCCTTCTCCAACGTGGCTGGTGGGGAGAGGTCGCTCCCGCTCTACTTAACGCCCTTCTCGGCCCGAGCGGGCGGGAGGGGAGGGGAGGGGAGAGGTGGGGGGAAGCGGAGGTGGAGCCCCTTCCCCTTCATTCTGCGGAACCTCGCTCTGGGCCCTCGATTCCGAAAGGGTGGGAGAGGGGCGGCGGAACGGGGCGGCTGGGTCGGACGCAGCAGGTTGGAGAAAGGAGGTGGGGGAACAGCGGAGGCCCCGGGAGCGGGGTTTGGCGGGGCGGGGGGCTGAGGACGCGACCCGACGGGGAAGTCGGGCTGGGAGTGGAGGTGCGGGGCGCGGTGGGGGTGCGCAGGAGGAAGGTGACGGGGAGCGGGTGGGCAGGGCGGGGAAGGGGCAGTGCGGGATGCAAACCCCGGAGAGGAGAGGTCAGGGTCCGGGGCCGGCCGGGGAGGGAGCGAGGGGGGCTGCGGGGGGCGCGGAGAGGGGCCGCGGTCCAGGACGAGGCCCGACCCCGGCAGGAAGGATGCAGGGCGCAGAGTCCGGCCGGGAAAGAAGGGAGTTTGTGGGGCCTCGGAGGGTTCCAGAAAGAGTGAGACCGGCCCGAGGTGCGTGCCAAGAAGAGGCCGGATGCGGAAGGCCAAGTGAGGGGTCGTCGTGCGACCCCCTCCCGCTCCCCCCTGCAGGGTGCGCCCCCCGGGGTGGGGGCGGGGGCGCTTCCCAGCCAGGCGCGCGCGGAAGCTAGTGGGGTTTCTTCCGAGCGGTTGTTTAGTATTCATGGGGCGACGCAATCTCTCCCACATCTGCTTAGCACAGCAAGTCCTGTCATATAACTGTCTCCCGCACTGTCTGTCCATAAAGAATGTCTCGGAATTGGTGTAATTCAGAGAAATTAATGACGACTTTCCGCGGGACGGCTCCCTGGGGGATGATTAACACTTCATCGTCCATCTGATGCGCGGGGCCCAGCGCTCCATCGCGAACATTTGGGCCGTGGCCAGCCGCATTAAAGGTTATTACGGAAAACGCGACCTGCAAACGGGCGAGAGGCATGATGGACCGGGAGGGGCCGGGCCGGGCGGGGCGCGCGCGTCGGGGGGAGCCGGCCGGCCCCGGCCGCGGCCAGGCCGAGTTTGCAAGTTTCGGGAGTTGTGTGACCCGCACTCTGAGGCCAAGGAGACTCAGCGACGACGGCCCGACAGGAGGGTGTGGCTGGCCGCTCACTGCAGGGAGCCCCTCTCCCTGTCTCTTTTTGGGGGGAGATTAGGGTCAGTGCTCAGAGGACCCGTGGCCATTCCTAGACTTACTCCGTGGGACTGTGCGGGACACGGGTGTCCACTGGGGATGGGGGATGTCCAGGGCTCCAAGAGACAGTGCTGAGAGAGAAACCACACTCCCGGCCCTGTGTCCTGCCAGACACGCCATCCGATCGCCTTTGAGCTCCCTTCCCAGCCCCTTCTCTGTCTTTGTTTCTGTGTTGGTTTTGGGCCACGCCCAGTGGTGCACAAAGATCACCCCTGGTGGGGTTGGGGACCCTGTGGGGTGCTGGGGATCCAACCCTGGTGGGCGGCATGCAAGGCAAGCACCTCACTGGTTGTACTATCGCTCCGGACCCTGGCCCGGCTTTGACATAATTAAATCTGAACATGATTGGGCACATTTTGTGAACACTACTTTGCAGGGGGCAGAAGGGGTTCAGAGAAGTCAAGGTGCCCAAGGCCAGTCAGCTTCTTCCAAGGCACAGCCAGGATGAACATTTTAATGTTGGAGTTCTTGCTCCTTTTTCGGTTTTGGTTTTGGACCACACACCTGGTGGTGCTCAGGGCTTACTCCCCTCTCTGAGCTCTGGAATCATTCCTGATGAGCTTGGGGGACCATATTGGAGATCTAACATCTAACCACATCTAACCGGGCGTGGCTGTGTGCAAGGCAGAAGGCCCACCACCTTCTGTGCTATTTTTCTTGCTGCCACACCAGAGGACAGGTATTCTTTTTTTTTTTTTTTTGCTTTTTGGGTCACACCTGGCTCTGCACAGGGGTTACTCCTGGCTCTGCACTCAGGAATTATCCCTGGCAGTGCTCAGGGGACCATATGGGATGCTGGGAATCGAACCCGGGTCGGCCGTGTGCAAGGCAATTCCCTACCCACTGTGCTATCGCTCCAGCCCCCAGAGGACAGGTATTCTGCCCTGCATGCCTGCCTCAGCTTCTGGCCTGCGGGTGTTGGAAAGTGCAGTATAGATGGATAAATCGTCTCAGCCGGGTCTACACCCTCCAAGTGAGCCAGAGTCCTCAGGATTCTGGTGGCTGGAAGAGGGATATAGCCAAAGAATTTCAGTGTGGGTCATGAAATTGGAAATAGATTTCCTGGAGTTTCCCACGCCTCCCTCTGGCCCCCTCATTTTAAATTCCTGAACCTAGAACCCACCTAGAGTGCTGGAATCAGTCAGAAAGAAGGGGGCTGTGTGTGTGCGCGTGCGCGCGCACGCTCGAGCGCGCGTGTGTGCGCATGCACATGCATGTGTGATGATTGTATAAACGTGTGCGTGCTTGCCTGTGTGTCTATGGCCCGATGAGTGGGTGTCTGTGTTGCACATCTGTGAGAATGTATGTGACATATGGGTGTGCATGTGTGTAGATGTCCAGAGAATGTGTATTTCAAAGTTTGTGTGTTCCAAAATGTGCCTGTGGGCCTGCGATACCCCTGGGAAACTGGAAATCTCAGAGCTAACAATGTCTTTGATTTGATTTGATTTGATTTGATTTGGGGGTTTGAGGCCTCTCCCTTTCTCTTCTCACCACTTGGTTTTGGGAATATCTTCAAACCGGGCTGCAGTTCCCAATTCTAGGTTCAACCTGTTTTGCTCTACAGCAGAAGTCCAGTGAGGCTGCGGGTCCGTAACCACAAGCTCAGCCGTCTCATGAGCACCACCCAGACAGATCCAAAGCAATTCCCCTGGTGTCTGGAGGCTGTGCACGCACCAGAATTTCACACCTGTAGAGGCTTTCAGACCCTGGCGCTGGGAAGTTCTTCCTGTTTGAACTTAAGATCTTGTACCTTATTCCTGACAAGTGTAGGCGGAGTCTGTGAAATCGAACCCCGGCCTGAGAGACCAGGGGCCCGAAGCCTAGGGGAATCACAGACAGGTCAAACCCTCCTTCGGGACGAGGTCAAAGGTCAGCTTTAGAAACAGGCGCGGAGAGACGGCCAGTTCTGTCTCTTATGTTACAGACAGGACTTCAGGCCTCCTGGGAAGGAAGGGTCCCCCTGCAATGTGGCAGCTGCCTCTGCAAAACCCAAGCCCCTGACTTCTTCCCAGGGGTTCTTCTCACCTATGTAGGGGTCCAAGTCAGCAATCTTGGTTCCTGTTCTTTGGACTTAATGGAGGTGGGGGGGAGAAGGAGGACTTACTTCAGCTAGCTAGGGCTGTGGCCCCTCTTCTTCTGATTAAGCCTGGGATGGGTCCTTCCCAGCCTTCCGGGCTGGGGCCAAGCCCAGGGATCCCTGTTCCTTCAGCGTTCCATCCTTCCTCCCCAAGACCCGTCATCTGGTGTCCTGGCTCCATGGGGCAGCCCAGAATTCAGTCTTCACTCCTGCAGTCTGTGCCCAGTATAGACATGCCTGTTCCCTCCCTACTGCCCAGCTTCTCATCCCTTTGTTGTATGGCCCCTTTGGGGATGTCTTTCTTTACTTTTTTTTTTTTACTTTATTTGTGTGTATGTGTGTGTGTGTGGGGGGGGGTGGAATATCCAGTGATGCTCAGCTCCTGGCTCTGCACTCAGGATTTACTTCTTGCAGTGCTCTGTGGACCATGTGGGATGCTGGGGACTGAACCCAGATTGACTACTTGCAAGGCAACCCCCCGACTCTTTGTACTGTCTCTCTAGCCCCTGGGGTATCTTTTTTTTTTTTTTTTTGCTTTTGGGTCACACCTGGCTCTGCACAGGGGTTACTCCTGGCTCTGCACTCAGGAATCATCCCTGGCGGTACTCAGGGGACCACATGGGATGCTGGGAATCGAACCCGGGTCGGCTGCGTGCAAGACAAACGCCCTACCCGCTGTGCTATCGCTCCAGCCCCGCCCCTGGGGTACCTTGATGAACCCTTCTGCTTTTTGATCTCCAGCCTTTGCAAACCATTACCCAGCTACCTGCAAGCCCCTCCAGTTTTTCTCTCTGCTCTTTCCCAGTTGCCCTGTCCCTTGTCCCTTTTTCACCGCCCTCCATGGATTGTGCCTCTCCAGGGGCGGGGCTGTCTTTTCTTCTCCTCCTCCCGGGACCCCACTCCAGGCATCAGGATGGTGGAGAACCACCTGAACTTCTATTTTGGTTTTGGCCACACTCTTGGCTCTGCAAGAGTGGCAGGGGTCACTTCTGGTGGCACTAGTGGGGACATGTGCAGTGCTGGGGATTGAACCTGGGGCCACTGCATTCAAGACATGCGCCTTACCCACTATACCGCCCACTCTACTTCTCCAGCCTCTGGACCTTGCTTTCTGGGTTCTGGGAGTGGCAGAAGTCTCATCCCCAGAAGGGAGGGAGGTGACTAGCAGACACTTCCTTGTTTTTATCCTGGTGTTTGATTCTCCTTTGGGCCTCACCCCAGCTCCTCATCCTCTTCCTGTTTCTGGTTTCCCTGGGATCAGGAGTTCCTGAATGCTGGCCCTGGTGTGTGGATGGCGGGCAGCCTCCGTGCAGTTTTCTGCATGGAAATCCCCTCTGCTTCCCCACTGGGGCCTTTGAGTGTGTTCTTTCTATAATTTTTTTTTTTTTTTTGCTTTTTTGGGTCACACTAGCTGATGCACAGGGTTACTCCTGGCTTCGCACTCAGGAGTTACTCTTGGTGGTGCTCGGGGACTACATGGGATGCCGGAGATCGGGTAAAGAAAACGCTTACCCGCTGTACTATCGCTTGGGTCCCAGGGCCTGTTCTTCTTTCTCAGACTCTTTTTCCACCTTCCTTTTCCTTTTCCAATTCAGCCCTCACCCAAACCCCAAAGCCTGAGTTCTTTCACAACCCTTCCTTCTCAGAGACCCTGAACACGGCCAAGGGCAGAAGCCGGGTGAGCATAGATACGGGTGAAGGATAGGGCTCTGGTGAGGCACCAGGTTTAGGTCTGGACCAATGGATGCGTTGGCCGCCACCGTGTGGCAGATCCTGAGAACTGCAGGATAGGCACCCGGCGTTCACAGGAGATTGTTCTGGAATGAGAGAGGGGAATGAAGGGACTTGTGCGTTATGAGGGCTGCGCATTCCTGACCGTGATTGAAATGGGGAGTAGGAGCCTATCCACAGAGCTCAAGGGCAAGGACACTTCCAGTTGGAGATTCCTAAACCCTCAAGTCACAGACCTACTGTTTCAATCCTCCCTCCCTCTAAGCACCCCAAAGGGGACGATCAGCAGCCAAGCCATTGAGGTCAGACCTGCAGAAAAACTTTCCAGTAAGTCCCAGAGTGTTTTACAAGCCGCTGCCAAGCTTTGTCAGAAGCCCCTGGAACCCCACCCGGTGCCAAGTCCCCCACCTCGTCATGCCCAGCTCACTGTGCCCAGTCACCACAGCCCGTGCCGTGGCCGAATTCCCCGGCCCTTGCATCTGCAAAGTCCTCCTGTGACCTCACGGCGTCCTTTCCGACAGCTCTGGAGAGATCCAGTATGGAGTGCGCAGAGCTGTGGATGGGAAGGGGGCCAGAGAGAGGACCCCCAAAGGGAGGGCATTTAGGGAAGGCAGCCCAGCCTCAGTTTCTCCTCTATGCCCCTTACCACCGCCTCCCCCATTGGATCCTTGGAGCTGAAGGGGACAAACAGTGTTTCTCTTTGCTGAAGAAATCTCTGCTTGGGTTTTGGGGTTCCCAGGTGCTGAGCATAGGGGAGACCTCAAGTTTCATGCATGGCCCTTACTATTTTCCTCTCGGGCATGGGGGTTGGGGAAGAGCAGTTGGAGGTGTGTGTTAACTTCCATCAACTGAAGCCCTTCTATTTTATTTTTTGTTTTGGGGTCACACCCGGCGATGCACAGGGCTTACTCCTGGCTCTGCACTCAGGAATTACCCTTGGCGGTGCTCAGGGGACCCTATGGGATGCTGGGAATCGAACCCGGGTCGGCCGCGTGCAAGGCGAACACCCTCCCCGCTGTGCTATCGCTTCCCTTCTCTCCTAGAGTTTCAGCTCAGTCTTTGCCGTCACCTGCACCCAAATCCCAGTTCTCCCAAAGCCTCTTCATGATGAAGCCTCTTCTGCCCCCACCCCATCACCCCATCTGCTCACGCCATGCTGGGGGTGCTGACTGCCCCCCAAACCTCCCTCCCACCTTTCCCTCTGCTCCCCCAGCCCTGCTTGGAGCTCTTGGCCAGGCGCCCCGCAGCTCAGGTGGGGGCTGTGCCCGTGCCCCCTCCCCCTTCCCAGGTGCCATCTCCCCTGCCTCATTGGCCGCCGCTGACCTTACTGAGTTAAATTAAAAAGCAATGTTCTGTGTGCAGCTCCAGCCCATGGAGCTTGACTCGGAAGACGAAGACAATTACCAGCCCCTCCGTCTCCCTCTCGTCTGGCTGCCTTATAATTTTTTTTCCCTCGCTGCCTGGTATGCAACATTTATGTTTTTAATAACACCAGAATGGTTTTGACCTTGGGAATTCATAGTGGAATGGGCACCGTGAGAGGCCCTGGCGTGATTGGCGTTTGCCTCAGCCCTTTGGAGGGAAGGAGGCTTAGTGCTCCCTCTCCACCAGGGGAGGGGCCTGGGGGGCAGGAGGGGGCGCATTTCAAGAAGTGGAGTGGGCAAGGGAGAGAGAAAGGGAGGATTTCGGGCTCCAAACTTCCCCAGGAAGGAGGCTGAATCAGGGGTTGGAGAGACTGGAACCCTTTGGCTTTACGGTGCAAGCTCTGGACCGAGGAATGGCACGGCGAATGAGTTGCATCAAGGGTGGGGGGTCTGGACTGTGGGGGGCTATGGTCTTGTGTCTGCAGACACTTAGCCCCTCAGTCTGAATTTGCAGGTACACCAGGGCCCCCCAGGTGGCTTCATCCCTGGCAAAGAAAGCATCCAGGCCCGCAGCTTTCACCTTCACCTGCTCTCTAACTCCTACGCGCACGGAGGGAAGTGAGAAGTAGCCTTGAGTCGGGCAGGCTTGAAGCAGAACTTCCCAGCAGTGGGGCGGGAGAGAGTACAGTTCGGGCTCTTGCCTTGCATGTGGCAGACCCAGGCTTGTTCTCTGGCACCCCCGATGGTTCCTGGAACCCTGCTAGGATTAATCCCCATCGTTTGTCTTGCACGTGGTTGACCCAGGTTCAATTCCTCCGTCTCTCTCGGAGAGCCCGGCAAGCTACCGAGAGTATCTCGCCCGCATAGCAGAGCCTGGCAAGCTAGTCCGTGGCGTATTTGATATGCCAAAAGCAGTAACAACAAGTCTCAAAATGGAGATGTTACTGGTGCCCGCTCGAGCAAATTGATGAGCAATGGGATGACAGTGACAGTGACAGTACAGAGGCAGGTGAAAATCCTGAGAACGGAGGAGGAGGAGGAGGAGGAAGATGAGGAGGAGGAGGAAGAGGAGCAGGAGGAGGAGGAGGAGGAGGAGCAGGAGGAGAAGGAATGGGAAGAGGAGAAGAAAAAGAAAGAAGAAAAGGAGAAAGAGAAGCAGGAGAAAAAGAAGGATAAGGAGAGGGAGGGGGAGGAGGATGGCAAGGAGAAGGGGGAAGAGGGAGAAGAACAGAAAAAGAAGGAAGAGAAGGAGGAGAGGGAGAATAAAAAGGAGAGGGAGGAGGAGGGGAGGAGAAGGGATAGGAGCAGTAAAAGGAGGATAAGAAAGAGAAAGAGAAGGAGGACAGGGAGGAGAAAAAGAAGAGGGAGAAGAAGGAGGGAGGGCTGGAGTGATAGTACAGTGGGTAGGGCATTTGCCTTGCATGTGGTCAACCCGGCCTCCAATGGGTTCGATTCCCAGCATCCTATATGGTCCCCTGAGCACCGCCAGGAGTAATCCCTGTGTAGCTCCGGGTGTGACCCCCCCTCATAAAAAAAGGAGGGGAAGAAGATGGTAGAATCGAGGGCCTCCACAGCCCCCTCACCCCATTGGGATGAAGGGAACAGGACAGCCCTGACTGAGATAGATTTCGCTCTGGGTCCTTCCTACTTTCGTTTCTCTCTGTGTTTACTCTGCTAGATTACTCAGCATTTGAGGCAGAAGGAGGGCCACTGGCAGCAAGATGGAACCGGAGAGCAGGTGGGGACAGGAGAGGCAAGGAGCAAGGAAGGCCGGAAGAGAGGGGTCCTGGGGGTCCTGCAAGGCCTCCCTTCTCCTCTGTAGGCACAGGGACCACTTCGAGGCGAGTTCAGCCTCTGGAAACAGAATGAAGAGTTCAGATTACGAAGCAAAGTGAGTTCGGGTGGCAGGAAGGGTTGTGAGAGTCTTTGGGACTCGGTATGTCTAAAGATGAGGTATATATCTTGGTAGCACTTGGGGGCGTGTCTAAAGATGAGGGGTGCCCCGGAAGGCGCTTATGATACACACTTCTGTGCTTTCAGTCTTGTGTTTGCGGGTTATTCACCAAAGCAGAGGGAAGCTGGCTTTGACATCCATTGCTTAAGCTGTGGATTGTGGGTTGGCTTCTTATATGGGGCTTAGATAATAGGCTTTTTTGTTTTGTTTTGCTTTTTGGGGTCACACCCAGTGATGCTAGGGGGTTACTCTGCACTCTGGAATGACTCCTGGCGGTGTTTGGGGGACCATATGGGATGCCGGGGATCGAACCCGGATGGCTGTGTGCAAGGCAAACGCCCTACCTGCAGTGTTATCACTCCAGCCCCGACAATAGTGTTTTGTTTGTTTGTTTTGAAGAGAGCATGCTTGAGGCCCTAGGGGTCACTCATGATGACACTGATGACACTGGCCTGGTGGTGTAGGCTGGATGGTTGTGGGTTAGGACTTGGAGATAAGGTGCTACTCAGGAGGCCAGTGTGAACTGCTGCCAGGAGCCTTTAGGGGTTATCAGGAGACCAGGCTATACGCTAGTCACGTCCCTTTGCGTTCCCTCTTTGACCCTGAGCAGCTCACACAATGGGAAGAACCCTTAGTTGGGAATGATGCCTCCTGGATCTTTGAGCCAAGGAATCATTTGTTCTGCAACTGTGAAGGAAAGCTCTCAGGGCCCTTCTGGGCCATCAGGCCAGCAACCAGCAACCAGCACCAGCATCCTGCAACCTGCAACCAGCAACCTGCAACCTGCAACCAGCAACTTGCAACCTGCAACCACCAACCAGCAACCAGCAGCCACGTCTTGGTGGGCAAGGCCAGCAACCAGCAACCAGCAACCATGTCTTGGTGGGCAACTGCAGAGTGAAAGAGGGGCGGGGAGCCTGCGAAGGGATGTGATGGAGGGGCAACAATTTGGAAACTGATGTTTCTAAGCATGCCCTACTGCCTTGGGGGACCCTACGGGATGCCGGGGATCAGAACTCAGGTCAGCGGCGTGCAAGACAAGCGTCCTGCCCGCTGTGCTGTCTCGCCGACCTGCATCCACGGGTTCCTGCTGGAGCTAACGACTCCCCCAGAATAGGCAGCTCAAGCCCCCAGCTGGGACGGCGCCCGGGCCTGGGCGGGCCGGCGGGGCGCGCTGCTCTCTGTCGCCCTCCGGTGGCCGCCCAGCCTGCGCCGGCAACCACGCCGAGGGCTGCGTTCAAGTCCTCAGAGCTGTGTCCCTCGCCCCCTGGTGGAAACCGCGTGTATTTCAAGGCACGATCTTGGGTTGTCCAACGTCTCTTTCCCAGTCATTTCCCTGGGGTCTGGAGGTACTCACGATCTCTCTTAAAAGCTGGGAAAGGGTTTCGAAATTTAATCTTCTAAAGCCCTCAGGGCTGCTGCTAGGGGTGTCCTGTGGCGACGAGGGGCTGAGACCGAGACACTTAGCACAAAGCATTTCTCTTCTTTCTCCTTGAGCTCCCGCGACAACCCTGCTTCAGACTCCAGGTCCTTGCCAGAGGCTAGTGACTTTTTTTTTTTTTTTTTTTGAGAAAATGGGCCTGGAGCAGACCAGGCATTATGCGCCTGGGTTTCTGAGAATTTGCACCTGAGCTCAGTCAGTCAGCAGGGAGATGGATTGGCAGGAGCAGAAGGCAGGAGACAGGGATGATGGAGGGAGATGGCATATTTGACAGATGCTGACAGAGCTCGTTATTTGCCAGCCCCGGAGTCCCCTCCCACCCACCAGGCTGCCCTTGGCCCTCCCCTCCTAGTTTTCAGTGCTCATTAGTGACTGTCTTTGGGGAGAAACCCAGTGGGCAAGCTGCACCGGGGTGGGCAAGGGAGGGAGAGGGGGAAGGCACAGCGAGATGAGGGCGTTGGGACCCTTGGGGCTCGGAGCTAAGGCTTGGCAGGGGAATTGCCCATGGGCAAGTACTGAGTTGTGGGGGTGGGATGGGGAGAAAGGTGGTATGGGGAGAAAAAAAAATATTTATGGTGGCTTTTTTTTTTTTAACTACACGGCAATGCTCAGGGTTCAGTCCCGGCTCTGCGCTCAGGAATCACTCCTGGCAGGTTTGGGGGACCTATATGGGGTGCCACAGGTCAAACCAGGCTCACCACGCCCAAGGCAAAAGTACCCTATACCTCGTACTATCGCTCTGGCCCAGGGGAGCATATTTAAGGGAATGGTGTTGGCTGATTTCCATGCCCACCTGGGGGGAAACTGATACCATATGACCCAATCATCTTATTGAGGGGTTTCCTATGTGCGAGGCAAGGGCTTGGAAGGGCATAGGAGGGGGGCATGCTCCCCCTCCTGTATTTTGGGACCTGCAAGCCTTGCCCCCCCACACTTGTTGCTCTGCATTTGTCTGCGTGAGGGATGCACGGAGCAGCATGCACCCGAATGCCCAGACAAAGGACCCTGGTCCAGTTCTGTTCCTGCCGCCGGCCTCATCAGCAAAGACTCTCCTTGTGCCCTTCATCACTCCTCATCCCTTTCCTCTTCGAGTTCTTGGATACCTGGGGGGAGGGGGCTTCCAGTGTCCCCTGCCCCGCGAGTTTCCCGTGGCACCCTCGCCCCGCGGCCGCCGCGAGCAGGGAGGGGGCGCGGCGGCGGGTCCGCGCAGAGGAGCGGAGACTGCTGCAGTCGGAGCCCGCGCTGCATCCTAATCAGCGCTGCGGAGCCGCTCCGCGGGGCCGTCAATCTTCCGCACAAAGGGCCGCAGCGCCGCGGCCCCCGGGAAGCCCTCCGCGCCCGCCCACCCCTCCGTAACGGCGGGGCGGGGCCGAGGGGCAGAAGTGGGGGTGCGGGGGCCGGGGGACAGACACGTCTCCCGGGACAGAGCCACCCACCGTGCGGGGACCTTCTCTGGCCGAGTCACAGCACCCCGGCCAGCAGAGCCCCGAGACGCAGAGTGGACCGAGACAGACCCTCAGAGGAGAAAGGGAGAAGGGAGAGACAGACCCCGAGGCAGGAGAGAATGGAAGGGGGCGCAGCCAGAGGCCGCAGAGGGAGATGGAAGCCAGAGACAAAGCCAGAGACAAAGCCAGAGACTCCGGCACAGCGGAGACACATTTGCACTCAGAGACATGAGTAGGGGAAGACAAAGCCACGGACCCAGAGTCCAAAGCAGAAGGACCCCGGGCCAGGGGCTGAGCCAGACTGACCCGTGCACAGGGACAGACGGGAGAGGAGAGGGAAGGGGATGCAGGAGGTGACCAGAGGCGGAGGGGAGAGAGAAGGGGCAGGAGAGGTTGCAAAGAGAGAGGAATTCTGGGTAGGAGCTTCGCTGGCCTTTCTGATTTCCAGACCTGGGGGATGGGGGTGAAAAGGAGAAGCTCCTGTGTGTGTGTGTGTGTGTGTGTGTGTGTGTGTGTGTGCGCGCGCGCGCGCGCGTGCACGCGCGGGCCATTTGCAGGTACACAGCTATTCAGAGCTTTACCAGAAATTCCAGAATCATCCAGCACTGAACTCAAACACATTTCCTCCCCTCCATAGTAACTGCTGGAGGTTTGGAGGTAGAGGGTGGAGGAGAAAGGCGAAGGGGGTGGGGGAAAGGAAGTTAGAGGAAGACCCAGAGAGGAGAAACCAATCACAGAGCCCCCAGTGAGGACAGAGGGAGAGAAATTGACATTGAGAAAGGGAGTAAAGAAACTGACAGGAGACAGAGAAAGACAGAGGTGGGGAAAGAAATATGGTGGAGGCGTGCCTTGGAGGATGAAAGACAGGGAGCAGGAGGGAGCTCCAACGGCAGGAGAGGGGTGCTGAGGAAATGGCCTTTCAGAACGCAGACTAAGGGCAGGTGCGAAGGGGGAAGCGGGCAGATTTCCGCAAAGATCTGCGGACTGCGATGAAAAAATTCTCAGTGAGTGGTATTTTAGGGTGACCTTCCCCCCTTCTTAATTATAAAGAACCTATGTCTTTATGCATGCCCCAAGCAGTACACTGCGGGAACATTCCTAGCATTCCTCTCTGTGCATGGCCTTTCATGTCTGCGGACCAGTTTGAAGCAGCCTCATCAGAGACACCTTTTTTTTTTTTCTTTTTGGGTCACACCCAGCGTTGCACAGGGGTTACTCCTGGCTCATTCACTCAGGAATTACTCCTGGTGGTGTCTGGGGAACCCTATGGGATGCTGGGAATTGAACCCAGGTCAACCGCGTGCAAGGCAAACGCCCTACCTGCTGTGCTATCGCTCCAGCCCCCAGAGACACCTTTTTATCCCTAGGGTGGATCTAATTTTCCGAGCCACCAAGGTTCCTCTGAAGAGGATAAGCAAGGACCCAGCTGGGAAGCAGTTTTTAAATATGAGAACAAGGTGTTGGCATCCCCCAATGTCGCTCTAAAGGGGCCAGAGTGGTATAATATAATACACTTGCTTTGTAGGTGTCTGACCTGGGTTCTATACTTAGCATCACACATGGTCCCTGAGCCCTGATCAGTCCCCGGAAGTGATCCCTGAGCACTGAGCCAGGAGTAAGCCCGAGCACTGCTGAGTGTGCTTCCCTCCCCAAAATCACTGTCACTGTCTTCCTGTTGATCATCGATTTGCTTGAGCGGGCACCAGTAACGTCTCCATTGTGAGACTTGTTGTTACTGTTTTTGGCATATTGAATACGCCACGGGTAGCTTGCCAGGCTCTGCCGCGCAGGCCGGATACTCTCAGTAGCTTGCCGGGCTCTCCGAGAGGGGTGGAGGAATCAAACCCAGGTTGGCAGCATGCAAGGCAAGCGCCCTATCCGCTGTGCTATCACTCCAGCCCTCCCCCAAAATCAACAACAAGAAACCAATGTGACTCTTAAGGTGATACTTGCTGTACTTGATGGATGTGACAAAAAGTACTTTTGGTGGCTGCTTGAGGCCCAATTTTAATTTTCTATTAGTCTATGAAATCCAGGTGGTGGTGTCCATGGAGGCATTCCCAAGGTGGCGACAGACGAGTGAGCTCCTGGCATATTTGACAGATACTCCAGTCAAGGAACTTAGAGTCTTTACAGCCTTTGTGGATCTCACAGTCTTCCCTGGGATGGGACCGACCAGCACAGGACACTCGCCAGAGCACAGGTCAATCAGTGCAGATGACAAGGGCACATTCGAACATTCAAAATGAGCACCCTGGTTAGGACAGCCAGAGAGGCTGCCTGGAGGAGGGGCGTAGGGCAGAGGGGTGTGGCTAGTGCAAACCGCCAGAGCATGGAATGGAGGCGAAGAGGAAGACTACTCTCCCAGATCAGTGGTTCCGAGACAAGAAGAACCAACCAGAACCAGGATGGCATAGCTAGGCTGAGTTAAATAAGGAGCTGGCTGGGAGAGAAGAGGGGCAGGTTTTACTTTCTAGTTTTGGGGATGGATGTGGCAGTGCCAGGAGTCACTCCTGACAGTGCTCAGGGAGCAAATGTGGTGCTGGGGATTGAATGGGCCTGGTGGCGTGCAAGAGCCCTGTCCACTCTCTCCAGCCTGAGAGGCAGGAGTTGAGGGAGAGGCCAAGGCCACCTGGATTTGCCAGGAGAGGGACTGGCCCCCACTAGTGGGCACAATACCGCATCAGGCAGTGCTGTTTGTGACCACAGTTGTTGTCTGTGGGAGTGTGTACCTGACTTTTCATGTCACCTCTGCAGTGGATGTGTGTGTGTGTGTGTGTGTGTGTGTGTGTGTGTCTGTGGCATGGATGCCCAGGTTCTCTTCTTTCCATTTCTGTGTGGTCCCCAGTCCGCGGTGACTAAGCTCATTTGCTCGGTTGCATGTTTTCCTGTGGTCCTGTGTGCATCTCGGAGCTTCTCGTGGATTTAATATGATTATGCGCAGAGGGGCAACGCGCGCATGTGTGCTGTGCATCCGAGGGTCTGCAGGCGTGGGGGGGCTGCCCCAGCCTCACCGAGACTGTCTCTCTCCCTCCACTGGCTCCATCTGTCCATGCCCAGGTGGCGACACGGCGGCACACACCAAAAACCGCGGCAGGCTTACTAAGCCTAGAGAGCCGAGAATCAGTGAAAGGCAACGCTGGCGGCCTGGGGTGGGGACGGGGGCTAAACCCACAGGAGGTCAGCAGAGAGACAGACAAGACAGACAGATCCACAGGCCACCCAGCCTGACCCGAGCAGGTGCACCCAGAAGGCGCGTACTCGTGTCACGTGCGCCTCCCCCACCTCCTCCCAGACCTGCCTGCCATCACCTCCAAACGCGCGCGCCGCCGGGGGGCTTGGGGGGCTCATTCGGACCTCAGAATACATCAGTGCACGTCTAAGGGCTCCTCTGGCTGGGGGGGGGTGCGAAGAGAGAGAGAGGAGAGAGAGGAGAGAGTAGTGGGGATGCTGCACGCCCCCTCCTTCCGGGGTCCCGCCACCTCCCGCCCCCCTTCCGGCCTGCGGCAGTTTCCGAAGTCGCCCCGGCGGCCGAGAATTCATTAGCGGGGGGCGGATGTAAACGCAGCGCGGTGGAACGTTTTAATTAGGCCTGAACAATAAACAAGCTAAACGAGGCGCGCAGGGCTCCCTGGCGGGCCCTCAGCCTCCCCCGCGCCGCGCGCGCTCATTACCGCCGCAGCCAATTTCATGCCCGCGCCGCGCCGGCGGGGGTGGGCGGCCCGGGTGGGGGCGCGCGCGGGGCCGGGGGCGCCGGTCGCGGGCTGGCGGGAGCGGGGTCGCCGCGCTCCCCGGCCCCCGCCGCGGCTGCCGTTCCCGGTGTCCTTGAGAGGACGGTCCCTCCCCACGCCAGACGGCGCGCGCGCCCGCCCTGCCTCTCTTTTGGGGGGTCTGTCTCCCTCCCTCTCGCCCGCCCCTTCCCTCCCCTCGCCCCCCTCTCGTCTCTGCCCCCAGCCTTCCTTGACTCTCTCTGCCGCAGTCTCCGTCGTCCTCTGGCTGGGGGCGTTGTCTGGCTTTCGCCTCTGCTTCGCTCCTCCCGGGGTGGCCGCCGCGCCCTCTCGCCTTTGGAGACCCGGGCCGGGATGCTCTTGGACTTTGGTTCCTGCTGCGCCCCCACCAGGGTCTCATTCAGCGCCCCCAGCCCCAACCATTCTCCCACTCCTGTCCCATCCTTCTGTCCAGCGTGCCTCCTGGACCCGGGCCCTGCCCCACCGCCAGGAGGGGCTCTTGGGATTGGAGGCAGGCGGCTTGGAGAGTTTCCCGGCCCTTCTGGGTGACGCTGGGGCCCCCATCTCTGGGGAGACCCCGGCATGGGTGGCGATGGCTAAGCCGGGTCTCCCGCTGAGCACGAGTCCCGGCCTGTGCCTCCCCCCCCCCCCTCCCGCGGCCTCCAGTCCTGGGCTCAGGCACCTGGAAGGGCAAGTGGTCATCCCTTGAGGCACTTCCGGGCACTGTTGCGAGAATCAGCGAGGGTTGGCTCAGTATTAGAGCTTCTTGGGGTACCCCCGTCTGCCACCCCGGCGCCCCTGTCTCCTTAGCTTGGAGTTGAAAGCGCGTGGAGGACAGAGTCCACAGAACCCACTGCAGGTCGGAGCGGACTGAATCCCAGGGATTTCACAGGGCTCTGCCTCATCCGGCTCAGCGCAGAGCACAGGATGGAGTCAGGATGGGTTGGCTCCCCCCACAGAACACCTGAAGCCGTGTGCAGGGCGCCCAGGACCTAGGAAAATCGAGTCTGGTGGGGAAGGAGCAAAGCTGCCATGATACTCTGATAGCAACGCCCCCCGCCCACATACACACCCCACTGCAGGCAGGACCCAGAGTTTAGAGCCTTAAGCCTGACTTTCTCTCCCTCTCTCCTCCCACCACCCTCTCTCTCTCTCTCTCTCTCTCTCTCTCTCTCTCTCTCTCACACACACACACACACACACTCACGTGCCCTGAGATTCTCAGTGGAAAGCAGCGCCACTGCCCTCACACTAAGCCTGACAGGTTTTGTTTGGCTCCGAATTCGCTCCCTGCTTGGGTGTGTTCTCAGCTTCCCCTTTCTCTTCTCGGGAGCAGGGGTCAGTCACACACTCGCCCCTTTCTTGGGTGCTGGGTGCTGAGGCAGGCCCCCAGAGCTCTCCCCGAAAGAACCCTGCCCTGTGGGAGCTTCTCCCTGGGTGGGGAGCTGGTGTGACCTCCCGGACCTGCCTTCGCAGATGGAAGTGGAGTTGGTCGGGGGACTCAGTCGCATGACTCGCATGATGGGAATGGCCGAAGGAGGAAGGAAGATGGAGGGAGACGGAAAGGGCCCGGGAAGACCTTTGGAGACAGGGAGAACGGGGTTACGCAGCCAGCAGGAGCAGGACACCCGGGGCAGAGGGACAGAGTCAGTGGTGCTTGGTCAGTGTATTACGAGGTACTGACCTGTAAGAAGGTGGGAAGTGAAGCTTGTAGGCACGTGTGTGTGTGTATGTGTGTGTGTGTGTGTGTGTGTGTGTTTCAGGCATGAGTGAGTGCTGGGGCAGGCTTGGGAGTGCAGGTGTGATGGAAGAGAGTTTAGAGGGTCCCTGTGATGGGGCGGGATTGGTGGTGGGAGGTGGAGCAGCAACACACACACACACACAAACGTGTCTGTTGTTGCCCCAGCCCTGTGTGTGTGTGTGTGGGGGGGGTGGGGGCTCAGTGCCGGGAATCCAGCCGCGGTGCCTGGCCTTGGCGTGTCCTTAGCCAGTGTGAGGATGAATGAGCCTGGATTTCATGGGCCAGTGAGCCATGGCTGGGTGGAGACAGCTGCTCAGGCTGTGAACTGTGGGGAAGAGGCCTTTGGGGGTCAGTAGACAGGGGGCGAGAGACAGGGCTGGGATGAAGAGGGATCATGGGAAGACCGGGGCTGAGGCCTTTCTCTGGGCCTGCCCCATCCTCCACTCCTTTCATGCAGTGAATCAGGCCGCTTCATGCTACAACTGCATCCACGATTGGCTTAGCCTTCCTCTTCACAGGGCAAGCTCCTCCCCATTTCACAGATGAGGCTGAGGCAAGTCAACTAAGTCGCCCGCTGTCTCCTAGGCCACTGAAAAAGCCAACCAGAGGGGAGGAAGCTGCTTCCTTACCCAGGCAAGCAACCTGCAGACTGGCTGCCTCCCAGGGCAGAACCTGTAGAAATGGTTATCATAACCCTGCTGAGCGTTACCTTGCCTTGCTACTTCCCAGCTCTGTGACCTGAGGCAAGTGACTTGGCCTCTCTGTGCCTTAGTTTATCTATAAAACGACAATGCTGGGGCTGGAGCGATAGAGCAGTAGGTAGGGAGCTTGCCTTGCACGTGACCCACCCGAGTTCCATCCCTGGCACCCCATATGGTCCCCTGGCTCTGCCAGGAGTGATCCCCGAGTGCAGAGGCAGGAGTGAGCCATGAGCACAGCTGGAAGTGGTCCATTTAAAAGCAACAACAACAAAAAATGACAATGCTAATTAATATTTATTTCTTTGACTTGTTCTGGAGAATAAAGTGAGATTTATGTAAAAGAACTGCGCACCGTTGTAAAGTGTATAAATTTAAATGCATTAGGCATTTTAAATCATCCTCCTGCCCATCTTTGATATACAGTTTATTCTCCCCATATCTGCAGAGCACATCAGCTTCCGACCTCCCAAGCTCTTGGCATTCAGACAATCTCTCTATTTGGCATCCACTTCCCTCCGACCAAGTTTTCTGTTCTCAATCTTGGTTTCGCCCACCCGCTCCGTAGGTCCCTCAGTGCTGGAAGGATCCGGCTACACTCCCTTTCCCACCTCTGTGTGGATTTCTTGTCCTTCCCTCCTTATATCTCAGAGAGCAGGTCTGGGTTTGTCTTCCCTTCAGGATTGGTCTTCGAGGGTGAGTGCAAAGAATGGACACTGAGAGATGCAGAGAGGTTGAGATCACATGAAGTGATGTGTGCATGTGTGTGTGTGGATGGACAGTGGGGGACTTGGAGCACGGAACACCCAGCCAGGTGCCTGCAGGTGGGGCTCTTTCTTACATACGTGTTGCTGTGTAATCCCCCTGTAGCATGTTTGCTGTGATCTGGGGGGCTAAGAGAGGGGAGCAATTTTCCTGTTCAGAGAGATGGCTGCTTCATCCCCTGATGGGGTTGACGGGAGGGCAATACCCTATGCAAAAAAAATCGCAGTTGAGAAAGGGAGTTTTCCCAGGCAATCTATGTGCTTGTGTGTGTATATGTGTGTTCAATGGTTCTAACTTTTACCAACCCCAAACTCTAAGGAACCCCTTTCCAAATTTATTTTACAGTTCTTTTGCTGAAACGGAGTCCATCTTTTTAGTAAGGAAATTTCCTAGAAACCAAGATCTGGTTCAGTGCCCTTCATAAAAGATCTGTGTGTGTGTGTGTGTGTGTGTGTGTGTGTGTGTGTGTGTGTGGCATAAGGGTTAAATCTTGGAGAAGGTCATTCCCTAGCTCCTGGCTTTAATTATGTGTAAGCCCTGGACATTGGAAGTTTATTAAACCCTTAAATGTCCATGGGGGTGGGATGGGCTTGGTGGTCTTTGCTCGCTGGTCCTTCCTGCCTTGGGTACACCCATTTCTCCTGGCTACAGGTGGCGCTGTGGATCAGCTCTCCAGGGAGGAGGTGAGAGACCAGTCAGTCCAGGTGTCTCACTGGCTCTTTACAGATCCCAAGAGCCCTTCGTTCCGGCTCTTCAAACCCAAACGCTTTGCCCCAGTCCCACCCCTTTGTTGACAACCCACTTGGCTGTTTTGGAGGGAGGCATTCTTCCTGCAAAGCCCCCTGATCTCCTGAGTGGCTTAGTAATTACAAACAGAGAAACCCGGGGCTGTGAAGTCAGTCTGTCCCCAGCTCAGGGCTTGGTGGATGGAGCCAGGAGCTGGGGGTTTAAAGTGCAATTTCCTGTACCTTTTTCATTTCCTGCTGGGGTTGTTGAGAGCAATAAGCAAGGTGGGTGGCAGGGCCAGCGTGCCTGGGCAGCTGGGGGATGGGCGGGGGAACTTGTCCCTCCATCTACTCTTCCCCCTCTCCCGGTCTCAAGGTGAGCCCCTTGTGAATGGGGACCTTGATGAAGGTCACTGCTTTCAACCCTCCTCTGCCCTCCCGGAGGGAAAGAAACAGAAGAGTGAGAGAGGACCCAGAACCAATCCTTAGGCGCACAGATGATGGCTGGCCGAGCAGTTGGGTCCTCCCCAGGTGACAGATAAAGAAACTGAGCCCCAGGAGAGGACTTGCGACCTCCAGCTCACATATCCAGGGACACGCTGTTCTGGCTGTGATTTATCCTCAGGGGGGCTGATGTCTCTGTGGGTTTGCGGGAGACCTGTGGTCTGGGAGAGAGTGGGGCAAGGAGGAGCTGATTCCTGAGCTGTCTGGATAACAATGACTTGTTGAAGAGCTCAAGGAAGCCAGACCTTGGGGAAGGCTTTTGTGAGTTGGTCCAGGAGACGGACATGTGGATGAAAGGAGAGAGGGATGCACAGTGACCCTTGAAACTATTAGGCCTCCATCCCCTCTCTCCTCTTCCCAGTCAGAGGTGATGGGCTGGGGGAGGGGCCAAGGCGGCAGACAAAGGAGCCAATTATTGAGTGAGTGGATTAATTGATTAATTGTCCAGAAGCTTCCAGTGCTCCCCCAGCAATGACATCCCCTCCCCCCCGATCGCAGTCAGGCATGGCCTCGGTTGGCCCGGATTATTAATTAGGGCTTGAAGTCATTTAACGATGATTTCATTATCGACGTGCTGTCTGTCTCAGCCTCAGCTCCGTTGCCGGGGCGACGCTGATCGATTGCTTTCCGGCCTCCGAGTGCGCGGGCTCCTGCCTCGGCGCCGCCTGGCTGTTGGCGAGTGCCCCCTCGCGTTCCCCTCCGGTACAGCAGAGCCTCCCGCCTCCCACCTGCGAGCCCACCCAGAATAGGTCTCGAGCGGACGGGCGTGGGTCTCCCTAGGGTACGGTGACTTGCCTAGAGCCGTGGGTGTCGGGCCCTACTCCCTGCTGATGTGGTGGTGACCCTAATTCTGTGTCCTGCTCGCCGTCCACCTTGCACCTTGAGCATGGCTGCAGGGAGAGGAGGGGTCCTGCCGGGCGTGTTCTGATTTTAGCTCTGGGATGTCCAAACCAGCTGAAGACGGTTCTTTTTTTTTTTTTCTTTTTGGGTCACACCCAACGATGCTCAGGGGTTAATCCTGGCTCTGCACTCAGGAATGAATTACTTCCAGTGGTGCTCGGGTGACCATATGGGATGCTGGGAATCGAACCCGGGTCGGTGCGTACAAGGCAAACGCCCTACCCGCTGTGCTATCGCTCCAGCCCCTGAAGACGGCTCTCGCGGCTGCTATGGAGATGTGAGCTATGATCAGACATTCGGCCTCTGGGACCTCTACTGTGGCCAGAAGGGACGGCCGTGGAGAATTCCCCCTTGGAGAACTTGAACTGATGTTCTTAGGGTCTCTCTGTCCTTGAGAGGAGTCGCGGGAGCCAGCCACCGGGAGAGAGGGAAGGGCAGGGCCCACCCAACCACATTGTCTTAGGTTTTCAATAGCCTCATCACCAGCCTGCTAGAGCCTGGGTCCACATGTACACACCAGCCTCGGTTTCTCTTCTTGTGGGTTTCATGTGGGCACCTGTTAGGGGAGCATGGTTTGAAGGTGTTGATGGTGTGGTCTGAGGTGTCCAAATGGTTGGCCCTAAATTATCTTCTGTTGCGGATCTTTGCCAGTTGCTTTTTTAGCAACCCCCAGGCAGCTGAACGCCCCCCCCCCCCAATCCTTCCCTCTCCTCCCTCTTCTCAGGGATTCTGAACCCAGGACTTGTCTCCCTTGCTCACCCACCTCTCTCTCCCCTCTGCCCTGCTCCCCATGGCTCTGATTCATGCATGCATCACACACACACACAAACACACACACACACACACACACACACACACACATGGAGGGGTGAGTTTCCAGCCTCCTTTTGCTGGCAGCATTTTGGGGAAGAGAGGAGAGGGGAGACAGGAGTTTTTCCTTCCTTGTCAGGGTCTCTGAGATGCCCTCAGCTGGCACCGGGAGGTGGGGGGCCGCCGCCGCAGTCACCCACCCCATCAGCTTTCTGGGCACATCCGTCGCCGAGAGCACCTGAGAAGGGAACCGGCTCCGCAGTGAGCCGCGTGAGATTGAAGAGGATCATAAAGAAAATATATATCCTCCTCCCCGGCCTCACTCCCCCTCCTGCTCTCCCCTTGCCTCCTTCTCTCGCTTTGTCTCCCTCCCCCCTCCCCCCTCCCGGTATCCCTGTTTTCTTTGTTCCGTCTTTGCCTCCTTCACCTTCAGCTCTGTGGGGCGGACTGTCTTGTCTGGTAGTTTGTCTGTCTGTCTGTCTGTCTGTCTGTGTCTGCCGCCAGCTCTGCTCTCCTCCTTCCTTCCTGCGCTCCGTCTCTGGGATCTAACCCCACCGTGTGTCTTTCCTCTCCCCAGCCACCATTCCCGACCCCTGGCTCCTTTTGCGGCCAGCAGGGGCGTGTGGGGTCGCCCCCATCACCAGAGTTGAGTGCTCTCCCTTCTCATCTCTCTCTTGTGCTTCCCGTATCTCTGTCCCTGTCGCCTTTTCTCCCCATCTCTGCTTTCCGCCCCTGCCAGCCTCTCCGCCTCCCTCCTCCTACCCCTCAAGGTTCAGATACTTCATGTGAAATCACCTGGATGAGCTCCAACTGTCAGCCCCCCCTACCCCCTGCCCCCTCCTCCAAGAAAGATTTATGGCCCCCAACACCGAGTCCTCTGCATTCCCCCTAGCCCTGGGCTTGTTCTCATCATTACCTGGTGATTATCTGGGGGCCCTGGCATTCCCTCCCCAGCCCCCCACAATTTGCCCAGCAAGCAGAGAATAGCACTGGCAGGGATGGCTTCTGGGGCTAGATGCAAGGACACGGGGACCCTCCCCCTGCACCCACCCTGCCGTCCCTCCGGCAGATGTACATCTGGGAAAATCCCAGCTTGAGGCCAGAAAAGACAGCCTAGGACTGCAGGAGCAGACATAAATCAAGCACCCAGAAGCCCCTCCCTGACGGTTCTGTCATTACCGCCATCCTTCCCGGTCCCGCTGCTCTCCCTGGCGTCTGAGGATTTTGCCTGCACTGGGGCTTGGCTGGGGCCACTCAGCCGCCCAGCACTGCCCCTGGAACAAGGAGGACTCGGTTCACGGCCCTGGCCCGTGACCGTGGGGATGTGCAGGGCAGGGCCACGTGTTCTGTGGGATTGGCTCCCTCGTGAGTTCTTTCTCGACTGTTCTGGTGTCGGTATTCCATCTGAGCCTGGTGAGCCTAGACCCGCCTCCCCCCTGCTCCTGCCCTTCCCTGCACCTCCACTGCGCTCTGCGCCACACCTGATTTAGGCTTTGAAGAACAGGGGTGCCCAAGTGGCCGAGGCAGTGGGGCTCTTTGGCCTGGAGACCAATGGCGCCTTGCGCTGGTGGCTTGTGCTTCGAGGCCCGTCGCTCTCGCTCTCTCTCTGATGGGCCTGCTTGCAGAGGAGCTTTCTGGCAGCTTCCCTGGGTCACTGCCGCAGGCTCTTTGGGGAGAACATCCCCAGGGTAGAATGTCTCTGCCTCCGGGTCCTTCCCTCTGGCGTGGTACTCAGTCCAGTCAACCGAGGCTACCCGGGGAATCCCTGCTGGTCAGGTTGAAACCAGGGCTCCTCGTTTTCTCTCCAGGGTGATGGGGCACAGCAGTGGGGGGAGGGGGATGGGAGGTGGTGGGGGAGAGGCTGGGGGAACAGGGTGCTGCCATCCTTGTTGAAAGGACCCCCTTTTTGGGGGAGAGTCACATCCGGCGATGCACAGGGGTCACTCCTGGCTCTGCACTCAGGAATTACCCCTGGCGGTGCTCAGGGAACCATATGGGATGCTGGGAATTGAACCCGGGTCGGCCGTGTGCAAGGCAAACGCCCTACCTGCTGTACTATGGCTCCAGCCCCGGGACCCCCTTTTTTGAACTTAAACTTGAAAAGCCCAGGCATTTCTGATTTGCCAGAGTTCTTTAGCTGGATCTGAAGTTGACCCCAAATCACCCCTGACAAGGATTTCTGGCCCCTCCTGCCCACTCACAGATTCCCTAACAACTAACCCAGACCTCCTTACCCAGGGCCCTGGGAAACAGGGTTGAACCCGGACCTCCAACATGAAAACTATGCTCTCAGCCCAGGGAGTCATGTCTCTGGTTGGCTCTGCCTCGGGGTCATTAAAATACAACGTCTTAATGTGTGGGAGGCCGAGGTTCGATCCCTGACACCACATAGTCCCCCAGCAATGCCAGGCTCTTGGCAGAGAGCCAAGCTGGGAGTACCACCCACCTCCCAGCCCTGCTGGGTGTGGCCCCAACCCCCCCAAATATAATAAAATATAACACTATATGAAGACTTGCCTGAGGTCCCAAGGATACCATAAATGGGCCAGTGCTCAATCAGCCTGGAAACGACATGGCTCTGTTCTCGCTTACAAAATCTATCCGTTTTATGGACATGATAGGCATATTGATTGATTGATAAAGGCTTTGCCGGAGAGGCTTGAAATAGGACTGCCTTTCTGGGTTTCCAAGAGGCCGTTTGCTGTTAGCATAAAACATGTTTGCAATCTTTGTGTTTCTAAGGTCCTTGGGGTCTCAGATCCCGCTCGCCCCGCGCACGTGCCTGCTGTGGCCACGCCCCGCGTCACAGCAGCCCTGCCTCAGGGCCCAGGACAGTGTGGCCACAGCTTTGTGCCTACGTTGGCTTTCTTTGGTCCTCCAGGGGCTCGTATGGCTTTTTCTTACCATTATTATTATTTTTTTAATTTATTTTTTAATAAGTGAGTCACCATGAGGATATAGTTACAAATTTACCCATCTTCGTGCTTGTGTTTCCCTCATACAATGCTCGAGAACCCATCCCTCCACCAGTGTCCACTCTCCACCACCAATGAACCCAGTGACCCTCCCACCCTCCAATCCCATCCTCCCTCCCCACCCTGCCTCTGTGGCAGGGTATTCCATTTTGTTCTCTCTCTCCTTTTGGGTGTTGTGGTTTGCGATAGGGGTATTGAGTGGCCATCGTGTTCAGTCTCTAGTCTACTTTCAGCACGCATCTCTCTTCTCATGCGGGATCCCCAACCACATTTTACTTGGTGTTCCCTTCTCTATCAGGGCTGCCTTTCCCCCAGCATGTGAGGCCAGCTTCCAAGCCATGGAGGCATGGGTGTTAGTCTCCTACTCTGTTATTTTATATTCCACAGATGAGTGCGATCTTTCTATGTTTGTCCCTCTCTTTCTGACTCATTTCACTTAGCATGATACTTTCCATGTTTATCCACTTATGTGCAAAGTTCATGACTTCATCTTTTCTTTTCTTTTCTTTTGCTTTTTAGGTCACACCCAGCGATGCTCAGGGGTTACTCCTGGCTTTGCACTCATAAATTACTCCTGGTGGTGCTTGGGGGACCATATGGGATGCCGGGGATCGAACCCGGGTTGGCCACGTGCAAGGCAAAGGCCTTACCCGCTGTGCTATCACTCCAGCCCCCATGATTTCATCTTTTCTAACAGCTGCATAGTATTCCATTGTATAGATGTACCAAAGTTTCTTTAACCAGTCATCTGTTCTTGGGCACTCGGGTTTTTTCCAGATTCTGGCTATTGTATACAGTGCCACAATGAACATATAAGTGCAGATGTCATTTCAACTATACTTTTTTGTCTCTCCAGGACATATTCCCAGAAGTGCTATTGCTGGATCAAATGGAAGCTCAATTTCTAATTTTTTGAGAAGCGTCCATATTGGTTTCCAAAAAGGCTGAACCAGTCGGCATTCCCACCAGCAGTATAGAAGGGTCCCTTTCTCCCCACATCCTCTCCAACAGCGGTTGCTTTTGTTCTTTTGGATGTGTGCCAGTCTCTGTGGTGTGAGGTGATATCTCATATTTGTTTTGATCTGCATCTCCCTGATGATTAGTGATGCTTATTTTGATCAAATGTTTAGCGGGGCCAGCAGGTAGCATGTGGTGCTGCGAATTAAACCCAGGGCCTCCGACATGGTAGGGGTGTGCTGTCACATACGCCACATCCCCTTTTCTTCATTCTTAGTGCATGTGTGAAATGTGCCCCCTGGGGGTCACTCAGTTTCATCTCAGTTTACCGAAAGTCATGTGGAAAGACCAACCCCATGATAAATAAATCCCAGGGGTTGGAGAGCACCTGCGGTAGGATGCGTGCCTTAAATGTGGGAGGCCCTCGGTCTGATCTCTGTACCACCAAAATAAATATTTATAGTGAATAAAAATGATTTTGGACTTATTTTTTTGGGGGGAAAGGGTTACCCCTGATAGTGCCAGGGATCACAGCCAGAGACCTCAATCTAACGAATTGCATTGAGCTCTTTTCCATGTCCCAGGGATTATATTCTTTTGGAATACTGTCCTTTCACTCTTACTGCAGAAACTCCAAGGCATATTGGGGATTAGAACCAGAAATTGGGCCCAAGTGATAGTACAGTAGGCAGGGCGCTTGTCTTGCATGCGGCTGGCCTGGGTTCCATCCCTGGCATCCCATATAGTCCTCCGAGCCCACCAGGAGTGATTCCTAAGTGCAGAGCCAGGTGTGGGGCCACACCCTGAGCATCACTGGGTGTGGCCCCAAAACAAAACAAAAACAAACAAAAAGCTAAAACAAAACAAAAAGAAAAAATCAGGCACAGGGATGAAGTGCCCCTGAAAGCCTGTGCCAGGCTGGGGGTGTGTCTCAGTGGCGGAGCACTTGCCTCACATATAATGAGTCCCTGGGTTTGATCCCCAGCATGGCAGTAAACAAAGGAACAAAAACATATACTGAGGCTCTTTGTTAAAAATTCTCATGAGTTAGTAGGAGGCCAGAAGGTCCTAGTTGAGGGACTGGAGGGATATTGGAGGAGTTAAGGCACTCCCCTTGCATGCAGTCTGCTCTAGTTCAATTCCCAGCACCACATATGGTCCCTGGTGCACCCAAATCCAAACCCATCCCTAGTCACTTCTCCCAAGATCTCCCCTTCACCCAAACAAACAAACATAGAAATTTCCAATCAAGAAGTCATATTGATCCATGTTTGAATACAGACTCAGGACTCTAAGACCTGGTATAACCTTTCTATAACTTCAGTGATATTGTGTCTTTGTGTGTCTTTGTGTGTGTGTATGGGGGGGTGCACCTTGTGATGCTCAGGACTTGCTCCTGGCTCTGTGCTCAGTGGAAACAGGGATTGAGCCAAGGTTGGTCACTTGCAAGGCAAACGCCCTACCTGCTGTACTATCACTTTGACCCCTGATCTGGTGTCCTTCCTAAAGCAAAATAAATGCATTTTCTAAGGGAGCTGGTGGGCAAGTGGGCCAGCAGAGGGCTGTGAGAACCAAGCAACGTCTGAAGAGAGAGGACAGAGGACAGTGGGAGGGCAGGAGGACATATTGAAAGACCTATGTTATCCATGTTGCCTTTGTAGCATATCTTTGTGGGTCAAAAACTATGAGGCAGAGGTGGGGAGTAGCTGTTGGTGGAACTGATGACTGGATTTCTAGATTCTGGGTCTACAAGGGAAGGAGAGATTTGGGGAGAAAGTACAACCAAAGTTATTTGGCAAGAAAGACTTCTTGGAAAATTTGTGTGGGTCAGCACTCCTTGTAGAAAAGGCAGCCTGATGTGAAAGCTGTCTGTTGGAGAATAAGGCTTCCCTCTACTGTTTCCTCCTGACCACACTGATTAGGAATTCTGGGTTCATAGGACATGAGATTGAAAAGGGGGGAGTTGAATTAAGGGGGAGGAAGGAGAGAAGCAATTGATTTTCCCTTGTTATCAGGATGTCACACCACTGCCGAATCCCCTCATTTTATGCCCTTCCTGACTTATTCCATCTCACATTCTGATTTCTGGCTGGAAAGTCCAAAGCTGGCTCTTTCTGGGAGCCCATAAAGAGCCTGAGAAGCAGAAGGCCTAGGCTTGTTGGATTTGCCAAGCTGCTCCCCTTGTTTTGGTGAGATGGAAATGTCTAAGAGCTTCCTGACTGAATATAGCCCCTGAAGCTGTCCCATCAGGACTGAGGAATGCTCGCGTTGATTGACTTCCTTCTCAGAATCTATCCCAGAGGGACCAGGACAACTGCCTTGTCACAACCGTCCCAGATGATGTCAGATAATCCGGAGACTGTAGCGCTTCTGCAGCCGCTCTGGCTGTTGTCCCCTCTACTGTCCTACTGATACCTGTGCCGGCCTGCAGGTAGCGGGGCCTCTCTGGAAACTGAGGGAAGGAAGCAACTTGATTTAGTTGACTTCTATATAGATTTGGGTCTACTTATTTGTTTGTTTGTTTTTTTGTTTATGGGCCACACATAGTAATGTTCAGAGGTTACTCCTGGTTCTGTGCTCAGGAATCACGTCTGCGGGTGCTCAGGGGACCATATGAGATGCTGCAGATCGATATAGTACAGTGTGGCTCTCAGATCTGGGTCTACTTGGGGTGGGTGGACTTTGTTTTCATCATTTAGTGTATATTTGTTTGGAGTGCCTCAGTTTACATTGTGTTTCTGGGATTTCTCTTCTTCTTTCTCTTCTTCTTCTTCTTCCTCCTCCTCCTCCTTCTTCTTATTGCAGGGGAGAGAGGAATTGGGCCAAATCTGATTGTATTCAGGGATTACTCCTGGCTCTGTGCTTAGGTATCACTCCTGGTGGGGTTCAGGACACTATATGCAATGCCAGGGACCAAACCTAGGTCAACTGAATGCAAGATAAGCACGAAACTTGGTGTGCTATCTCTCCCTCCCTGGATGGGTTTTTCACTAAGAATTTAGCCTCTGTAGGACTAGGACAGGATGCTAGAGGTGTAGTGCTGGGAGGAACAGGGCAAACACACGAGCTTCAGGAGGTGCTGTGTGTCCTCAGCTAACGAGCAGACAACTCGGGCTGCCAGACCATTCAGGCTCAGGTCTCAGTTGCAACTAGTAATACCCAGTCAGAATTACTGTTTCTTTGTTTTGTGTTGTTTTGTTCTTTGGCCACGCTTGGTGATGCTCAGGGCCTACTCCTGGCTCTGCACTCAGAGAACACTCCTGGCAGGGCTCAGGGGATCATACGGGGTGTTAGGGATGGAACCTGGCTGCATACAAGGCAAGCACACGGCCCACTGTATTATTGCTCCAACACAAATTACTGTTCTTTTCTTTTTTTATTCCCTCCCCGAGGACCTAGACCATGGATGGGGGGATGAGGATCAAATACAGAGCACCAGGGATGAAACTCCGGATCTCACTCGTGCCCTGGGTGCTCCCTAAGCTGCAGAGTCATCCTCTTCTGGGCCTTTTCTCGGGTGTATGCCAAAAGCAGGTCCGTCACGATTGCTTCTGTTCTCACAGGCGCCAAAATTTGAACTCAGAAATTTGTGTTTGCTGGGAAAGAACTTTAAGTCATGGAGGCCACAGTGATAGTATAGTGGGTAGGGCATGTGCCTTGCACGTGATCAACCTGGGTTTGGTCCTGGCACCCCATATAGTACATTGAGGTCTGGGTGTGGCCTAAGAGAGAAAGAGAGAGAGACACAGAGACAGAGACAGAGACAGAGACAGAGAGAACTTTGAACTTGTTTTGTTTTGGAGTCAAACACTCCTGGCTATGCATTCAGGAATTACTCCTGGCAGTGCTGGGGGGACCATATGGGATAACAAGGATTGAACTGCAGTTGGCCATGTGCAAGGCAAATCAATGCCTTACCTGCTCTGTACTATGGCTCTGCCCCCAAGAAAATAACTTGAAGTTGCTGTGTCAACTTCAGGGCCCAGAGTTATGGTTTCTAACCTCAGTGAGAAAATAGAAAACTGTTTTTATCTGAAGCGGTTTATATTTTACTTTTTTTTTTTGCTTTTTGGTCACACCCGGCAATGCACAGGGGTTACTCCTGGCTCTGCACTCAGGAATTACCCTTGGTGGTACTCAGGGGACCATATGGGAAGCTGGGATTCGAACCCGGGTTGGAATCCCAGTCCGTTGGCAAGGCAAACGCCCTACCCGCTGTGCTATCACTCCAGGCCCTATATTTTACTTTTTTTTGGGAGGGTCCCACCCAGTGATGCTCAGGGGTTACTCCTGGCTCCGCACTCAGGAATTACTCCTGACGGTGCTCGGGGGACCATGTGGGATGCCGGGGATTGAATCCAGGTCGGCTGAGTGCAAGGCAAATGCCCTCCCTGCTGTGCCATGGCTCTGGCCCAGGAGTTTTTATTTTAGAAGCGGAGAGATATTCTCCCCAGTAATATTCAGAGAGATGCAGCGTCAAGTCCCAGATAGTGGGGAGAATGCAGGGACAGAGTCCCACCAACATCCTGAAGGTTGTTCTCTAAGACTCCTGGGAGTTAACTTGGGGATTTGTTTTCTTTGGGGAATTGGGTTACACCAGTTTTCTCTCATTTTAGATCCTATTTGAGCTTTACGTCTCTTTCCCCAGGGGATAAATAACACACTTACTACTACTGAAATAGTATCCTCCTGACCCTTTGCACAGACCAACATGCAGAATCATTATTTTTTTTATTGTTAACATATTTTATTTCCTGGAGCTGTACTGGTATCTATTGCAAATAATTGAATCTGTGTGGTTGGGCAAACTGGATTTTACTGGATCATGTCATGGCAGGGCTTGTTGTGCGTCGTGTGTTTGGTGGGAAGCAAAGAAGAAAGAGCCAAATGAGGCTCAATTTATTGGCTCATGTCTGAGTTTCAAGCTTGAGTTTCATGACGATATAGACTGCACTTAACTTTTCTTAGGAAAACTTATGTTTTTAGGAGTCAGGGAAATAGTACAGTGGGTAGGATGCTTGCTTTACACATAGCTGACCTGGGTTCGGTTCTTGGCATTCCATACAGTCCTCTGAGTCCACCAAGAGTGATCCCTGAGCTCGGGGTCAGGAGTAAGCCCTGAGAAATTCCAGGTATGGCTCTCAAACCAAAAAATACCAACTTCCCTAGGCACCCCCTCCAAAACAACAACAAACTCCTCCCTCCAAAAAATAAACCATGCTTTCTTAGACCACATGATGTTAGAGGATAATTTCCCTCTCTTCCATACAGTCTTCTCAGATTGATTGAGAATCTCATATTGTAAATGAGGAAGTGTTGTCTGTCTACCTCAGTCACCAGCATGGAGAGCTGAAGTCCTCATCACTTTTATCTTCCAATTACTGTGACGTTATCTGGGATCCTGACATGCCCTTGCCTGCGATGTGGACATCATACTTTTCATTTCTGACTTAGAAATACCCCTTCTAGGACCAGAGAGATAATACAGGGGTCAAGGTTCTTGTCTTGCATGTGGCCAACCCTGGTTTGATTCCTGGCACCTCAGAGAGTCTCCTGAGCACTGGCAGAGTGTGACACAAAAACAAACAAAAACCGTAAAAGGGAGGGGGAGCAGGGGACCAGAGGGATAATACAGCAGGATGTACTTTCATTCAGCCTTTCATGCATCCAAACTGGATTTTATCCCTGGTGCCATATAAGGTTCCCCAAGTCCTTCAGGAGTGATCCCTGAGCACTAAGTCCTGAACAGAGCCGGGTATGCCCCCCCAATACACACATATATGTATATATATGTACATATGTACACACATGGCTGGAGCGATAGCGCAGCAGTTAGGGCATTCGCTTTGCACGCGGCTGACCCAGGTTTAATTCCTCCACCCCTCTCAGGGAGCCCGGCAAGCTACCCAGAGTATCCTGCCTGCATGACAGAGCCTCGCAAGCTCCCCGTGGTGTATTCGATATGCCAAAAACAGTAACAACAAGTCTCACAATGGAGACGTTACTGGTGTCCGCTCGAGCAAATCAATGAGCAACGGGATGACAGTGACAGATATACATGCATATAAACAAAGCAAAAATCTTTTCCAATTCATCGTTTATATATGTAATGTATATAATATATTTAAATATATACTTATAAATATACATATGTACTTATGTATATTCATATTCATATACTCCGCACCAGGCTGTTTTCACTTGGGACACCCCAGAGGAGGGTGAGAACCCTCCCCACCCTAAGGGACCCAGTCCCACTTCAAGGCCGTGTGACACATTCTAAGACACTTCCTACCCATTTTCCATAACTACTACACCATATTTGATGGTTCAGACAGTAGACAACAAATCATAGAGAGTATATCCTCCAGTCAGATGTTCTGGAGGAATCAGAATCAAATGCTCTGCGCATGAAGGAACCAGCAGAGGAACCCAGGTGTGCAGGACCCGGAGCTGAGATCTCTAAGGCTGTTGGGATTGGGACTGGGCCTCTTCCACCCAGATCACCAATTTTCCAGTAGCTAGGCAGTTACACCCAGAAATTGCCCCCGGTGCCATGTAGTCCCATCAACGGCCAACATCCAGAGATTATAAAACCAAGCTCTCGGGAGAGCTAGCCTAGTTCTCCCTCTTGGAGAAACTGACAAGCTACCAAGAGTCTATTGCCCACTTGGGAGAGCCTGCTGAGCTCCCCGTGGCATATTCATAGCCCTAATACAGTAACAGATAAATATATACCTCTCGGAGAGCACAGCAAGCTACCGAGAGTATCCCACCCGCATGGGCAGAGCCTGGCAAGCTACCCGTGGCGTATTCAATATGCCCAAAACAGTAACAATAGATCTCATTCCCCTGGCCCTGAAAGAACCTCTAATCATTGGAAAAGACGAGCAAGGAGAGGATGCTAAAATCTCAGGGCTGGGAGGAATGGAGATGTTACTGGTGCCCGCTCTAGTAAATCGACGAACAACGGGATGACAGTGATACAGTGATGTATATTCATATTATTAGGAGCCACCCACAGTTAACAGTGCTTACTCATGGAACAGTGCTCTGGGAACACATACCAGTGATGCTTGGGGGACCATGTGATGCCTTGGATCAAGCCTGGATCTCTAGCATGCAAACTATGCACTCTAGCCCTTTGAGCTCTCTCCCTCCTTTATGGCTTATGATTTTTTAATTTATTTTTGGAGGTGGGGAGAATTCAGGAAATGACCTTAACTATAATGTCTTAGACAAGGGAATTCTCTGTTTGCCACGATTGTCTTTTACTATGTGTAAATGAGTGTATGATGCATTGGAGGCAATGGTATAATGGTGTTAACGATTTAGGTGGTTAAAAAAAAGAGTATGCTTTTGCTTAAATTGTTTTTCACAAAGAATTCTTTTGGTGCCTGAATTGCTTAATGTGGGATTTGCCCTTGTATTCATTTGCACTTAGATGAAATCCTGTGTTTAATAGTTTGGGTCTAGTCTTTCTCACTTGGAAACTTTTTGTGGTTTCCACTTGAGGGAAACACCAACCCCATATAGGGATCATCCAATTTCTCACTTTAGACCCAACCCAAACTTAACAGAGTCCATCTGTGTACTTATTTACAGACAGTCCTGCACACACAGGCATTTATGTCTCTGCGAGCTTCCAGTATAAGGACTTTTGATGGATCTTGTGCCACTCTCCTAAAGCAAGTAAAAATCCTATTCTAAATAATACTCAACATGGGGCAGGAGCGATAGCACAGCGGGTAGGGTGTTTGCCTTGCACGCGGCTGACCCAGGTTCGATCCCTGGCATCCCATATGGTCCTCCAAGCACCGCCAGGAGTAATTCCTGAGTGCAGAGCCAGGAGTAATCCCTGAGCATCACTGGGTGTGAGCCAAATAGCAAAAAGCAAAAAAAAAAAAAACCCAACTCAATGGTTTGACTATTGGATCACTTGGCCTCTTTGTAGTCTAACCTTAAACTTCGTTATTGCAGTTTGTGTACCATCTCATGTTGCCTAATGCCCGAGCATTAAGGGGCTTATTTTCCAAAATTAAATAAGGCAATGAAAGTAATAAAATTCTGTGCTGTCTGTTCCGTTGTTGGATATCAAGGGGATGATGACAGGAAAACAAATAATAAATGTCACAAATAATGCAACGCTGTCTCAGCCAATTTGGGTTATTTCCTTTGTAATTTCATTTTGCGGTGTTGAAAGAGATTTGGACCTTCATTTTTTCTTTCAGATCTCTGAACTCAACCAAATCAAATCAAAACCAAATTGGGCTGTATATCTTGGGGTACTTCAGCTCGGGCAGGAAAGGCAGGATGAAAGGCACCAGACAGAGGTCATGCTTCTGGGTGCCACCTCACCATCTCTACTACCCACTTTCCTAACTGGGTGCTTTCCTAGGGTCAAGTTCTGGGCCAGAATGAGGAAAGAGCAGGCACAAGAAAGGCAGACTGGAGAAATCATGTGTAGATGTGGCTCAAGAAACTTTCTCAAGAAGGTCAGGGTGAGCAGAGTTTGGAAAGATGTGATAGGCAGAGAGCAAGGGTCTATTTAAGGGCTGAGCTGGGAGATAAAGAGGTGTGCAGGGAAGATTAGTCCTGTTACATAGCCATAGGAAACGGTTCACCTAGGAGTGTGTGGTGGGACAGTGGGAAGAAGGCCCTGGAAACAAACTCCGAGTTGAAGACTGGAGTGAACAGAAAGCAGAAAAAGCAGATCTTAACACTGGAGATATAGTATAGTGGGTAGGGTTCTTGCCTTGCACACAACGGACCCAAGTTTGATCCCTGGCATCCCATATGGTTCCCTGAGCCCAGCCAGGAATGATCCTTGAGCACAGAGACAGGAGCAAGCTCTGAGCCCCACTGGGTGTGGCTCAAACCGCAATCCCACACACTCCCCCCCAAAGAAAATGTAAACAAAAGAGAGAGATAGTGTGTGTGTGTGTGTGTGTGTGTGTGTGTGTGTGTGTGTGTGTGTGTGTGTTGGAGAGTGAGAGAGAGAGAGAGGCGAGGGAGAAGACAGTTTGTGTACCCTTTTAAGATTGAGGAAAGTGTCATTTTCCAGAAGAAGGGTAGAGGGCACTCACACCTCAGTTATGCGCAGCAGTCAGGGGGATGTCGGTTAGGCCTCTGCCGCTTCAGGGCAGGGCTGCACCCTGGGAAGGCTGCTAGGTGAATCTGAGGGGGACTGGAAAGGCTCTCGTCATCTAGTCTTTACCATTTTTATGGGCCAGGAAGTATGCAGGAAGCTGGCCTTGGACATACAGTACTTGCAAATGATGGGACTCGACTCTAATAGACATCTAGCAGGGGACAAGTGTCTCTGTGACTTCATGTCAGCGAAATTGAGCATTCAAACTGCGATCCCTAATATCTGAAATCAATGACCGCAGTTAGATTCCCCCCCCCCGCCCAGTGCTAGAGATTAAGGCTCAACTCTCACACTTGCATGGCACACTCTACCTCTGAGATATACCTCTGGCCTCTCAGTTGGGGGTCTTTAGGTGTAATTTAAATTTGTACAAAATGTCCCTGAATGAAACCACAATATTAGAGCTGCTGTGTTATTCCCTTATCTTGGATTAGTCTAAATTATTCTTTTGAAGTCTGTCCTCTATCTTCTGTATTATCTTCCTATACTGATAGCACGCATATTGTTCCTTATCCCAAGTCCATATTCCTTAGTAACCTGTTTATTTGAAAAAATAATAAGGCTATTCATAAATAAAAAGACTAAGAAAGAGGTCTGTGTTGATGATTGCTGTTCGTTGGTCTTTAGGCTTCTTTCCAAAGATTATTAGTAGTTATTAAGAATGGTGTTGTGGGGTTCGAGCAATGGTACAGTGGGTAGGGCGTTTGCTTTGCATGTGGCCAACCTGGGTTCGATCCCCAGAGTCCCATATGGTGCCCCAAGCACCACCAGGAGTGATTCCTGAGTGCAGAGCCAGGAGTAACCCCTGTGCATTGTTGGGTGTGACCCAAAAGGCCAAAAAAATAGGTGTTGTGGGTGCTGGAGTCATAGTACAGTGTGTAGGGTGCTTGCCTTGCATGTGACTTACTCCGGTTCAATCCCTGGCACCACATATGATTCCCTGAGCCCTACCAGAAGTGATATCTGGTCTCAGAGCTAGGAGTAAGCCTTGAATACCCCTCCCAAACAAACCAGTGATGTGGGGATGGAGAAACAGTGTAGTGGATAAGACACATGTGCACATGTCTGACCTGGGTTATATTCCTTGCACCCTAGATAGCCTTCCAAGTATGACCAAGAGTGACCCTTGAGCACAGAACCAGGAGTAAGACGTGAACACTGCTGGGTTTGGCCCTCAAATCAAAACCAACCAATGAACCAACCAACCAAACAAAAAACTCAGCGCTATGAGTTTAGAGCTGGACACACCCATGGGTCACAGTGGAGAGCACAAAAGCCCATTTTTGACATTTTACTGTTTGTTCTGTGGTTGTTAATAACCACCACACCAGAATGATTGACCTGATGTTGCTGAAGTCCTTTTCACTGGCATCATAAATTTTTAACACCTGGGTGCATTAATTATGTTTTAATGTGACTGACAAACTGATATTTCTCTGCTATTGGGTTCTTCTGGACTAAGAATAAGGAGGAAATTGCATTTCACTGGCAAACATTCCCAGCCTGCTCCTGATTGACAGCCAAGTCTGGGGAGCAAATGGCCAAGTGAATTAGGAAGCTTAAAAGATGTTTTGTTAAACCATCCTCATTAAACTGGCACCGTCTGCCTTCCTACTCTCCTTTGTCCCAGTTGGGGTTGTCCTTTGTGACAGATGTTTCCTAATGATGTGTACCGGCAGCATCTGGAAGGTTTGGGTGATATTTGAGGTTTGGGAAGGGCAAGTCTGGAGGTATTTTGGTGCTGGGGAAAATGGCAACCATCTTCCTGCCGTGGGCTTCTATTCAAAAGGCCTGATCTCCCCCCCCTTTTTTTTTTTTGCTTTTTGGGTCACACCCGGCAATGCACAGGGGTCACTCCTGGCTCATGCACTCAGGAATCACCCCTGGCGGTGCTCAGGGGACCATATGGGATGCTGGGATTCGAACCCGGGTTGGCCGAGTGCAAGGCAAACGCCCTACCCGCTGTGCTATCACTCCAGCCCCCTGATCTCCCCTTTCCCTGTAGCCAACAAGCATCAATTTTCATAGCCTTCCCTAGCACTTGCTACTCTGCACCGAGGATTGTTCTTTCTTCTCAAGAATGTGGTAGAAACATTTGGAACAGAATAATGAAAGAAATCTCAGAGAGCGATAGCTAGGGATCCGTTATCCTCTATTTCCATTAGAAGCCAAGCAAAAAGATATGGATTAAAGCTATGGGAATAGAAATTATAGTTAGATGCATAATATCTAGGAACTATTAGAAGAGCTAGAGGAATGCTTTGGAAGGGCTTTTCTTGGAATCCAATAGGACAGTGTAGAGGTATTTTGACTCTAGACTGGGTTAGGGTTTTAGTAGGTCATAGAGCTTTCAGATTTAGCCATTATGCTGCTCTCAGTCCTGGCCCTGTGCTATCAGTTTGGGAAGAAAGGAAAGAAATTGATGGATGATGACCGGGCCACACAATTCAGAACTGACTCATAGTTCAGCAACAGAATCAAGTGATTCAGGTCAAAGGGACTGGGAGGGTGGTGGGCTAAAAGGGAGCCTAGAATGGAAGTGGAGGGATATTGGCACTCTGGTGTAGTAATAATGTAGCACTGCAGTACTGCACTGTCATCCCGTTGTTCATTGATTTGCTCGAGCGGGCACCAGTAACATCGCCATTGTGAGACTTGTTGTGACTGTTTTTGGCATATCGAATACACCATGGGGAGCTTGCCAGGCTCTGCCGTGCAGGCGGGATACTCTCGGTAGCTTGCCAGGCTCTCCGAGAGGGATGGAGGAATCGAACCCGGGTCAGCCATGTGCAAGGTAAACGCCCTACCCGCTGTGCTATCGCTCCAGTACTAAAATGTATTCTAAAAAATTAATATTAATACCATTTAAATTGTAATACATTAAAAAGACATCAAAGAATGGACTCAAATATTCCTTCACAGCCATACTCTTAGCGCCTTTCCTCTTTTTAGAGAGAAGGTGTTGCCTTGCAAAGAATATGGGCTTTAAAATCACAAAGAACCAAATTCACATTCTGACTTTTACTGAATATGATTTTGGGAAAGTTATTTAACTTCTCAACCTATTATAAGAGTTAAATGAGATAATATGTGATCATTGATAATTACACAAATTCTGGGTCTCTTTATCCTTTTACCCCCTTCCTTATGTATCCCTAATTCTTTGTTTTCTTGCTTTGGGGGCCACATCTGGTGGTTCCCAGGGCTTTATTCCTGGATCTGTGCTCTGGGATCACTCCTAGCAGATACTATCACTCCCCTCCCTTCCCCGCCGCGCCCCGTCCAATTTTGTTTAGTTTGAAAAATATCAGACCTACACAAAGGTGAAGAATAGTGAAACTAGCACTCATTTATGAGTGAAATTCTGTCCAGATCTTGCTAATTGTCCAATAATTTCTTGTTTGTTTTTTGTGTTTACTCCTGGCTCTGTGCTCAAGGATCCCTCCTGGCAGTGCTCAGAGGACAGTAACTGGTTGCCAGGGATTGGCTATGTACAAGGCAAGCACCTCTTTTTTTGGTTTGTTTGCTTTTTTGGGTCACACCTGGCGGCACACACGGGTTACTTCTGCTTCATGCACTCAGGAATTACTCCTGGCGTTGCTTGGGGGACGCTATGGGATGCTGGGAATCGAACCTGGGTCAGCCGTGTGCAAGGCAAACGCCCTACCCGCTGTGCTATCGCTCCAGCCCCCAAGGCAAGCACCTTAACCCTTGTACTCTAATGCCTAAATGTCCAATAATTATTTTATAGTAAAATGTTCTCTTCATTTTCCCCTCATCCTGGTTCAGCCTGGGATTATGCATTACAGGTGGTCATCATGCCTCTTTACCCCCGACCCCCTTTGGCTTTTTGGGTCACACCTGTAATGCTCAGAGGATACTCCTGGCTCCACACTCAGGAATTACTCCTGCCGGTGCTTGGGGAACCATATGGGATGCCAGAGCTCAAACCCAGGTCGGCTGCATGTAAGACGAATGCCCTATCCATTGTACTATTGCTTCAGCCCGGTCTTTACTTTTTTTTTTTTTTTTTAAATCAGGGATAGTCCCTTGTCTGTCATGGACTGTTCTGAAGAGGATGGCTCAATTGTCTTGTAGACAGTTTCTCCGTCTGAGCTTGACTGAACATTTTCATCATTAGGTTAAGGTTATCCGTTTTTGGCAGGCATGTGGTTATTTAGTGAGCGGCACGTAGACAGGGAACGTACCCTTTCTTCCCTGATGCCTTCATAGTATCAAGCATGATGACTGACAGGTAACAGGTGATGAATATTTACTGAGTGAACGAATGAACTAAATCCTGACCACTGCCATCTCGATGCATCATTTTCCTGTCTGAGGAGTAGAAAGAGAAGCCTCCTCCTATGCTCTGGTTCAATTTTTATTCTAAATATTTTTGGAAGCTTAAAAAAGGTTATCTAAGACCTTTCAAAACATTAAAAAATTATTTACTTATTTATTTTGGCTTATGGTTCACACCTGGCAATGCTCAGGGGTAACTCCTGACTCTGAGCTTAGGATCCACTCTTGGGGAGCCATATGAGGTGCCGGGAATCGAACCCGGGTCGACTGCTGTACAATCTCTCCAGCCCCTAAGGTCTTTGTAATAGGATCACAGGGAGGGAAGATGAGGTAATGGATGTGAGACAAGCTGTGTCTGAGCTGGTGGAGTTCTCTGGGTTGAGGACTGGAGGGCGAGGAAGGTGGTCTTCTTTTTTTTTTTTTTTTGCTTTTTTTTGGGTCACACCCGGCAATACACAGGGGTTACTCCTGGCTCTGCACTCAGGAATTACCTCTGGCGGTGCTCAGGGGACCATACGGGATGCTGGGAGTCGAACTCGGGTCAGCCGCGTGCAAGGCAAATGCCCTACCCGCTGTGCTATCCCTCCAGCCCCGGAAGGTGGTCTTCTGAAGGAAAGAAAAACAGCACATTTCCTTGGAGCACAAGGCCGGGTTTCTAACTGAGAGAAATTAGTTACTTAGGTTTCCAGATTTTACCGTCCCCTCCCACCCCCATTTGAATCCCAAGAACGCGACAGTGAAAATTGATTTCTGTCGCTCCTCCTTCCCCAGAGGGGACTACCCCATAATTCTCATCTTCTCTCCCCTCACGCTCCCCCCACCCACTCACCCACACACAAGTGTGTATTTTCTAACATTTATAAACGGCGCTTGGGCGGCCATTCTCTCCAGATTATTTATTGTTGAGAAAATCTATAACTCCTTGGACTTCTCATTTTGATGTAGAAGCTTTCATCCCTGTCGCCGGGGGGAAGTGAGGTTATGAGAGGTACTCTTTGCTGCTCAGAAATGTGTTTTCAGGCTTCCCTTTGGGCCTCTTTCTCTCCCGAGCTCTGATCATCTCAGACATTTCTGACAATCGTTCCTGAGGCATCTGGGGCCTGGGACTGAATTCATCTGTTTAATTCTGCGAGGCTGATGAGTGCCTGATTCACATGGTTCCTGTCCCTTTTCTGAGAGTCTGCCCGCCCTTGTCTTTGCAGTTCATACCAGTTTCTGGATGATGTGTCCTTTATCTCCACGTCAGCTCTTGATTGTCCACAAAATGGAGGGGACTCATCTGAAGTAGTGAAGGATAGACAGGGAGCATTTTTATAAAATGTTTTGGGCCACATCTGGCAATGTTCAGGGCTTACTCCTGGCTCTGCACTCAGGAATCACTCCTGGTGGGCTTGGGGTGGGATCATATGGGATGTCAGGGATCCAACTAGAGTTGGTCGTGTGCCAGGCAAGCTCCAGCCCTACACAGATAGCTCTTCTTTTTTCTCTTTGGGTCACACCCAGTGATGCACAAGGGTTACTCCTGGCTCTGCACTCAGGAATCACCCCTGGCAGTGCTCAGGGGACCCTATGGGATGCTGGGAATCGAACCCAAGTCGGCCGTGTGCAAGGCAAACGCCTTACCCGCTGTGCTATCGCTCCAGCCCCAGCTTTTGTTTTGTTTTTTAGAGGTGACTGCTATCTGACTAAAGGTAAGCCATAAAGAGAGCAACTTTGATGAAAGCAATTTGTCACGTTAATCTCCCATGGATAGGTCGAAGGCATCTCGTGTTTTGGTTTCTAGTAAGGGAGGCAGCTGGCAGAATGCCTCAGTTTGCTCAGCCTTTACTTTGTTGTCAGACATCTATTGAGATCTGACATCTATTGAGATCTCTCCAGACCTTGTCTCCAGGCCTTGTTCTCAAACTACGGAGGAGGCTTATGCCTTAATTTGAGAACAAAGTAGTTAATTTGAAGAATAAGGAGATCAGAAAGTGACCAACAGTGGACTGGCGCTAAAGTACAGCAGGTAGGGCACTTGCCAAGCTCACAGCTGATGTGGGTTCGATCACCCTATATGGTTCCCTGCACCTGCCAGGCGTGATCCCTGAGTGCAGAATCAGGAGTAACTCCGGAGCAGTGATAGGTGTGTCTCAAGACAAAAAAATAATAATCCAAAAAGATTTTTTTAAGAGTGGCCAACAGATAAGACTTAATCTTAGATTCTCACTACGCAGAGTCAGAGATCTGAAAGAGACACTCAGGCCTGCTGTGAGCACCTCACTACTGTTTTCTCTCTGATCTTTCCCTCTTCTTTCCCTTTATTCACTCTGTATGAGCCTCTTTTTTCTTTCTTTCTTTTTTTTTTTTTTTTTTTTTTTGCTTTTTGGATCACACCCAGCGATGCTCAGGGGTTACTCCTGGCTCCTCTGCACTCAGAAATTACTCCTGGTGGCGCTTGGGGGACCATATGGGATGCTGGGAATCAAACCCAGGTTGGCCGTGTGCAAGGCAAACGCCCTATCCACTGTACTATCACTCCGGCCCAGCAGGTTGGATTCTTTAAACTTCCTGTGGGAGTATAAACTGTGAAGTTGCTGTGGAAAGCAGAATTATGATTTCTTGGAAATTTACACTTATAGTTCCCCTATGAGTGACACTCACTCCTTTTGTGTATATTACCAAGAGAATCAGAAAAATAGAGACTTGAAAAGGTATTTGTGCACAGGTTATCACAGCAGTATTGCAATCGCAAAGGCAGTAAAACAACCCAAATGTTCACCAGCAGATGAATGGATAAGTAAGATGCGGTGAAGTCATAAAATGGAATATCATTTGTGTGCCTGAAACTTAATAATGAATAACTTTGTAACTCTGTAATTTATGCTGATTAAAAATTAATGATAAAATATAGAAAAAAAGGAAGATCATTTGGATACCAGCTTCAATATAGGTAGAACCTTGAAGACATTATGCTAAGTGAAGCAAATCAGTTGCAAAAGGATATGCCTCTTCTGTGTGATACCCAGAGTCATCAAATTCAAGAGTCAGAAACCAGAATTGGGTTGGAGAGATAGTCCTGCAGGCAAGGTGCTTGCTTGAGTGGCTGACCTGTGTTCAATCCCCAGCACCACATATAATTCCCCAAGCACACCAGGTCTGATCCTACAACTTAAAGAAAAGGAAACCAGGATAAAGGTGCCTGGGGAAGGAAGGATGGGAAGGTACTGTTTTATATATAAATACATGTATACAAATTAATGTATATATGTATATGGGGCTGGAGTGATAGCAGAGCGGGTAGGGTGTTTGCCTTGCATGCGGCCAACCCGGGTTCAATTCCTCCACCCCTCTTGGGGAGCCTGGCAAGCTACTGAGAGTATCTCGTGCACACGGCAAAGCCTGGCAAGCTCCCCGTGGTGTATTTGATATGCCAAAAACAGTAACAAGTCTCACAATGGAGATGTTACTGGTGCCTGCTCAAGTAAATCAATGAGCAACAGGATGACAGTGATATATATATACATATATATATGTATATATATATATATATATGAATTTACTTTCAGGCCTCATCAAGGGGTATTCAGTGCTTATTCCTGGCTTTGTGTTTAGGGTTAAGGTTAATACCTTATGGTGCCCAGGGGAATCATATAAAGTGCTGGGGATCAGACCTACATGAGAGGCAAGCACCCTGCCCATTGTACTATCTCTCCAGCCCACAGATATTGTCTAATGAGTACAGTTTCAGTTGAGGAGCCAGAGAGATAACACAGTGGGCCCTTACCTTGCACATGGCTGACTTGGATTCCATCCCCTGAACCACTGCCAGGAGTAATCCCTGAGCATTGTTGGTAAGTGACCCCAATACCAAAACAAATAAGCAAACCCAGTTTCAGTTGAGGAAGAGGAAAAGGTTCTAGAGAAGGTTCTGGTGCTGGCTGTACAACAATGTGGATGGACATAATTAATGGTACAGAAATGTACCTTAAAAGTGGCTTAGGGGACAGAGCAATAGCACAGCGGGTAGGGCGTTTGCCTTGCACACGGCCGACCTGGGTTCGATCCCTGGCATCCCATATGGTCCTCCAAGCACCTCCAGGAGTAATTCCTGAGTGCAGAGCCAGGAGTAACCCCTGAGCATCGCTAGGTGTGACCCAAAAAGCAAAAAAACTGTGGATTATATGGCAAATTTTGTCACAGTAAAATTCTCATTTGAAAAATGGCTAGAGTTGGGGGCTGGAGCGATAACACAGCGGGTAGGGTGCTTACCTTGCCCATGGCCAACCCAGCTTTGATTCCCAGCATCTCATATGGTCCCCTGAACACCCAGGAGTAATTCCTGAGTGCAGAGCCAGGAGTAACCCCTGTGTATCGCTGGGTGTGACCCAAAAAGCATAAATAAATAAATAAATAAATAAATAAAAATTAAAAAAATGGCTAGAGTCTTGGTACTTGCACTTGTGGGAAATCTACCTTTGACTTGTTCCCTTACCTGCTTTGGATGTTTGATGAAATGTCAGTGTCTTAGTGAGGCTTCTTAGACCACCCTTTCTATGATTAATTAATAAGAATACTTTTTTTTTCTCTTTGGGGCCATACGTGGTGATGTGGCTCAGGGATCACTCCTGGCAGGATTAGGGGATCATTTGGGGCGCCAGGAACTGAACCAGGGTCTGCTTTGTGAAAAGGAAGCCCCTTATCCACTCACAGTCTTTTCACCCCCATCTTAAAGCTGCAGCTGCCACACTGAGCACATGCTGATGTGGTCTTTGACTTCTGTAGCACTAGTTGCAATCCAGCATTGTTTTGTCACTTTTTCTTTTTTGCTTTTTGGGTGACACCCAGTGATGCACGGGGTTACTCCTGGCTCGCACTCAGGAATTACTCCTAACAGTGCTCGGGGGACCATATGGGATGCCGGGGATTGAACCCAGGTTGGCCGCATGCAAGGCAAACACCCTACCCGCTGTGCTATCGCTCCAGCCCTCGTAACTTGTTTAATGTCTGTTTCCTCCTACTGGGATTAAAAACAACCCAAACACAGGGATTTCTGTGGATTTAAATTTTTTGTCTTCTGTATTCACAGTGGTAAAGATTCTGGAACAGTAAATATTTTGTTGAATAAATAAATGATCATGACTAGACACAGATTTTAGAGCAGATGCAGAGAAAGAGAAAATAAGATTTAAATTTTCTTCCTTTTTGTGGGGGACCACTTCCACTGCTGCTCAGGGGACCATTCAGTGCTGGGATGGGCTTCATACATCTGGGGCTCCAGCTTTTGAGCCATTTCCCCAGACCCAACATTCAAGCGTTCATTTGATTTTGCTACCTTATTTCTTCCAGATAATTTTCATGGTGTTCTGCTCTACTTCTTACAGATTCTGAACTCTTTCCTATTTGGAAGTGCTGTTATACTATAGACGCCACACTTTTATTAATTATTTTCAGTTCTCATCCTGAACTCCGGACTGTTCCCTACTACAGTAGCAAGGATACTTGACTGAGGATTTTGAAATTTTGGGGTAAGGATCAGACGGATAGAACAGCAGGGATGGCGCTGGTTGCACAAGGCCCACCCCAGTTTGATCTTCAACACAGTATATGGTGCAGAGTTAGGAGTAAGCCCTGAGCACCGGCAGGTATTTCCCCAGTTTCACTCCACCCCCCAGATGAAAAGAGAGCACTTTTTGGGGCCAGAGAGATAGTACAAAGGTTAAGGTGCTTGCCTAGCATGTAGCTGCACCTATGATACAACATATGGTCTCCTGAGCACTACCAGGTGTAGCTGCCGAGCACAGAGCCAGCCGTGGTCCCTGAGCACTGTCTGTATGACCACCCCCCCCCCCAAAGAAAATCCGGGGCAAGTTCAGATAGCAGATGAAGTAAACTTTATGCTTGTTTGTTTTGGGAGACACTGTTTTGATGTCTCCAGGGTTTTCACTTTGTGAAAATTTTGAGGGGAGGAATTACATAATTTGGGACTGTGAACTGAACTGAACTTTCATACAAAAGGTATTTAAAGTCCACCTCTCTGAAACTTAACGACCTGAAGATATATATTTAACAGCCTTATTACTCTTCATCAGACCGCCAGGTGGGCAACTGGTATCCAAATTGTATTTGTTTTTAAAAGTCTCATTTCATTATTTTTATACATTTTTGTTTTGGGGCCATACCTGACTGTGCTCAGGGTTTACTTCTGGTTCTATGCTTAGGGAATCACTCCTGGTGGGACTGGGGAATCATTTGGGGTGCCAGGGATTGTGGATTGTACCGGGGTTGGCCACCTGTGAGGCCTTATCCTCAGTACTATTATTCAGCTTCTTATTTTTATAATTTTTAAAATGATAATTGCAGTAACATGATATGGAATCACTGTCACTGTCATCCTGTTGCTCATTGATTTGCTTGAGCTGGCACCAGTAACGTCTCCATTGTGAGAATTGTGTTACAGTTTCTGGCATATCGAATACGCCACGGGTAGCTTGCCAGGCTCTGCCATGCAGGCAAGATACTCTTGGTAGTTTGTGGGGCTCTCTGAGAGGGATGGAGGAATCGAACCCAGGTCAGCCGCATGCAAGGCAAACGCCCTACCTCTGTGCTATCACTCCAGCCCCTTGTTTGTGGTTTTGATCTACAAATTTACTGTCTTCCCCTTGCCAAAGTGTGCAGGACCCTCCACCAAAGTGTTTCCATCACCTCTAGTTACCTACTCATTCCCTCACCACCACTTTCCCACTGCTTGGTATTCTAAGTTTGTCATCATTCAATTCTGTGTATTCCTTTGTCCAAACAATATTTGAAGCTAGCTGCTCAGTGGAAGCCACTGAGGCTAAATTTCTTTCTTTTTAAAAAATTTTTATTAGTGAATCACCATGAGGTACAGTTACAGACTTACAAACTTTCGTGCTTGCATTTCAATTATACAGTAGTTGAGTGCCCATCCCTCCACCAGTGCCCATTTTCCACCACCAATGGTCCCAGCATCCCTCCCACCACCCCCACCCTGTCCCCTCCAACCCACCTGCCTCTGTGGCGGGGCATTCCCTTTTGCGCGCGCGCTCTCTCTCTCTCCCTCCCTCTCTCTCTCTCTCTCTCTCTCTCTCTCTCTCTCTCTCTCTCTCTCTTTCTCTCTCCTTTTGGGTGTTGTGGTTTGCAGTAGAGGTATTAAGTGGCCATCATGTTCAGTCTATAGTCTACTTTCAGCCCGCATCTCCCATCCCGAGTGGGCCCTCCTAACACCCTTTACTTGGACCAAGGCAAAATTTCTTGATTAGAAAGATTGTTAAAGCCCATCCCATGTAGTCTAAGCTTGATTCCTTTGGAAAAAAAATATTTTGAAAAGGCAGGATCCAGAGTAAGGGCAGTACCCTTCTTATAGACAGAGGCGTGAACACAATGACCTCCAGGACCAAGGAGAGTGGGTGGGGTTGGCTGGGAAAGCAAGACAGCCTGCAATTTAGTGGGTGGATTGCTGGATTTGACATGAGTTCTTCTTGGCTACCTGAGATGGAACTTTTGTTTTGGACTTTGGAATGAGCTCAGAGACTGAGAAATACAAGGGAGGGAGGGAGCCGGGGGCATTATGGAATTCATACAAGCTGGCTTCGTGTTCCCTGGCTTCTCCCTACATTTCTTTAAGCACCTCCCCTGCGCCAGCACCTCCTTTGGGAGAAGCTATTTCCTAATTAAAGTGAGATTCACAGGCTCAGGGCACTGCTTAGGAACTGGCTTTGGGAAATGTTCTTGAAATAGGCAACTGTGCTTGTTCCTGTATCCCGGTTCCATCTCTGTGCTGGGCCCTCATTTAAAAAACAAAATGGTTCTTACTTCTAGGAATCTTATGACACAAGAGCCTGTCAAACACATCTATATTTGTATGTTTTTACCTCTGTCCTAAATATCTCCCATAGTTGCTAGGTACAATTGTGAACAGATCTCTGTCCTAGATAGTAGAGGGTTGGTGACAGAGGAGTGGGATCCAGGGATCGAGGTGATAGTACAGTGGATAGGACGTTTGTCTTGCACATGACTGACCTGGATTTGATCCCCGACATTTCACATGGTCTCCCAAGCCTGCCAGTAGTGAATCTTGAGTGCAGAGCCAGGAGTAGCCCTAAGCACTGCCAGGTGTGGCCCCAGAAAACAAACAAACAAACAAACAAACAAACACAAGAAGTATGAGAGTCAGAAGAAAGAGACATATGGACCCTGAATTTGTCTTCTGGAAGTTTTTAGATTATAAAAAAAATTGAAGGACTCTCCTACAACCACCTCAGATGAGTGGGAACTTAGTTTCAGCCGAGCATCCGGCTGTGTGCAAGGCTGTAAGTATTGCTGGTGGCATGCAGAGGATGGTGGAGGAATCAGTCAGCATCTGAAGGGAAAGACATAGAATAGGACTGAGAAGAGCCAGAGAGTCAAGACTGGACAGGAAGACGGGAGGAGGGCATCCCTGGCAGGGCAAGTAACTAACACAGGCCAAAGGCTCATCGCTTAGAGAGTAGGGTTGGCATGGTTACAGGGCTGCGTTTGGAATGAGGTGATGGGCTTGAGGGGTGGGGAAGGTGGGATCAGGGAGGACCTCTGAGAACTGGGTGGGAGAGTCTGTGGTGAATGTGAACTATTGGAATCATCGCAGATGAGCGCACAGGGAGAGGGCGGTGCTGGACTTGGCAGACGTCTCTTTGATGGTATAGGCTGGAGTGCAGTTAAGCTTTTTTTCAGGATTCCCAACCCTATGTTTGCTTTTTTTCTTCCACAAGTTTAGTTGCTCATTCTGTTTGCGTCTGCTAAGATATGCATAAGTTAATTCCTAGTTTTTGCTCTTCAGTTTCCTCCCCTGGTGTCCCATGCTTTGTAAGTCCACTTTCACTGTCTTCAGTAAGACTGGGAAGGACCCGAAGGACCACCCCAAAGTTGAGGAAATCCAATGACCAAAGGCGCTGCCTCTCTCCCACCCTGCCATTCCATTTCCTCATCTTGGATGGCTGCTCAGGGTCTGCGGGTGGACTTCAGAAGAGCCTAGGGAATTTTTCTGAGGTGAGCAATCTCACATGGGTCTGCGAGGGCAAGCATGTTAAGAATCAACATTCCATTCTTTGTGCAGAGGTTGGAAACTGAAGATAGTTCAGAGAGAGAAGCTGGGTAGGAACATGCTTAGTGTTGGCTATAGATACCTCCAAAGACAGATGAAGGAGACAGAGAGAGGAGAAAGAATTGGGAGACTTGGAGAGGGAACTCCAAGGACCTGAGCCCGTGTGTGGTGTGTATAAGGCCATGGGTTTTATTCCCCAGCACCATGTGTTCTTCTGAGCACCACTGGCTGTAGGCTCACTGGCCTCTAGCACTGATGGTGAGGCCCCGAACCAACTGACCAAACAATAACAACAAAAAAGAAAGGAATTTGAAAGAAAAATGAATCTTAGGGTACTTGTAGGAGGGGGCACCCTGTCTTCCGAGCTCCCTCTTTTGTCTACCTGGTTGTCCTTTTTGCCCTTCAGATCCTGAAAATCTTTGGATGCTAAGGAGAGCTGCCATTTTTTTTTGTTTTTTGCTTTTTGGGTCATACCCGGCGATGCTTAGGGGTTACTCCTGGCTCTGCACTCAGGAATCATTCCTGGCAGTGCTTGGGAGACAATATGGGATGCTGGGAATCGAACCCAGTTGGCCGCGTGGAAGGCAAACGCCCTACCTACTGTGCTATCACTCCAGCCCCAAGGAGAGCTGCTATTTATCAGGATTTTGGGGGCTAGAAGTGGTCCTGGAACAGGGACAACAAGTATAAAGTCTCTGAGAAAGGATCATCTGGGTGTTTTAGGGACCCAGCGTGGTTAGGAGACCTGTGACTAGAGGACAATAAATGAGAAGAGAGAGAAACAAAGGACCGTGAGATAGTTGAATTATTGGCAAAAATAAAACAGCACTTTTTGGTCTTTGGAATATTTTGCTTTATTTGTTGGGGTGGGGACTGGGGGTTGGATGATCAGGAGTCATTCCTAGCCAAGCTTGGGGGACCATATGTGGTGCCGGGATGGAACTAGAATTAGCTGTGTGCAAGGTAACTGCCTTACCTCTTGTACTATCTTTTTGGCCCTTAGTAGTTTTCTTTTTTTTTTTCTTTTTGGGTCACACCCAGAGATGCTCAGGGGTTACTCCTGGCTCTGCACTCAGGAATTACTCCTGGCGGTGCTCAGGGGACCATATGGGATGCCGGAGATTGAACTCGGGTTGGCTGTGTGCAAGGCAAATGCCCTACCTACTGTGCTATCGCTCTGGCCCCACCTTAGTAGTTTTCTAACATATGTGGCATTATCTTATACACCTCAACCTGTGTTTTCTTTTCCCACTTAACAGTTTCTAAGAGCTACTCTTGCTGCTATGGATAAATCTGTTTTATTACTTCTGACAGCTATGAACAATTTTATTGTGGACACAAAGCTCATTTTACTTATAGATTCCTCTAGTTAGAGATGCCCCCAACTTCTCATGACCCCAGTCTGTTCTGTGGTGAACCCCCATGTGAACCTCTTTCCTGAGTCTCAGGGGAGGATCTAATTCTTTAGATACGACTCCAAGAGTGACTTCCTGGGCTGAGGGTGTGCACATGCTCAAATCTACTAAAGATCGCACTGCAGAATGGTGGCCCCAGATACACCCCCATAAGCAGAGTGTAATAGTTTGTATCTTCCTATTTAGTTTTTATACACACACATATATAAAATTACTCCTGGCGGTGCTCAGGGGACCTTATGGAATGCCGGGGATCAAACCTAGGTAGGCCACATTCAAGACAAACACCCTACCCGCTGTACTATCACTCTGGCCCCTCAAAATCTCTTATACAAGGCTTATTGACTCCAGCATGTGATACAACAATTTTCACACACTTTCTTCTAAGGAAATTGTTTGATCATTATTAGTAGATTATTGATAACAAGCAATATAAAATAAATTATTTATGGCCTGCTATTGGGGCAGGGAGTCTCTTGTCCCCACACCTGGCTGTCTTCCCCAGGGCCCCTCGGAGGGGGTGGGCTTCAGTTTCCCTTTCCACCCTGAGCAAAGCTCCCACAGCCGAAGACCTCCGGAGCCTAGCCACAGCCATGCTCAAGGCCCCTCTCCACACATTTGGACAAGTTTCACGCATGAAGGAACCAGCAGAGGAACCCAGGTGTTTGGAACCTGGGGCTGAGACCTCCAAGCCTGCTCGGATCGGGACTGGGCCTCTTCCACCCAGATTCCCCATTCTCCAGTAGCTAGGCGGTCACACCCAGGGACTGCCCACAGTGCCATGTAATCCCACCAACGGCCAACATCCAGAGACTATAAAACCAAGCTCCCGAACATTTTATAGCCTTGTTCTCCCTCCGGGAGAACCTGGCAAGCTACCGAGAGTTTCCTGCCCACATGGGAGAGCCTTGCAAACTCCCCATGGTGTATTCATATGCCAAAACCAGTAACAGTGATGGATCTCATTCCCCTGACTCTGAAAGAGCCTCCAATGTGGCACCATTGTAAAGGATGAATAAAGAGAGGCTTCTAAAATCTCAGGGCTAGGATGAATGGAGACGTTAATGAGACCACTCGAGAAGTTTGACGACCAACAGGATGATGATGACTGGGGCAGGTTTGTATTGGTGGTTGGAAAAGTTCAAAATAATGGTGGTGGGAAGGTGTAATGATGGTGGGATTGGTGTTGGGATATTGAATCTAATAAATTACGGTGAACAACTTTATAAAAATAAAATTTTAAGAAAAAGAAAGCTACCCAAGTTTTGTGTAAGTGGAAGATCCACTTGATTATTCATAAGTTTTGCTGTAATGTTTTTCGCTTTTGCCTCTTTGGCACCTCGTGTGCCATCTTTTTCAAATAAATTGAGGCACCCATTGTCAGAAATACTGTAATTGTTATTTCTGAGACTGTTGCTTTTCACACTCCCTTTGCCTTCTTATCATTTCCTCACCTTGGGGCTGGTTAAAAAGAAGATATAGGGCATTGGATTCAAGAGTCCAGCTAAGAGGGACTGATGGTCTCCTTCTCAATATTTGCCCATTTTAGGACGGAGTGTTGGAAGAAAGTTATGCACAGTCTCAGCACAACCACAGGGAAGGGTGTGAACGCGGCGTGGTTCTTCACCTGGGCTGTTGGCAGCAGATGCCTTTTGTGCAGATCCTGGCTCTGTCATGTATATTATCTCTACAGTTTGCACGGGTTTCTTAATGCCTCTAAGCTTCAGTTTCCTACTGTGTGAGATAAAGATAATGAGATGACTTATCCCTTAGGATTATTGTGCGGAAGTGCAACTAAACTGATGAATGTAATGGACTGGTAAAGGCTCAATAAATATCAGTTATTATTGTATTTGAACCCTGTGTTTTTCTTTTTCTCTCCTTTTCTCTTATTCCCTTCTTCTTTCTTCCTTTCATTGCTGATTCCGCTGTTGCTGTTGTGTTGCACACACACTAGCTGTGGCGCTCCCACATTGAGCTGTGGCTGGCCAGGGGTAGTACATCAGAACCATGGTGCTCTCTGAGGTTTTTCCTCCTTCAGTTGTGACCTCCACATGTGCTTGCTGGGGACTGCACCCTCAGCTGAGACACACAATCATGGATAAGGGGACAAGGTGCTTGTATTAGGTTGCTGTGATGTTGCAGTTTTCAATTCCTGGTCTGACTCAGTAAGCCAAGGAACCTGTAGAATTTAACCACAGCATGTATGGAGAGTGTTGAATTAGAATCCTTAGAAATTAAGGGGCCAGAGATGTGGTACAGCAGGTAGGGTGCTAGACTTGTATACAGACAACCAGGGCTCATTCTTCAGCATCTCCTATGGTCCCCCAAACCCACCAGGAGTGAGCCCTGAACAGCACTAGGTGTGGTCAAAAAACAAAACAGATCTGCATCGCCCTGATGATATCATCTCACACCATAGAGACTGGCCCATATCCAAAAAAACAAAAGCAACCAGTGTTGGCGCAGATGTGGGGAGAAAGGGACTCTCCTTCACTGCTTGTGGGAATGCCGACTGGTCCAGCCCTTTTGGAAACAATATGGACAATTCTCAAAAAAATAGAAATTGAGCTCCCATTTGACCCAGCAATACCACTCCTGGAGAATATATCCCGGAGAGGCAAAAAGGTATAGTAGAAATGACATCTGCACTTGTATGTTCATTGCAGCACTGTTTACAATAGGCAAAGTCTGGAAAAAAACTGGAGTGCCCCCAAACAGATGAATGGTTAAAGAAACTTTGGTACATCTACACAATGGAATACTATGCAGCTGTTAGAAAAGATGAGTCATGAAAATTGCATATAAGTGGATCAACATGGAAAGTATCATGTTGAGTGAAATGAGTCAGAAAGAAAGAGACTGACATAGAAAGATTGCACTCATCTGTGGAATATAAAGCAGCAGAATGGGAGACTAACACCCAAGAGTAGTAGAGATAAGAACCAGGAGGTCTGCCCCACAGCTTGGAAACTGGCCTCACATGCTGGGGGAAAAGGCAGCTGAGATAGAGAAGGGAACACCTAGTAGAGAAAGTTGGGAGGACCCACTTGGGTTGAAAGCTGCGTGCCGAAAGTAGACTATAGACCGAACATGATGGCCACTCAATACCTCTATTGCAAACTACAACATCCAAAAGGAGAGAGAACAGAAGGGAATGCCCTGCTGCAGAGGTAGGGTGGGGTGGTGGGGGTTGGGGTGGGGGTGGTGGGAGGGATACTGGGATCATTGGTGGAGGAGAATGGGCACTGGTGAAGGGATGAAAATGAAATGCAAACATGAAAGTTCATAAGTTTGTAACTGTACCACACAGTGATTCACTAATAAAAATTAAAAAAAAACAGAATAAAAACCAAACCAAAAGGAAATTTTAAAAGTTAAGGTAAATTATGTGGATTAAAACTTTTTACTTCCTCATGATAATAGTCCTCATGAGAAGCATTTATCTAGTAATTGATTTTCAAAGTTAAGAGACTTTGGATCATACTTTATTTTAATTAAATTTGTTGTTGCTGTTGTGGGGGCCACACCTAGTGTAGATGAGGAGTTAGGCAGTGCTGGGGTCAAACCCAGTGTTTCTCATGAGCAAGGCATATGCTTTGCTAGTGAGCCACATCTCTGGCCCCTGGACCATATTTTATAATTAACTAGTAGATTACATTTTGTGCATACTGTTTGCTAAGCACTGAGCTAAGTACCTTGCCAGAAGAACTAATCTTAATCCTCATGACAACATTATGAGGTATTACTTTCACTTTTACTTGATAGTTGTGGGAACAATAGCCCAGAGACCTTAAATAACTTTTCCAGGATCATCCAGCTCTGAAGCTGAGTTGAGATTGGACCCTAAACAGTCTTCCTGTCAAGCCTTCAGGGCTCCTAACAACCAGACTGTCCTGCCTTCCTGGGAAGGAAGGTTTTGATATTTCCTTTAAATTGAATACAATTCCTTATCCACTGGAATGGTTTCAAACTGTCACCAGAGGCAAAGGCTGGTTGGAGAAGAATCTCCAGAGGGCAAGAATGTTCTTCAGGTGTCTTCAGTATGCCTCCTTTCTAGACCCTGAAGTGAGACCCTCTCAGGGATGTCTTATGGGACCTCTGGGGGCTGAACACGAGACCTTGAATTTATTTATAATTTAAAAACATTATTTATTTAGTCGCCATGAACTACAAAGTAATTTGTGATTAGGTTTCAGACATCATTGTCTGGCATCAATCTCTTCACCAGTGTCTATTTCCTCCCATTCACCTGCCTGCCTCTATGGCAGACACTTAAAAAAAATTTTTTTTTGATGACAACATGTTTAGTTTATTACCAGCCAAAGATACAAACACAAGGCATATCTCAATTTAGGGAGAGTGTGTAAACATCAGGCAATTCCTTCAGTACTACAATTAACACTTCACCTGCAAATGAAAATTAATATGACAGACACTTTTTAAAAAAATTTTTTTGGCACCATGGTTTATTGTTACTGTTACTGATTACTGATTACTGTTACTGATAAGGTTTCATACATAATGTGTTGCCACCCTCTGCCATCCTATTCTCCTCCCTGGTGGCCACTTCCTTCCCACCCTGTGGTGGCAAGTTTCCTACTGAAGACATGTTCTCTTTAAATATGAGACCTTTAAAAAAATCAGAGGTCTGGGGAGCTAACTCAAAGGGCTAGAGTATATGATTTGGATGCAGTGGGCTAGAGGCACTACATGGTGCCCTGATCACCACCAGGAGTGGCCCCTGAGTACTGCTGGATATGTCCTAAAAATAAACATCATCATCATCATCATCATCATCATCATCATCATCATCAGGCAGGGATTCTCTAACTGGGTACGGGTAGTTGGTTGTCTGTAATCCAAGAGAGCCTGGTATTTCTAAAACAAGCATCCTTAAAGACAAACAATTTTTTATCACCTGTGTGTGGCTTACACGTGCCATGAATTATCTTCGGTCAAGGTTTTATCACAGGTGGTTTTCCCTTCACACTTTTCATTTTGATTGCCTTCTACCAGGAATGTAATACCATTTATATATTTACTGGAGTCAGATTTATAAAGGTTTCTTGGCTACAAAGTGTGTATCTCAAAGTCAAGCAGATAGGAAATCTGGATTATGTGCTCTGCCAGGCTTTCTCTTCTGTTTGCACATTTGTTTGACAAATATTTATTGAGCATCCAATTCACAGTCTAGTAGAGGAGACAGACAGCTGAAGTGGAACTTTGAGACATTCTGATAGATGGCCAATGGTGTGGACACATGCCCAAGGAGAGCACGTAGAAAAGGAATCAGGGAAGTCTTCCTTTTAAAGCAATTTCTGACCTGGGAATTGAAAGGTTGCAAGAGTGAGCTATGTGAGAGAGTGTTAGGGGTTAGGGAATAGGGTGAACCTAGAATTTTTCCCTAGGGAGTTTAGGCTTCATCCTGACAGCAGTGGAACGTTGAAGATATTTATTTATTTATTTATTTATTTATTTATTTTTGCTTTTTGGGTCACACCTGGCGATGCACAGGGGTTACTCCTGGCTTTGAACCCGGGAATTACTCCTGGCAGTGCTCAGGAGACCATATGGGATGCAGGGAATCGAACCCAGGTTGGCCACGTGCAAGGCAAACACCCTACCCACTGTGCTATCCCTCCAGCTCCAGTATTTATTTTTGTTGTTGGTTTTTGCTTTGTTTTTTTTGTTGTTGTTAATTAGTGGGAGACTAATCAACAAAATTTGTAGTGTAGAAGATTCAGTGTCTTGGGCCAGAGCTTGGTGACCCAGGGCTCTTGCCTCATATGCGGCAGCTGACCTGGGTTTAATCCCCAGCATCCCAAATGGTCCCCTGAGCTTGCGTAGAGTGATACCTGAGCACAAAGCCAGGAGTAGCCCTGATCACCATTAAATGTGGCCCCCAAACAAAAACAAACAAAAAATAATTGGCTCTCTTATGTTGAAGAGAGCTAAGGTGCTAAAAGAGTTAAGAGTCAAGGAGTTAAGGTGCATGTCTTGTATGTCAGTGACCCTACTTCAATCCCCAGCACACTTGGGTCACAGAATGGCTAGTTGAGTATCTCCAGGAGGATCCCACTGGGCATCAGACCATGCCTTGGGAGGCCTTCCTTCCCCTAAAACAAACCTATCTTGCTTGGTTGCACGTAAATCACAATACTGAAACTGGTGAGTGTGATTGTTTACTGAGAGAAAGCCTAGCACCATAGTTGAAGGGTTTCTTTTAATAATTATAAGGGGCAGGGTGCCTCTCAGTTGTGACTTGATCATTTTGTCCTTAGAAACCTTCAACAAGCTTCCCTGCAATTCTCTTAAAACCAGAGGCTGAGTAAGGAGGAGCATGTAGGCGGGTGGATGCTGTTGCTTGCTCAGTTCTCATTTCCGGGGCATTGCTGTGATTTGCTCCCGCTCATCCCCAAGCCTTGCTCCCTGTGAGGAGGGGACCATTGTAATAGCAGCAGGGGAGTAGGAAAAGGAGGAACCACACGCAGACTCCTTCATTAAGAAAATATATTTGGCAAAGTCAGACAATGGTTTGAGCGAGTTAAAAATAACTCCTCATGAAAAATTAATAGGGAGTTATAAGTGAGTGTTTTAATACAAGCTCACAGAGCAGGGCAGATTCTCTGGGCGGCTGGCGGCCGACTTCACAGATGGTGCAGGGTGTTTATAGAGCTCAGTGTGGCCAGAGGTAGTTGTCTGCAGAAGTGAGCTCACCTCCTCTCTTAAACCCTGGGGAGAAAGGAGACAGAAAGAATTGTTTTAGGTTGTGAGGGACTGAGCCAGATGGCTTATTCCTTTCCCTCTACCCCTCTTCCTCCTAAATCTGGACTTCAAATTTGTGAATTTGGGGTCAGGGATGTGGCTTCAGTGGTATAGTGCCTGCTTTGCATGTGTGAGGACCTGAATTCAGCCCCTGGCACCAAACACACACACACACAGAGTAAATTGGTAGGGCCAGGAACATAACTTAAGGGCTGGAGCACATGCTTTGCATGTAGGAGACCTAGTTATATTTCCACCACTGTTATGTTTTCCCTCAGCACCACTGAGGGCATAAACCTCTGAATATGACCCCAAACCAGACCAAAACAATAAACAATCGTGAATTTTGCCTACTAGCTATGGATGAGGTTTCTGGAACATCAGAATTTGTCATAATCCTTCCTGTTTCTTTTCACTTCTTAGTAGTTGGCTGCTGTATTTATTTCTCCAGCGCTTCCTATCCAAGAGCCATTTTTCTCTCCTTCTTGCACGTACTTATGAAATAATTACCCCCTTTCTTTCTCTTCTGGTCTCTTCTTGGTACCATCATCGTTCGAGGTGAGTAGAGTGAAGGATTGAACTTAATGTTCGTTGTCATCAATATAGATATTGCAGAACATAAAAGGGGCCAAAGAGACTTTTGACTGTGGCTAGCTGCATGGAGGGGTAGGGGTTTGAAAACTGGGGGGACCAATATTTGTATTTTAGACCCAGATGATATTTAAAAAATGGTTCTGTAATTGCAATGAGGCCCTCTAGGCCGTGAATTAATGTGTCATAACTCACGCCCAAGCACTGCGCAAACATCCCGCGTGTGAATTATTGCACAATAAATTCATGCCCTGTTGTGTCTTACAGCTTAATTAGTACATGAAGCTACATGAGTTAGACGAACCCAATGGGATTATGTCATGTGGTGCGTAAAAAGGTAGAATGTTGGAAGGTATTTTGTGCTTTTTCTGAAGGGAAAACCAGGGTTGATTTCTTCTATGATGTCCTCTGGTGTTAGTTTCTGTAATTGGGCTGCAACAGGTGACAAGTGACTTCTGAGCCTGGTAGGGTTGAGCAGTGGGCTCAGTAGATAGAGATAGAGATAGTGCACTGCATGTTACATACTATTGCGTTATAGGACATATCAGATGAAGTATTGCCCCTGCCCTTAAGGAGGTTGTATCCTAATATATTCTAATGAGATCCTTAAGGGCAAGGCATGTGGTTCAGCACAAAGTCAGTCAAGAGTGAGAAGTGCCACATGTAAAGGCAAGGAAGTGTCCTGAGAATTCAGAGTGGAGGATGGTCATCCTGGTGTGGCAGGCAGTGTGCTCGGTGCAATCAGAGAAGAACTGGTAGAGCAATGGCACTTGAGTCAGCTCTCTTTGAGGACAGTTATGGTTGGTTTTTTTCACCTACAAATAGGATAGGAAGAGATTCAAGGCAGATAAAATCCATTAGGAAAGCTCTGGGGAGTGAAGCAATAGCCAGAGCACTGAGTAGGTTGTGGAGCCGAGCCTTGGCTCTGTGAAGGTGGCGGGAGCCACAGAGCACCACGCTTTTGGGCCCACCCTCTGTCTCATCATGCTGCTTCTGCGCTTGGTTCTTACATGTGATGATTTATATGTTCTTGAACTTTATTATTTTAACTTTTTAATTTTTGCTTTTTGGGTCACACCTGGCAATGCACAGGGCTTACTCCTGGCTCTGCACTCAGGAATCACCCCTGGCGGTGTTCAAGGGACCCTATGGGACGCTGGGAATCGAACCTGGGTCGGTCTCATGCGAGGCAAATGCCCTACTCGCTGTGCTATCGCTCCAGCCCCGATTTTATGTTATTGAACTTTATTTTATTTAATATTTTGTTTTGTGGACCACACCCATCAGTGCTTAGGAGTTTCTCCTGACTTTGTGCTCAGGGATCACTCCTAAGGAACCATATGGGGTCCTGGGGATTTAAGCTGGGTTGGCCGTGTGCAAGGCAAACATCCTACCTGTGGTGCTATCCCTTGGCTTCTATATTCTTGAGCTTAAAAGTCTTGATTGGGGGCTGGAGCAATAGTACAGTGGGTAAGGCATTTGCCTTGCACGCAGCCGACCCGGGTTCGATTCCCAGCATCCCATATGGTCCCCTGAGCACCATCAGGGGTGATTCCTGAGTGCAGAGCCAGGAGTAACCCCTGTGCATAGCCGGGGGTGACCCAAAAAGCAAAATGAATAAATAAATAAATAAATAAAAGTCTTGATTATTGTCTGTTTCAGTCCACCTTCTCAGAAAGTGCACAGTTAAGGGCCAATGTCCTGAGTTCCAGTCCTGTTTCTGCTATTAGAGACAGTGTGACCTGGAGCAAGCTGTTTATCCTCCTTCAACGATTTGTTTCTTTTTGGAAAGTGCCAGGAAGTGATTCAGGGTCTAGTACATGGGGACCACCTGCCTTATCGCTGAGTTATACTCTTAATGCTTTGCTTCTTTGTCTCTAACATGAGAGGTGAGCTAGGATCTTTTTTTATTTCTCTTTTTTACTTTTTGGGGGGCAGGGTTGCTATACTGGTGGTGCTCAGGGCTTACTCTTGGCTCTGTGCTCAGAGATCACTCTGGCAGAGCTTGGGGAAGTTGGACATGAAGCCAGAGATTTAACCCAGATCAACTCTGAAAAAGATAAGTACCTTACCCACTGTACTATCTCTCTGGTCCTGAGAAAGGATAATTTCTAGAGTTTTACTTAGTTAAAAAATATTCTAGTATTTTCTCTGATTCTTCTGCCCTATTAGGCCTCTCTCCGGAGACATCTGAGTCTGCCCACTCTCTACATGTAAGGATGAATTAAGTTAGTCAAGCAAAACTCCCTCCTAATGCTTAATTTTAAAAATACAGAGAGAGAGAGAGAGAGAGGAAGAAAGAGAGAGAAGGTAAGGACTGGAGCGACAGCACAGCGGGGAGGGCGTTTGCCTTGCATGTCGCCAACTGGGTTCGATTCCCAGTATCCCATATGGTCCCCCAAGCACCACCAGGAGTGATTCCTGAGTGCATGAGCCAGGAGTAACCCCTGTGCACCGCTGGGTGTGACCCGAAAAGCAAAAAACAAACAAACAAACAAACAAAACTAAGATAGAGAGAGAGGAGAGAGGACAGAGAGAGAAGAAAAGTGCCTGCCATAGAGACAGGCTGGGAGGAGGGATGGCGGGAGGGAAAGTGGGGCCATCGGTGGTGGGAAATGTACACTGGTGAAGGGGAGAGTAAAAAATTCAATTAATTAATGAATTAAATACCTAGTTTTTAAGGGCCAAAGAGGGGTTAAGGCATAGGCCTTGCATTTGGCTGACCCCTGGTTCGACTTCCAGCACTACATGATACTCCAAGCATTGTCAGGTGCAGCCCTGGAAGTTCCCAAGCACTGCTGGGGTAGCCAGGTAATTCCTGGCACCTGGGCCCAGGTGACTGAGAATCACTGAAGGGGCACTAGGCCTCTCAGTAGTACTTGGAAGACACCACCCCACATACATACTTAGATTTAAATACCATAATTATCTATATATTTTTAAATTTTGTTCCCAGTTTGTAGATCATATATATTTTGTTCACTTCCCTCAGCAAGTGCTAGACATCTAAACATAAAAAAATACTCAGCTCCAGGGGCTGCGGGGGTGGGTAGGGGGGAGGTTTCCTGTGGTTCTTGGTGGTGGAATATGTGCACTGGTGAAGGGATGGGTGTTAGAGCACTGTATAACTGAGACTTAAGCCTGAAAGCTTTGTAACTTTCCACATGGTGATTCAATAAAATAAATTTAAAAAAATACTCAGCTACTCCTATTCCCCCTGGTGATTCAGTGGCGCCATCTTTCAGAGCCTATTGGACAGTCAAGTATGAGCCAGCAGTGATGAGACATTCGGGGCCTCATGGGATGGGGGATGGAACCGGTCCTTCTCCCCTGCCCTGAGAAGACCCCGAACTGATGCCCACGAATGGCTCCTCTGGCTACTTATTGAGCTCCTTAGCAGTCAAGATCCCAGAGGCACACAAAGGAATCTCGGAACCCAGTGGCCTTTGGCAGAAATCCCTCCAGACCTAATTATTAAAATATCAGAATTCCAAAGGCATCATATGCTCTTCATAATCAGCAATAGAAAACAAATTACCTAATAATGCCTTTTCGGCAGGTCTGATTGTTGGGGGAAAATTCCAAACAATAATGGTGGGTCTTTTGTCAAAATATTGAATGTAATCAAAGTAGAGAGAGAGTAAGGTGGAAATCATCTGCCACACAGGCAGGGGGAAGGGTGAGATGGGGGGTATACTGGGGTTCTTGGTGGTGGAAAATGAGCACTGGGGAAGGGTTGGGTGTTTGATCATTGTATGACCGAGACTTAAACCCGAAAGCTTTGTGACTGTTCTCATGGTATTCAATCACTGTCACTGTCACTGTCATCCCGTTTGCTCATGGATTTGCTCGAGTGGGCACCAGTAATGTCTCCATTGTGAGACTTGTTGTTACTGTTTTTGGCATATCGAATATACCATGGGTAGCTTGCCAGGCTCTGCTGTGTGGGCGGGATACTCTCGGTAGCTTGCCGGGCTCTCTGAGAGTGGTGGAGGAATCAAACCCGGTTTGGCCGCGTACAAGGCAAATGCCCTGCCACTGTGCTATAGATTCAGCCCCAGCCCATGGTATTCAATAAAAAAAAAAACAGCTCCATGGCCGGAACAAGAGTATAGTGGGTAAGGCACTTGCCTTGCATGTAGCTGACCTGGGTTTATCTCCAGCATCCCATATGGTTCCTGAGCACAAAGCCAGAAGTGAGCTGAGCATTGATGAGTATGGTCCCCAAACCAAAAGCAAAAGTAAAAAAGAACCAAGCCTAAACAACCCAAACCCAAAACAACCCAGGGCCAGAGAGATATGAGGTTCTAGCTTGCATGAAACAGACCCAGAGTTGGATCGCTGGCACTCCATATGACCCCAACCCCCATCAAGAGTCATCCCTGAGTGCAGATCCACAGGTAAGCCCTGAATACTGCTGGATGTGGCTCCCCCCAAACAAACAAAAACTATCTGGGCACCAGGGGGCAGCTCAGTGGCTGAGGGTGCCTGCCTGGTGAGCATGAGACTGTGAGTTCAGTCTCCAGTGGCACCGCCTGTGCTGAGCTCTGGTGCCTGTGACCCCTGCGCTGTAAGTGACTTTCCCTGCCCTGCTCAGGTGTGTGAGCACCACAGCTGAAGGGGAGTCACTTCAGTGAGCACACTAAATGAGTAACACCACACCGAGGAAGTGTGACCCTTGGTGACCACGTGGGACAATGTCATAGTGAAAGGAGTTTAACCCTCAACGAGCACCACAACTGAAATATGCAACCATTTGATAATTATAATCAAAGCAAGCAAATAAGTCATACCTACTTAATTGGGTTTAATCTGATATTCGGTCCAATATTGATTATATTTGAAAACTATTAAGGAAAAGTTTTCTTTTTTTTTTTTAGTTTTTGGTTCTGGGTCACACTCCCTGGTGACCTGTTCTTCTTTTTTCCTGGTTCTGTGCTCAGGAATCACTCCGGATGGTGCTTGGTGAACTATATGAGACGTTGGATTGAACTGGGATCAGCCTAGTGCCCGGCAAGAGCCTTATCCCTGTACTAGCTCTCTGGCTTCGTCTTATACATTTCTTTGGTACAAAAGATTCTCCCTCCTTTCCGGTTAGCACTGTCTTTTAAATCATCTTTAAAACACTTTTCTAAACTCTTTGACAAACGACACTCTCCCCATCCTTTTAGTGTCTAGAACATTATCTAGCTGCTTGTAAGTTTTCTTTGTTCAACTATGACTGAGTCCTAAATGACTGTCGAGTCTATTTCATCGTAGTGGAATCTTGTTCAGGGCAAGGTCTAGGTCTTCTCCTTCCTCTGGCTCCAACAGTGAGTGCTGTTTATACAAAGGGCAACAAACGCTAATACAACCCTGGGGCAGGATAATGCCTGATGACCACCCTTGGTCCCTCCCCATCTCTTCCCATGAAATTTGAGGAGGGGCAGGAAGTAGCAGAATTGATACACCCCACCCTACCTAACCCCAGGGAATCCCTGACGGCTAGACTGGCTCCAGCGTGGGCACAACAGACATCTTTCCCGAAGCAGTTAGAGTTTTATGCTCTGACATACAAGAAAAGTCAGTGTTTTCCTTTTGTGTTTGTGTAAGGTGCCTGCCCAGGGAGAGAGAGAGAAGCCAAGTGACTGTCACATATCTAATATTCCCCACAGGAAATTGGTGATAGCAGAGAAACCTGCTAGAGGCAGGGGTACCTAACTTGCCAGCTTCTTTCAATCTCTTTATGAGATATTGGTGAGATCCTCTCGCCTTGTGAGAGCATCTAAAATTCTTTGGGAAAAGAGAATTCATACCTAAAATGGGGGAGAAAGGCAGGGATTGAAATAAGAGGAACTAAACAACTAAGCAACTAAACAGAGATTGGATATCACAGTGTTACTGCTATTGCTGCTAGAAAGAAAGGGATGAGTAGGAACCAAGAAGAAATCATGGTCAAGAGATAGTCTCAGGGTTGGAGCGATAGCATAGCAGGTAGGGTGTTTCCCTCCACGCGGCCAAGCCAGGTTCAATTCCCAGCATCCCATATGGTCCCTGAGCACCGCCAGGAGTAATTCCTGAGTGCAGAGCCAGGAGTGACCCTTGTGAATCACGGGGTGTGACCCCCCCAAAAAAAAGAAAAAAAAAGAGATAGTCCCTAGAGGAGGATAAGTATAGAGCAATTTGGGAAGTAAGAGAAGTAGGCACATTAGAAAAGAAATAGGATAGTAAGGTCCGAGAGTTAGGGCAGCTGGTAAAGCTCATACCTTGCATGCAGCTGACCAGGGTTCTATTCCTTGCATTTTGTCTGGTTCCCTGAGCCTTGCTAGGAGTGATCTTTGAACATAGAACCAGGAGTAGGTCCTGAGCACTGTCAGATGTGGCCCCAAAATAAGAGAAAAAAAGGAAGAAAGGGAGGGAGAGAGGGAGAGAGAGAGGAAGAAAGAAGGAAAGAAAGAAGAAAAAGAAAGAAAGGAAGGCAGAAAGAAAGAAAGAAAGAAGGAGAGAAGGAAAGAAAGGGAAAAGAAAGAGAAAGAAAGAAAGAAAGAGAGAAGGAAAGAAAGAATGAAAGAAAGAAAAGAAAGAAAGAAAAAATTAAGAAAAAAAGAAAAACGAAGAAGGAGGATCTCACAACAATTTGAGGCTACACTAATCTATAGAATCATGAAAAAAATGAGACTCTTGATGACTGTGTTTTTTACACATTTGAAGTGGAACTTATGGACCACATTTCTGTTTTGTATTATGCTATGGAGGGAGGCTTCTGAATCATAAAGGTTTGAGATGTGATTCTGACCATCATCAGGAAAGATAAATCTATCTATAGGACAGATAATTCTTCTAAGGACACTCATAGAAACTGGCTTCATTCCACTTAGACTCTTGCTCTTCAAAGTATGTAGAGTCCATGGATCAACAGCAGGGTGTCACCTAGCAGCTAGTGAGAAATGCAGATTCTGAGGCCTCATCGCAGTTCTGTAGAATGAGAAGATGCTTTTGAAGCTAGCGCCTGAGTGATTTATGCTCTTTCAAGTTGGGGAATCTCTGACTTGAGGAGCGGTGGAGGATGTCCGGCTTCAGTGAACACTACGGGAATTTCTGAGGACTTTGGAATTTGGAGCACGAGAGGAGGGGCCTAGACTGGAGACACTGAATTTGGGTAAGAGGGAGGAGGTGGGTTCTGGCTCACCTCCTTGTCTCCAGACCTCCCACACTAGTCACTATGCCAGGGTTTGGCATCCTGCCCACTTTGGGAAAATGCCTGCCGTACCCACGCTGGAGTCAGCCTGGTCCTCGGGTTTCCCCTGGGGCAAGCGTTGCGTGGGCTGGGATTGCCGCCAAGTTTGCTTCTCCTACTTGGATGGACTGAAAAGGGACTGAGGAGGTCATATTAGTCATGTCCCCACTTCAGGGTTGTACTGTCCCTTAATCAAATATGTAATAATTTGATGAAAAAATTGAGAAGGCTCTGGGGGATGGAGGGATTAAAAAGGGGAGTTCCTAAGGATCTGTAATGGGAATTCAGATCTTCTCATCTTCCTTCTTCTGTTGATGCAGGGAGGAACGGAGGGCGGGGGGTACACCTGTTGGTATTTGGTGGGCTGTGTGGTGCCAGGGATGGAGTTCAGGGCCTCACATATGCTAGGTATGTGCTCTATGATCCCCAAATCAATGCATTTTATTTACTTATTTATTTTTATTTATTGGGCCATGCCCAGCAGTGCTCATGTCTTGCTTACTTCTGACTCTGTGCTCAGGGGTGGGACTTGGGGGACTGTATGTGATGCCTTTCGGGCATTGAACCTGGCTGGGTCGAATGTGAGGCACCTTAACTTCCGTACCATCTCTCTGGCCCTTTCAAAATTAATGCTTTAAAAAGCCTTTTTAGAATGTCATCTCACGGGCCAAGGACAACATATATGAGACAGAACTCCATTCGCCTACTGTAATAAGCAATGGAAAAAAGTTACTGGCTGGGCATTCGAGATTTTTTTTCTTAAGTTTTTGAGGGTCTATCTACTTCATCTTCAAGAATAGTGAGTGATAGGAAGAGGTCAGTATGTAAAGGGAAACAGGTTGAGAATGAACACAAGGGAGAATTTTCTGAGATTTGCAGGGAGGTGGAGATGCTGTGTGTGTGTCAACTTAGAAGGTCTGAGAAGGGGTCCTGCCTGGGAATAGGAAATTCATAAAGTGAGCTCTCAAAGCCTTTTCTGTCCCAAGGATTCTCCAGCCAACTCCTTAAATAAAAGACCGGAGTGGATGTGTGGTGACAGAAGATGTGTGTGATAATGAAGAGTGGAAGGGAAAATAATTTCATCGGAGTAGGGAAACCATTCCTAAAAATTTCAGAACAAAGCTTGGATTTAGGAAGACAAATTGCATTGTAGGACTGAAATAAGAGTTGTAGGTTTCTTTTTTCCTTTCCCAACTCTCCAGGCAAGTCTTTATCTGGTTTAATCAAGAAAATTTTAAAAACACCTAAAGGAAAAGAATTTATCTTTCATTTGCTGCTTCTTTATTGCTCCAATGTCTAAAAATGAGGATAATAATAACATCTGTAAAACATTTAACAAAATTTCGGAGGGTGGGAATGTGGGTAATTTAGTAAAACACTTGCATTTGATCCCTGAATGATGTGTAACATGCCCCCACCCCCAGCACTATAGTATGACCTCATATAAATGAAAAAAAAAAGTACTATGCAGTGCTCTTTGATATAAGTATATTATATAATTATCTAATTTACCCTTTTTTTCCTAGCTGTGCTAGGCATTAAACCCAGGGTACTTTGCCTCTGAGCCATATTCTGAGCCCCAGTAAACTAATTGAATTTAACAGTTCTATGAGGCCCGTCTTTCTCTTGCAGAAATCGAAACCAAGGCTCTGAGAGACTCAGTAATTTGTCTAAAGTAAGTCATGAAACTCGGATTTGTACCAAGTTTGAGCAAAATTCATGCTGCTTCTCCCTGAGCTCTATTCTGCTCGGAGCAGCGGCTCCGAAAGGGATCGATGATCTTTGAAACTTGATAGGATAGTTAAAGGTAATTGAAAGATGGTGGACAATTCCAAATAGTGAATAATGAAAAAACAATTTTATATTTGTTATTTTGGAATGTAGTCAGAGACACACTTAGTGACACATGCAAGCCTATTCTCAGACATTCCCTCATTCACCTTCTCTCAGCCCCACCCTGTAGTCAAGAGCTTGGAAGGGGGAGAGGCTGAGTATTTTTATATTCATAAAGCAACTCATTGAAAGTTGAGTGTATCTATATTCTGTGTATGGATGCATTTGCGTCTGATTGAAAATATGCACTAAGGAGTGGGGAGCACTATATTTTGGTGGGCCTAGAAACACAAGTGTTTATCTATTAGACGTTTCAGGAAGTGTGTGTGTGTGTGTGTGTGTGTGTGTGTGTGTGTGTGTGTGTAAATCCTAAAGGAGTTAAACCAGCTATAGGGAACTGGCTGCCTTCCACCCTTGGCCCTGGTTGATGTGTTTGTACCAAATACTGATATTTATTTTTCATCACCTCTCAGGGGAACCTCAATGAGGTTTCTTTCTGGGAAGTTTATGGCTAAGATGCTGGGCTGCTTTGGGGCCCCTATAAATCTGCTATAATCAGAGGAGGTTGTAGAGAAAGAAACAGCAGCCGCAAGGCAATCCCTTCTGTCTTTACGTTCTAGCCTAATACATAGTCGCCCTTGTATGCACAGCCCCATGTAACCGACGCTGCTTTCTAAGCTCTTGTGTGGAAGGGGCTGGAAGAGAAACCCTTTTATTTACTTCTTTGTTTCCAGGTGAGATGATATTCTTATTTTACCTATCCCAGAAAGAGTAAATTAAAATGATACTAATTAAGAGATGTAGAGTTGAGATGGGAAGAAACTGTTCATGAAATTAAAATTACAACCCCCCCAATTTTTCTCAAAAGCAATGATAATAAAAGGAGTGAAATATATCAACTTCTTTAGGCAATGTGAAGAAATGATTTTCTCTTGGATGCTCTGAGAAGCAGGAGCGAGATGACCTGAACATTAGTAGGAAACAAATGCAGCATCAGAATGCCCCTCCTCCGCCCTCCAATGCTGGTAGTTGGTAGTTTTTTTTTTATGAGGGATTTTTTATGACAAACTTTACTTTACATTTGACATTTAACAGCATCCCTTGTCCAAGAAAGGAGGAAATATAGAAATTTATTGACATACAGTGTCAGAAGATGGACAAAAACTGACTCTGAAGGAGGAGGGGGACTTTCCTTTCTCCAGGTATGCAAATTACCTAACTTAATTTGTGCTGTATCTGCTTTTCTGTGCTTTGCGCTCTTCTTAGTAATGAGATTAAGAAATCATTTCCTTGTTAATAAAGAACTCAGTGGGGGGATAGAGGAGATGAGACATGTAGATGGAGGGAGAATAGGTGCTCTGTCTTATCTGAATCTTACATTTCTTAAATAAGATCAGATGCAAGAGAAATGGGAATGAATGGAGCCTGAACTGGGACTCAGTTCCTTGTTTTTCCTGGAGCCTTCTGCAGTTTTATCTTGAGTTTTATTGATCATTACATTACACATCTTAATGATGAATTATCCAATAATGTTAAAAAATCAAGAAATTCCTCCTAGTAGCTTTGTTTTTTCCCCCCTAGAAATTATCTTGTCCGCAATCTCTAACTACAGAAATCCTACACAATAATCTTGGGTGAGTTTAAATGTTATGCCTTGTATGAGCCTTTCTGCATCACCCTAGTCAGAAGCACTTAATTTGCTTTGAATGCCTATACTTCTTTGACTATGTCAGTCTTATATATTCTTTTTTTTAGTTATTGTGTATCTGTGCTCTCTTTGTCTCTGTCTCTTTCTGTCTTCCTGTCTCTTTCTTTCTCTCTCTCTCTCTCTCTCTCTCTCTCTCTCTCTCTCTGTCTCTGTCTCAGCACTTGGGAGTGCCAGGCATTTTCCAAGGGTTACTCCTGCCTCTGTGCTCAGGCATAATTTCTGGCAGAACTCTGGGGAGTGTATGTTGTACTGGGATTCAAACTAGGTTAGGCTGCATATAAAGCATTTACCCTTATACTCTCTCCAGCCACTACTTTCTCACTGTCTCTTTTAATTATGGGGGGAGGGTAGCCCTTATTGCAAGCAGGGCTTACTCCTGGCTCTGTGCTCAGGTCTCACTCCTTGTGATGTTCAGGGGACCATATGCAGTGTCCAAGATCAAATCCATATCAGTCACAAGCAAGGAAAGCATCACTTTCCTGGACTATCTCTCCATCCATTTACTTTCTCCTTTATCCAACCATAAGCTTCTAGGTGAAGTGACTGTGCCTGGTATGTGTTTATATTTTATTTACAATGCTTAACATGGAGGTAAATAGTTGTTAGATAACTTGTTAAATGGAATATAGTTGTAGGAAAAGAGGTCTTGGGTAGAAATGTTGCTGTAGTGGCATTATAGATATTGATTAAGGGTATCACTCGTATCACTTGTAGCCCCGTTGATCTTCGATTTGCTCGAGCAGGCGCCAGTAATGTCTCCATTTGTCTCTGTCTCGAGCTAGTGCAGCCCAATGATATCTGCTCGCTCCAGGAACAGGAAGAACCTCAAATCGTTCATTCAGGGATTTGACGAAGAAATCTGACCATCTAGTTTGTGGGCGGCCACGAGGTCTTCTGACGTCCCGTGGAATCCAGGGTATTATTTATTTATTTATTTATTTATTTATTTATTTAGGGTATTCTATTAATTAAAGCTTGTACTTTTGGGAAGTTTAAAAATTATTAAAATATTTATTTTTTATCTATTTATTATCATTAAAAATTGAATCACCATGAGATACACAGTTACAAAGTTGTTCATGATTGGGTTTCAGTCACAGAATGTTCCAACACCTATCCCTTCACCAGTGTACATTTCCAACCACCAATGTCCCCAGTTTCCTCCTGCCATTTAGGATATTTTTAGCTCCCAGTATATTTATTCCTACATAAGTTCAAAATCACCTTTCACCCTTTACTTGTTTAAATATAGAATTTTATTAGTGAAAAATAGATTTTAAAAACAAAAATACTGTTCAAGGAAGAGTTTAAATAATTTCAGATTGTGATTAAATGCAGGAAAGAAATAAGTAGGGTCTTTCTTGTGTCAAAAAGACAGCCTTCTTTGCATAGGGACATTGGGAAATAACTTTCTGGCCACCCTAATATATTTGCCCTACTAAAATGATGAATTAATTCAATTTATAACCTGAAGACACCAAGAAAACCAACAACAGTAAAACATGCTTCCCACTAGGGGGCGATTTTGTCAACCCAACATTGTGTTTGGTTCCTTGATTCAACCTACCAACCTACCAACCACCTCTCTGCCTGGAAAAGGGGAAAGTCAGGCCCGCCCCTCGCCTCAGGAAGGACCCTGCCCCCTCTTCTCTAGCCTAGGAGTCAGTGAGCAAAACAGGTGTTAAGAGCTTTGATCTTGCTAGAGACTTGGAGACAGATCAAGGTAGAGGCCTCTAAAATAATGCCCCAGGATATGAGAAGCTGGGGGAGAGATGGAGACAGGTAGACAGAGGCAAATTGCTGTCACAGAGACGCCCCTTTACCTCCCACCTCAGTCTCAGTGGGATCTGGGTTCTGTTCTTGAGGGCTAGTCAAGGCCTTTGGGCTTTTGGGGAGGTGAAAAATGTTCCCTGTGAAACCTTAGAGACACACCTCCCACCCCACCCGTTGGTCAATTCTAGATATAGGTCATTCTTCCAAGGTTGCAGACAACCAAGGCCATGAGTTGTGTAATGTCCCAGCAGCACAAAGTCCTTTCAGTACCAGGGTCTTCCTTTGACCACTTTCCTGCCATAGCACAATCCCCCCCTCCCACTCCAGTGGCATAAGTTGGCAGCATCGGTTCCTGTGTTTTAAGGAGGATTGGTTGAATTACGACTTGGAAATGGGCAAGAATAATCTGAGACTGATGCCTGAAGATTTTATGCTCAGTCCTCTGTTTTAACTTTTGGTTGCTTGTTCAAGATTAATAGTTCTTCCCACAAAGGGCTTAATCTCATGCATGCTCCGTGACAGTTCAGATTATTGAGAAAGTTTTATTTGGATTAATACAAATATCTGGAATTGACCTTGTAACCTTCACTTCCCATCCCATTGGGACCAACTTCTCTGCAAGTGATGTTTTGTACATGAATAAAGGGTATTCCCTTTTCTCAAAATGAACACTCTTAACATGACACCTACTTAATACCTCTGTAGCAAACCACAACACCCAAAAGAAGAGAGAGAGCAAATGGGAATGCCCTGCCACAGAGGTGGGGTGGGGTAAAGGGGACAGGGTGAGGGTGGTGGGAGGGATGCTGGGATCATTGGTGGTGGAAAATAGGCACTGGTGGAAGGATGGGTCATTGTATGACTAAAACGCAAGCATGAAAATTTATAAGTCTGTACTTTATCTCATGGTGATTCACTAATAAAAAAATGAACACTCTTTTCTCCACATAGTCCAAAAATGAACCTAAGAGGACTCATTGCTCTGTTTTGAGGAGCCACTTGCTGGAAAGAGAAGAACTAGATGGGCATATATAATTTAGTTGCCAAGGGCATACTTCTGATCACTAGAAATAGACATTCTTGAGTACTGGTGCGAAGTAGCCCTCCAACAGCTAAGTTCTTTTCAAATGGGCCATTGACTGTCTGAATCAGGGAGCAGATTCACATAGCTCCTTCCACCTGCACTCTGGTCAGAACCTGAGACAATAGGAAATGGTTTTAGATCTGGGGACGGATTTGTAGCATGGATTCAGGGTAAACGAGATGGACCAGAAACAACACTCCTTGGAAGGAAGAGGAGGCAAGAAGAATATACTAAAGGATAGAATAATGGTTAAAGTGATTCCTGAACCCAGAGAACCCATATTTACATAGAGAAATTAATAATCTCTGAGATGTACTAATAGTCTAGTTCATAGCTAGAGGTCCTTTCTAGAGTCTACTCCTCAGTGGGAAGCAGCATTATTGGTTCCCTTCTTAGGTAGACAGGACTGGGCATGTATCTCAGGGCAGGCCAGGGCGGATTCTGGTGCCAGGCTGACATTAATGTGGGTGAACACTGGCGGATTTTCCCAAGGAGTTTTGTTCAAAATATGGTAGAGGGAGGAGGAGAGGATGGAAGATAGAAGAAGAAAGAGGGTTCAATTATCCTCCCTGGGTTTGTTGGATTAAGGGAGGTGAGAAAAGGAGGCATTTGCACCAGAATCTTGATCTTCAGTAACTTCGTTACTTCCATGCTTTATCCTTTACAACAACTTTCCAAGAAATAAATACTTAAGAACTTTTTTTTTCTTTTTGGGTCACACCTGGCAATGCACAGGGATTATTCCTGGCTCTGCACTCAGGAATTATCCCTGGTGGTGCTCAGGGGACCGACCATATGGGATGCTGGGAATCGAACTCGGGCCGGCCACGTGCAAGGCAAATGCCCTACCTGCTATGCTATTGCTCCAGCCCCAGTTAAGAACTTTCTTGATCTGGGCTGGAGAGATAGCACAGCGGGTAGGGCGTTTGCCTTGCACGCGGCCGACCCGGGTTCAAATCCCAGCATCCCATATGGTCCCCTGAGCACAGCCAGGGGTAATTCCTGAGTGCAGAGCCAGGAGTAACCCCTGTGCATCGCCAGGTGTGACCCAAAAAGCCAAAAAAAAAAAAGAACTTTCTTGATCTTCCATTCCATCAGGAGATTTTATCATGTCAAGCATCCCTTGAGTACATACTTCCAAAATCTATCTTAGAAGGACACCTGGAAGTTCCGGTCCCTTCTGAAATGGCTCTGCCACTTCAAAGCAGCATGTCTATTTCTCCTTTATTTATTTATTTATTTATTTTGTTTTTTGGGTCACACCCGGCGATACACAGGGTTACTCCTGGCTCTGCACTCAGGAATTACCCCTGGCGGTACTCAGGGGACCGTATGGGATGCTGGGAATTGAACCCGGGTCGGCTACGTGCAAGGCAAGCGCCCTACCCGCTGTGCTATCACTCCAGCCCCTATTTCTCCTTTAAACCTGAACTCTTTGCTTTCTTTTCCAGCGGAACTTCTGTCTTCGGCCTTCCCCACTCTTCTCTACTCTTCCTGCCCACCTTGGCAGAAGAACTATTTATTTTTATGGCTACTGACTGGGGTCGCATTCTCATCTTCAGTCATTTGATTTGACCTTTGCCTTCTCTTTTTGCCCTTCCTCCTGTCCTCTTAACTCCTTTCTACCCACTGCCTGACAAATTCCTCTTGCTTTCTTTCTCATCTCTTCCTTCCTCTTCCCAGTATTCTTCATATATAATTCCAACTTTCAGAAGATGGGAAGATAAGACTCAGGGACATTATCTCAGGTTGTGTTTATTAGTGGTCAGGTTTCAGGAAAAGCCCAACAGATACTGATATTAGTATCAATGTGGATGGTCTAACGCAGCGTTTCTCAACCTTTTTCAGATGTGGCCCTACCTGATGCTTTCTTTTCTCTGAGATCCACAATCCTACTGGGTGACACCCGGTCTTGTGCTGTGGTCTTCCGTCCACCCCCATTTATGTGATTTTCACCTTGGAATATCCTGGGAACTTATAGGGGGATCTATGGACCCTGTTTGAGAAACGCTGCTCTCAGAGGCCCACTGACCCACTAATATATAGGGCTGATGTGCAAGTGACAGAGATGAAAATAAAATGTGCTTGGATTAAGGGGTGAGAATAAAAGGAACACCTTGGTCCTATAGGAAAACATTCCTTTACTTAGTCTTTCTTTTCATTTTCTTAATTCAGACACTGTCTGTGGGCTCATAATGTAGCTGAGGGGCCTAATGAAGGTCTCATGCACCAAGTCACCTAAGCAGTTCCGTGGAGGCTCAGTCCTTGGTCCATGCTGCTTTGTAGGCATAGCTTCAGCTTTCTGAGATTCATTCATAATTTGCTCAAGCTTTGAAGCTGAGTGGCCACAAAAACTGACAGTTTTTGGTGAGTGGTTCCTTGTTTTGATTTGTCCATTTGTCGAATTCTGCATAGATCAGGGCTGACAAATAAAGTTGATAATGATAGTGACAGGAACTATTTATTAAACTTTTATGTAAGAAAACAGTGAATGTTCTCTTTTATTTCATCTTACAAGAATTCTGTAGAATAAAATAGATACATTCTCATTTTACCAATGAGAACCTGAGCTTAGGAAGATGAAGTCCCACTTTTGAGATCTTGTCTGACTCAAAAGTCTTGCTTTTATCTACTATTGTGCTGTATTGTATAACTAAACCCTGGAGTCTTTAGATACTTTTTTGGGTGGGCAGGGCACACTCAATGATGCTCAGGAGTTACTCCTGCTGGATATGCTCTTAGGAATCTACTCCTGGCAGTGCTCAGAGACCATGTGGTATGTTGGGGATTAAACCTGGGTTGGCCACATTTCAGGCAAGTGTCAAATCTGCTGTACTGTCTTTCCAGCCCTTTCCTCTGAGATTTATTGGCTCTCCAGCTATCACTGAGGAGATGTGAACATCTATTATTTAATTGCATCAAATGGAATTAGTAAGGTAAATTTATTATAAAACATTATGTAGTACTTTGGGGAACCCATATCAATTTGGCATCAGCCATGGATAATTTCAATTAGCAGATAATTCAAAATTTAAGCTCTAAAACACGTCATTTTTGTTTAGATTGAATCCTGATGTAAAAACAGGATACATCTTCTGTTTATGGAATTCACAACATTTTCAGATCAAATAATGAGTGCATCCTTAAGGGGGTTCAAATCATCTTAGAGAGATGGACAGGGTCTAGTTCTACACCTGGCCTTCACGTGCACACTCTGTATTCAAACTGTCACAAAAATACTGACTGTGCAGACAGACTTTCTTTCTGTTAAGTAGATCAACCTTTTAAAATATATATAATTAATGTGTAACTGTGTGTGTAACTGCGTGAAATGTGTAACTGCGTGAAAGACAGATGGGTGTCCACGATGACCAACCCAGGTCTAGGAACTGAACGCTTTCAGCCCTGGCCTCTGCAGCCCCCCAAGAGCTGAAGAGAAAGGTCTGCAGCTAGTGAAGGTGACAGCATCGAGCTGCTTTATAGACCTGAGAGAACTTAAGTGAGGGGAGGATGTGGAAGGGGGGTTGGCTGGAATAAGCCGGCAGCTTGGGATGTTCCTTGGTACTGGTTCCTTGGCAACGGTTACTTAGCAACCCTCATTCACCTCTCTTGGCTGCATTCTCTCTACCCCCATCCCCTTCAGCCCACCCTCTCTGCAACCCTCACCCCACCAGCCCCATCACCCCCCCTCCGCCCACCTCCCCACGCTTAGCTGCTGCAAGGAGCTAGAGAGCTTGAAGTGAATGACAATTTGGAGAAACAGCCGCAGCCTGAAGATCTAAGAGGCTCTAAAGAAGATGGATAAGAAAATCGATGCATAATAAACACTGCAGGCAAAGCCACCTTGATGGAGGGCGGGAGGCACTCTCCTCCAGCCCTGAGTAGTTTCTCTGGGCTCAAGGCTTCCATCTTAGCCCAGTGTCCTCTCCTGCCTTCTTTTCACCCACCTTTTATTGGTGTAGGGAGGGTTGTTTGCCTTTGGGGTGGAAAAGGGAGCAAGAAACCTGGATGAGAAGAATCTATAAACAGGATGTGTGCGGGGGTGCTGGGATAAGGAAAGGTGAGGATCCAGCAAGGGATTATCAGAGAGAAGCTTTGAATAAAAATGAGTTTAAATTGTGTCAGAAAGTGACACCCTTAGTCAAAAGAAAAATCTTAATAACAGAAAGAGAAAGGCTCCATGTAAAGTGTGTGGTGATTCTCTCTGTAGGGCATTCAAGAAAAATATTTAATACTCTTTGAGTAGGGTGGAATATGATTTGTGCAAAGGAAATAATGTATGGATGGATATTCGCTCTAGGTCAGGGGCACATGATTTGCATGAGCAGGGATCTCGGTTTGTTTCCTGGTCCTGCGTGGTCCCCTGGGCTAGGTCACTGTCACTGTCACTGTCATCCCGTTGCTCATCGATTTGTTCGAGCAGGCACCAGTAATGTCTCTCATTGTGAGACTTATTTGTTACTGTTTTTGGCACATCCAATACACCATGGGTCGCTTGCTGGATATTGTCCTAGAAACCCTATTGGGATTACCCTAGTGGCCCTAGCAGACACATACTCCGGGGCTCAGACATTGATCCATACCCAAAGGTCAGCTGAGTATCACTAGGAATTCCATCCCCCGCCCCCCCCCCGAAAAATTAACAGTGTCTGTCATTTTCCTTTCTTCCTCAGAAAAGAGGAAAGAAGGAAAATATATGTTGGAGGTCATTGTTGGTCTAGAGAGGCATGCAACATTTAAAAAAATTTTTATTAGAGAATCACTGTGATGTACAGTTACAAACTTATGAACTTTTGTGTTTGCATTTCACTCATACAGTGATCGTTTACCCATCCCTCCACCAGTGCCCATCCACCTCCACCAATGATCCCAGTATCCCTCTCACCACCCCCACCCCATCCCCCACCACCCCACCCTGCCTCTGCGGCAGGGCATTCCCCTTTGTTCTCTCTCCTTTTGGGTGTTTGTAGTTTGCAATAGAGGTATTGAGTGGCCTTCATGCTTGGTCTATAGTCTACTTTCAGCTCGAATCTTCCAACCCGAATGGGTCCTCCCGACATCCTCTACTTGGTGTTCCCTTCTCTATCTGAAGCATGCAACATTTTTGTTACTATTCTTTAATACACACAGTCAGAGAGTGTTGCTGGCATCTGAACATTCACCTCATTCTACTGAAAATGAAATGCACGCTCAGCCCATCAAGTCATCGCTCTTGGTGTTTCTGGGGGTGCTGTGGAATAAGTACCCAGGACATCTGTTCATTTGTGATAAGACTTTTCCATATTAGGCACTGAATGGAAGCGAAGTTCAGGGCGGAGTGGAGTCTCATGTGAGACTGGCCATGGAGAGCACTTTCAAATGGTGTTTGTGAAGGCAGTGGACAAGGATTTGCATTTCTCTGCTGTCTAGTAGGGAGATGAAGTGCTGGGAGTAGGACCTTGAAAGTCACTCAAAGCGGAACACTTTTTCACCTCCAGAGAGTTCTGTGGGCCCATGGGAGCACTTAGATAAGAGCAGAACATGTCACCCACCTGATTCAGACTTACCTGCTATGATCCCCTTCTATATGTTTGCTTTCCCCTGTTTCTTAAACAGGAGATGTGTTCTTTGGCAAGTCATCTTTTTTTTCAAAGCATTTGTAAGATTTCTTCATTTCAAGGACACCTTCCTGGGTTATGGAGAGCTGGTGACATCTTGGTTTTATTATAACTGAACTCGCGCCAACTCCCTACGAGCCCCCACTGTATTTTATTTATTTTTGTTTATTTATTTATTTTAACAACACAATTTGGACTGGAACGATAGCACAGCGGGTAGGGCGTTTGCCTTGCACATGGCCGACCCGAGTTCGATTCCTCTGTGCCTCTCGGAGAGCCGGGCAAGCTACCGAGAGTATCCCGCCCACAAGGCAGAGCCTGGCAAGCTACCTGTGGCATATTCAATATGCCAAAACAATAACAACAAGTCTCACAATGGAGACGTTAGTGGTGCCCGCTTGAGCAAATCCATGAACAATGGGATGATAGTGTTATGACAGTGCTAACAATACAATTTGAATGAAAACCCTCCATATGCGTATTATAAATAATGAAACATATAGAATGTAATTTATGAGCATATATATTCATAAATGTGAGATGTCTGTCATTTAAGATTCCATGTAGCAAAAAGATTTATGCAAAGATTTTTTTCTCAAGCTCAATATTAGGAATTATAATCAGTTCACTCATGTTATCAGAATCTTGAAGGCTTAAAGTGTAGGTTACCTTATCCAAACTTCAGTGAGTCACACCTAAGATGGAAGAATAATGATTTATAGCAAAATCCTTGGCATTTGTATCTCTGTGAATTTTATAATATCCTCTGGTAACTAAATTGGATCTTTTCAGTATTAATTCATTAGCAATCAAACCGGATATTTTCCACGATCAATCATTAGTAAATGCTATTTTATTTGTGTGTGTTTATATGTGCAATAAAGAAACTATTAGACCAGAGAAAAATATTTTCAAGAGATATGCTGATGCAGTTAAAGAAGGGATTCAGTGTTATGCTGAGTGAAGCCAGACAGAAGGCAAAGGACATATACAGATTAATATTTCTCATATGTGGTATATTAAGATACATAGTAGGAAAATTACAAATGTTCAAGAGCAACATAAACTAGCAGTTTGTCTTTAATAGGAAGTTTACCACAGCAGGGGATTGGAGGGCTAGAAGAAGGGGCCACTGGGATAGTGGTGGGGGGAAGCAGACATTCTGGCGGAGGTGTAATGTTGGAACCTTTTATACACTAAACCTTAACATTAACAGAATTGTAAATCACGGTACCTAAGATAAAAATTTTAAGGAGTAAAATATGAAAATGAAGAGACTTATACACCCCAGGATTACGTGGCACCAATTTATTTTTAAATTTTTTAAATTTATTTTTAATATTTAATTTTTTGCTTTTTGGGTCACACCTGGCGATGCATAGGGGTTACTCCTGGGTCCTGCACTCAGGAATTATTCCTGGTGTGCTCAGGAGACCACATGGGAGGCTGGGAATTGAACCCGGGTCAGCAGTGTGCAAGGCAAACGCCCTACCCGCTGTGCTATGGCTCCAGTCCCACCAAATTTTTTTTTGCTTTTTTTGGGTCATACCTGGCGATGCACAGGGGTTACTTCTGGCTTTGCGCTCTGTAATTACTCCTGGTGGAGCTCAGGGGACCATATGGGATGCTGGGAACCGAACTTGGGTTGGCTGCGTGCAAGGCAAACGCCCTACCCGCTGTGCTATTGCTCCAGCTGACCAATTTATATTTTAACCCCTTTCCTTCCTAATCATTTTGCATTTATCTGGATTTCTGTTCTCAGCTTCACCTTTAACTTCTTTGAGATATTATAATTTAATATTTCAGAATATAACATTCTGATTTTTCCTTTTTAATTATATGGGCTCATCTGTCTGTTATTATTTGTATTATATTATTTTAGTTTTTGGATCACACTCAGTGATACTCTGGATTTTCTCCTGGCTCTGAACTCAGTAATTACTCCTGGCAGTGCTTGAGGGACCATATGGGATGCTGGGGGTTGAGCCTGGATCAGCTATGTGCAAGACAAGCACTCTCATCCGCTGTACTGTTACTCTGACCCCTACTTAATGCCTTTCTGTGTAACCCAGTCCAGAAGTCTGTGCATATGGGCCATGAAGGAAAGCAAAACTTAATGATGGTTGTTGTATATGTTTGTTTGGGAGCCCACACCCACTGTTGTTTAGGAGCTACTCCTAGTTTTGTGCTTCTGGTGGTACTGGGGACCATACAATGCCATGAATAAAACCAGGGCTTTGAGGATGTGTGTGAAGGGGGCAGCGTTGGAGAGATAGTACAGCAGATAGGGCACTTGCTTTGCATGTGGCTGACTTAGGTTTGATCCCTGGCACCCCGTGCAGTCTCCTGAACCCTGCCAGGAGTGATTCCTGAGTTGCAGAGCCAGGAGAAAGCCCTGAGCATTGGCAAGTGAGGTCCCCAAACAAAACAAAACAAACAAAAAGAAACAGCCATTCTTGCATGTAAAGCATGTGCTTCAGCCCACTGAATTATCTCCCCGACCCCCAGTGACGGTATTCTAACGTTCTGTTGTCTCCTACATCAATTCTACGGCCCACATTTCCACCTTCACGATATTCCACCCATCACTGCCTCTCCTCCCTCCCCAGGTTGCCCACTCCATTTTTTTATAACTCAATAACTTCGACTATTTTTATGCTTTATTCTGAACATAAAACCCTCAAAAATTATTAAGGGAAGGAGAAGCATAAGGCTACACAGAGTCTTTCAGAAACATACGAATGAAATTGTAAGGTGGATGTTACATACTAAGGGTTCATAATGTAAGAGAGGGGTTGGAACTGAGAGCGACTGACTTAAGCAACCTTCTTAAGGGAGAATTAGTAGCAGGGCAGATCAAAGAAAGGAAGAAATGGCCTGTGGTAAAAAGTGAGTATAGTGGGGCCGGAGTAATAGTACAATAGTTAGGGTATTTGCCATGCATTTGGCGGACCTGGGTATCCCATATAGTCCCCTGAACACTGCCAGGAGTGATTTTTTTAAAAAGTTATTTATTTATTTATTTATTTTATGTTTTTTAATTGAGATACTGTGAGAACAGTTACAGGACCTTCAGGATCAAGTCTCAGTCATGCAATGATCAAACACCCAGCTTCACCAGTGCACGTGATCCACCACCAAGAACCCCAGACACCCTCCCTCCCTCTCCCCCTCTGCCTGTGTGGCAGATGATTTTCAATTAACTCTCTCATTGCTATGATAACATTCAATTTTTGGCCGAAAACTCACTATCATTATTTGGAGTTTTCCCCCCAACAGTCAGACCTGTCAGAATGGCATCACTAGATCGTATGTTTTCTATTGTTGATAACAATGAGCGTACGATGTTGCATGGTCGTGAAATTGGCCACCCAGTTTGGGGATTCTGGTATTAAGACCAGAGGTATTTCTGGCAGCGGCCGCTGCATTCTGAGATTGGTTTGTGTGCCTCTGGGATCATGGCTGTTCAGGAGCGGGGGAGCTTGCGTGGGAGGCCGCTGGGGTCTCATTAGGACAGGAAGCAGGGCCGGTTCTGTCCCCCCCATTGTGAGATTCCCCATGCATCCCATCATTGCAAGAAGGAGTGATTCTTGAGTGCAGAACTAGGAGTAACCCGAAGTATTGCCAGGTGTGGCCCCAAAAGTTATTTTAAGCAAGACTATGGGTTGGAGAGATAGTACTGGAGGTCATTTGCTGTTCTTGCTAACCCTGGGTCAGTCCCCAACACCACATATGGTCCTCTTAGTACTGTTAGCAGTGACTCTTGAGCACAGAACCAAGAATAACCCATGAATACTGTAGGCTGTGCTCCAAAAGTTAAAAAAAAGTGAACAAAGGGGGTTAGGGAGACAGCTCAGGGAACTACAGAGCATGCATTGAGTGCAAGGACCTGGGTTTGATCCCTGACATCATCTGATCCCTCAATCCCCTGAGAGTGGCCCCTGGATACTGCTGGGTGTGACCAAATAAGAGAGAGAGAGAGAGGCAAGGGGGGGGAGAGAAGGAGAGAGAGAACAGAGAGAGTGTGGTGCTAGACAGAGATTGTTGTGAAGGTTTGGAGGTAGAGAAAACAGAGATTTACTTTGTTCATAGAAGACGGAGCATTGTGACGTTGCAGCATAAAACTTAAGCTCTAATGCTTAACTGGGAAATAAGGATTTGGAATTAAGCACAATTGTGAGCCACCACTGGCCCCCTGAAAAGAGGAAAGTTTAAGATGAAGGCAAAGGTTGAGGCTGTTGAGTGGCGAATGACTTGATGAGAACCTGGAGCTTCTTAGGAAGCTTCTTCTCTTGCCCTGATTCTGACCAGAGAACTGGTCAATGAGCTGGCTGGGGTGTGGGGAGAGGAGGGAGGTGGAGGCCTGCTGGGGGAGGGGGTGAAGATACAGGGAGCACATTGTTTCCTTAGAGCTTGCATCACACACTTCTTCCCCTTAAACAAAACCCTCTGTTTTCAGCTTCCCGCTGACTCATCCCTCCCTTTCTCCTTCTCCCCATCCAAGGTGACTCTCCCAGCTGTGGTGAGTATGTGCTTCTGCTGTTAGTGATGGCGATTATGAGAGGATGACTATTGTCTAGGGTCCCTGGGCTTAAAGAAAAAGTGTAAAGTGTCTTTAATCATGTCTCCTTCCAGGTTGGATGATCCTTGATTTATTTTAATTGGATGAAGAGATACTAATTGTTTAGGCCACTCTATCAAGACTTCTACACTCCCTGTGAGATCTTGGGAGAGGAGGTAGTTGAAGTTGATGTGGAGAGATGTTGGAGACTCAATATCCTAGGCGTAAGCATTTTCAGAAGTGCTAAGAAGATAATGTTGGGCATAGGAGATGCAAGGAGAGATAGGAAATCAATTATCCAGAGTTGAAGTTCTGAGAATAATTTTCTAACTTGGAATTCCTGGCTGAAAGTATAGAGGGAAACTTCATAGAGAAGGAAACTGGCTTACAACCAGTATAAGAGCTAGGCTAGATGTGGAAGATTTCAAGAACTAACATGAAGAGTGACTGAGAGGTTGGTGTGTCTTTCTTGGATGTGCTTCAGTGACTTGCATAAACTGATGAAGCTGGAAGACCCCCTAACGAGATAATTCCTTCCAGGTAATATTTATTGAGTATGTTTTAGGTGCTAGGCCCTTGTTTGCACTATTTATTTATTTTTTCCTTCCTTTAAGTTGAAACCTCATACATCCTGTATACTAGGTTCAGAATTGAAGACGTCAGCTAATCATTGGTGGACCTGGAAAACAAGCTCACATCTTCTGACTTCAGAACCACATTCACTTCCTCAGCAGGCCTGTATGGTGTTTTTAGTCACATCGTAGACACAGTCACGTGTGGGGCACTTTGCTAGCACATTGAGAAAATATGTCAAGGCAGTGAGACACAGGCCAGTGAGTGGTACAAACATTAAGTGTTAACTGGAATGCTCATAAATGAGGGAAGATTTGTGATGAAATACTTAGGGAAAAATTCATGCAAGTGGTAAGATTTTAAGGATGCGGGACTGGAGTGATAGCACAGCAGGTAGGGCATTTGCCTTGCACACTCAATATCCTAGGCCAACCCGGGTTCGATTCCCAGCCTCCCCTATGGTCCCCTGAGTACCGCCAGGAGTAATTCCTGAGTGAGGAGCCAGGAGTAAGCCCTGAGATTGCCAGGTGTCACCCAAAAGCCAAAAAAAAAAAAAGATTTTAAGGATGCATTAAAGACAGATGGGAGAATGTTCCGTATGAGTGAAATGGGACAGTCATGGAAATAGAAAGGCAAAACTGTATGCTAGCGACACTAGCCAGAGCTGATTTTTTTCAGGAAGCATCCAAGCAACGCTCAGAGGGGCAGGGTCCACTCCCTGTGACACTCCAGTAACTTAGCCTAATGCCTCAATGCTAAGGCCTAGTAGTAGTACTCAAGGAATATCAAGGTCACACCTTGAGCTGCTCTGGGACTTCAGCGGCCACATCCAGTGGTTCCCAGGAACCATGTGGTGCCAGGGATTGAATTCAGGTCCCTACCCTTGAAAGGACTACCTCCTGGCCCCTGAGGTATCTCCCCAGTCCCATTTTGAGCTTCTAAAGGGCAAACATGATATATATTCATCTTTGCTTTCTCAACCAGTTAAACTTATGGTAATTCAACATCTAGGTGTTAAATGTGTATTTGTTGAATAAATGAACAACCCATTTATCTAGTAGAAGTCTAGATATAAACAGAACTTTATATCTTGAAAGACATATAAACAGAACTTTAGGTTCTAGGGACCAAGGTGATAGTACAGCCGGTGGGGTGCTGGCCTTGCATGCAGCCAACCCTGATTTGGGGTACCACATATGGTCCCCCAATCCATAGCAGGAGTGACCTAAGAGCCAGGAGTAAGCTCTGAGCACCATCAGGTATAGCCACGCCCTCCCCCTCCAAAAAAAAAACCAACATTATAACTCCAAGTCCTAGGAGAGGATGAAATAATATACTAAAATTATTTAAATAAAACATTCTTTTTGTTTTGGGGGTTCATTCAGCAGTGCCCAGTGTTTATTCCTGGCTCGGCACTCAGGGATGACTCCTGATGGGACTTGAGGGACCATATACAGTGCAGAGGATTGAACTCACATAGACTACATGCAAGACAGCCTCTCTGGTCCAAAATATATTAAGAAATTTTTTTTTAAGTGGGAGAGAAGTTGGAAAAGAAAGGCAGGGATGTCAGTTAGAATAGCGCTGTAGAAGTTTATTGAGGATGCTAAGGACTAAAGTGGGGCAATGGTATGGAAATAGACAGGAAAAGATGGAGGCACCAATGTCACCAATGTCCGGGAAACACGAGCAGAGCTGGGCACTGGTGGGCTTTGATGGGGATAGTGGGAGAATAGAAGTGACGAGAGAAGAAGAAGAAAGAGAAGTTGATGGTGTATCTGAGATGGGAGGAAGTGCCTCCGTTTTGTTATTCATAGGTAACTGGTACTTTGTTTGTTTTTGGTCACCCTTGGTGGTGTTCAGTAGTAACTCCTGGTTCTGAACTCAGGAATCACTCCTGGCAGTGCTCAGGGGACCAAATGGGGTGCCAGGGTACTAACCACTTTCAAGGCAATTGCTTTACTTGCTGTTCTATCATGCTGGTCCTGATAACTGGTGCTTTTTTTTTTTTTTTGCATCACACCCAGCAATGCACAGGGGTTACTCCATGCACTCAGGAATCACTCCTGGCAGTGCTCAGGGGACAATATGGGATGCTGGGGATTGAACTCGGGTCGGCTGCGTGTAAGGCAAACGCCCTACCTGCTGTGCTATCGCTCCAGCCCCTAACTGGTGCTTTTAATGAAAAAAGGAATAGGAGACATTGATGGGGCTGGAGCAATGCTACACGGAGTAGGTTTACTTACCTTGCCCGAGGCCAACCTGGGTTTCATCCCCGCCATCCCATGTTGTCCCCTGAGCACAGCTAGGAGTAATTTCCTGAGTGCAGAGCCAGGAATAATCCCTGAGCATGACTGGTTGTGGTGATGCATCACCCCAAAACAAACAAACCAAAAAGCAAAGAAGCAGTGGGCCACCTTTAATGTTCCCTGGGGTTGTTTCCAGCTTGCCTTGTTTTTGAAAGGTAAGGTTAACTAGCTCCAGAGACCGGGACGGCGCAGTCCTCTGAAATCTGCAGTTTCCAACTGGAGTCCACAGCTTGTCCAGGTGAGTAATTGTCAGGCCTTCCAGTACCATTTGTGAAAAAAAGCTCATTTGGCTAAAACAGTCGATTGCAAACAAATGTGACACATTGTCAACACATGTGTCTGTGACTTTCAGCATCCCAGAGAAGAAGTAAGTACTGGGCAGTTCTATTCAGGCTAGTTTAAAGTGTTCATGCTCCAATGCAAACCTGTCCCGCACCCATTTAAAATAGACCAAGAAGTCTGGGAAGTGGGTGGGTGGGGTGGACAGTGATCTAGTCCTGAGCCCCAGACGCTTCACCGAACGTTTTCACAACTCCCCACCCTGCTTACTTTTCATCCAGAGATCTCAAAGCTCTAAACAAGCCTTGATCCTCCCCGGCCCCCTGAGTCATCTTTTGCTTCCATTTTTCCCAGATGGGGGAGAGCGGCAGTCAGTGGGATACCATGTTTGAGGATGGGTGCTTCGTGGGTAGGTGGGGGAAGGCGGGGGAATCACTGTAGGGATCCGGATGTCCCTTCCAAATCTCAGGGTGGGGCGAGGGGCAGGCTTTAGGGTGGCTCTATGTAGTTTGGTTTCAGATCATCCTTTTGAGGTTGTTTTATGACTGAAGGGACTCGGATAAAGAGTCTGAGCTAGAGAAATGGAAGAACAAACAAAGCTGTAAAAGACGCTGATAAAATTCTTTCCAGTTCAGAATAGTCTATGGAGCCCCACTCAAGAATCTTGGGGTAACCTGGAAAGGCTAATTAAGTTCCAGCCCTCAGAGGGGAACAGGGCTAGGCCCACCTAGGAGAAGGAACACAGATTTCCTTTGTTCCTCTCTTCTCTCAAGGGCCCAAATGTTCAATGATACATTTTGAAAGGTGCATTAGACCATGAAGGGAAAAGGAGAATAAATTATGGAAATATTGATGATTTCTAAGACTCTCATTTATTTATTTCACCGTATCACTGTTATCCCATTGTTCATTTATTTACTTGAGGGGGCACCAGTAACGTTTCTATTTCTCCCAGCCCTGAGATTTTAGCAGCCTCTCCTTACTCATCTTTCCCAATGATTGGAGGCTCTTTCAGGGTCAGGGGAATGAGACCTATCGTTACTGTTTTTGGCATATCAAATACGCTACAGGGAGCTTGACAGACTCAGCCCATATTTACTTATTTTATTATTATTATTATTAGTAGTAGTAGTATTTTGGTTTTTGGGACACACCTGGTGATGCTCAGGAGCTATTCCTGGCTCTGCACTCAGGAGTCATCCCTGGTGGGGCTCAGGACCACATGGCATGCAGGGGATCAAACCCAGGTTGACTGTGTGCAAGGCAAGCACCCTACCTGCAATACTATCTCTCTGACCCGCATAAGGTTTCTTTTAAAGGAGTTCTTGTGAGCCTTGGGGCAGGTTGGATGAGGAGGAGGCTGTACTAGAGAAATGTTAGAATGGAGGGTGGCTCTGGGACTGTGACAATAGTGAGTCTGCATAGGGGTGGCAGGAAGAGTGGGTGTAGAAGAAGGTGAAGGCACTTGGACTCGAGGGCAGCAGGCTAAGGATGATGAGTGGGTGAGAGCTGGGAGCACTGGAACCGAACGGTCTGCGTTAGGTAACTAATAGAACAGGGATTCTGGGTGGAGGCAACTGTGTGGGCAGAGGGAGGAGGGGCCCAAGGAGCGCTGAGGTTGGGGGGGGGGGACTCAGCTGAGCATCTGTGCCAGAACTCATCTCCCAGGTGAGTGGTGAGTGGAGGGGTGAGTGGTCAGAAAGCGGGGGTCAGCCTCCATCCCACCCCTGCCTGCCCCAGCCTGCCATTTTCTGTTCTTTGTTCCAAATGGATGAGTGTATTGACCACAAAGAAAAATCTTATGCGCTGATATGACTTCGAGGTGGGAGGGAATGAGTCAGTGAGCAAATGCCTGTGAAGGGGAGGCAGAGAGATGGCCAGTTTCCATGGTGATGACCGGAACCTTTATTTGGAGTCTCCAGATTTCTGCGGCAGAGCAGGAGCTGCTGTTGTGAGGAACTGCTGCTACCTTTCCACCTCCCCCAGAAGAGTCTGGCTCTGGGGTGGGAGCGGGAATGAGAAATTTGGGGCAGGAAGAGTCTCTGTCCTCTCCTGAAAAAGTTTTCTCCTCTGATAGCTCTAAGGTACTTCCAAGTAGCTTGTAGATAGCAAAAAAGCTGTCGAGACACAGACACTTCTTAGCAGTGGGGTGACCTGGGACTTCAGAAAGTGCCATCCCCATCTGAGCATTGACAGATGGGCCTCTCCTCTGAAAAAGAGGATGTTTGGATCCTCACTGTCAAGTATCCTGAAATCTCACTCAGAGCAAGAAGACCCTCTTTTCGCAGGTGGGTTCTCTCCACCCTTCAAGGAGCCTTACCAGACTTCTGTTGGACACTGGGTATTGAAGTGAAGAAGAAGAGGCTGATGATGGAGGATGGGGCCAGGAGCCAGCGAAGCAGCCAGTGAAGTTGCTTCTGTGGACAAGTGTCACATGTATCAGCCTGGCTTTGTGACTCTATCCATTCCCCTGGAAGGACCCGAGAGCTGAGTGCTTCATCAAATGACACCTGGCACGTCAAGGTTTCAGACTTGCTTCCTGTCCCCAAACACCCTGCCCCTGACCCCAGTCATACCCCCTTTGTAATCAGCTGGGAGCTGAGGTGGGGGCCCCGGTGCCCAGCACGATGAGATCATATCTTCAGCACAGTACCTTCTATGTGCTCCTCAAGTTCCTTCCACCTGCCTGACTCGTCTAGTGACTTCAGAGTAAGGCAGCTGCCAAGGCTGGGAGATTTGCTATGGGATGGTGCTAAAAAAGGATCTGTGTCCTGTGTCTGCACTGCGCTCAGGTCTTCTTGGCCATCGTTCCTTTAGCACCTAACAGAGACCTGGACGGACTGGGTTTTGAGTGGAAGACACCCTCTGGGGGGCTGTAGGGCTAAGTGGGTTGCACCGAAATCCACCCCCCCTCCAGCTGCTATTCTTGTTCTGGTCCCACCAGTATCTTAGTAGTACCTAGTCTCCTGCTCCAGGGTCCCCGCCCCCCCCAAGCATCTCCCCTTCGAGGATTGCTGCTCCCATGCTAGTTCCCATGTCCCCTTAGCTCTTTATTCCCTCCCCAGTTTCCTCTCAGCCTCTGTGCATCTCCCTGCCTGCCACATTGCTAAGTCCTTCATCTTAACCTGGTTGGGGATCCAGTAAGTGGGTGCCTGGTTAGCTTTGAGGGCACACCACCTTTCAGGAATCTGAGGAAGCGGGAACTCCAGCAATCTCTATATGATGTGCTGAGCGAAGCCCCCGGTTTTCTTCCTTAGATGCCTCTCTCAGCTGGGACAAGTTGGATTGAGTCATGTTTCCCTGGTAGAGAATTCCAGGATTTTGCAATTCCCGTAGACGCCACATCCTTGTTGGTGCCTGGCCTCAGGTAGTCCTGCAGTTAGACTCATTCCTTGGGCTCATGTTTGCTCACCGATACTATTTTTTGTTTTACATGAACATCATCATCCTAAAGCCTGCTTTCCTTTACATCCTTGGTGTTTGTGAAGATTGGTGGAAATTATGGGTGTCAAAGTTCTCTAAAATCTTTATAAATGTTAGATAATGAGTCCTTCTTAACTTCTTAGTGGAAATAGAGAAGAGCCTATGCCTCCTATAAATAGAACAGCTCAGAAGAGAAGATAATTTTAAATAATTATGAATTGCATCAACCTTTAGTGTCTTTTCTATTTACTCATTATTTCAAGATGGCAGTACTTTGATCTCTGTAGCCAATGAGATTCACGCTCCCTTTAAAAATTTCCCTTCAAAAAGAAAACAAGTGCTTTCCAATGAAGTAATGAGGATTGAGGACAAACTTGAGCAGGGAGCCCTGAATCACCAAGGGATGAGAACAAGTAATCAGGGACAGGCTCCCCACCCCCATCAAGGTGCAGAGCCCTTGCGTTATCATTTGAGACGGGGGAATGGCTATTACGACCCAGGAGGAGCCGGAGGATTACATGGGAGAGCGGTAGTGACGCTTGATCCTAGATGATGGATTTCCAAAGAGAAATTAAGAGTCTGATGAGGCTGAGTCAGAAAATATCATCAAGCTCCGTTCCTATTAATGACTTAAGAGCAGCTGCTGGATTCACCCCATTACCCACAGAGGGTGGAGGCAGAGAGAAGGGGCAGAAGCTGCTTAGGGACTAGAGAACTTTCTGGATCCTGCAATACAAGGCCAGCCTCCTCCCAACTCCTTGCTGTCTGGACTCACCCTGCTGGATAGATAGGTTGCCATGGGGGGTATCATTGGTGCTTCCCCTCTTGCTAACTCAGCACCGCCTGACTCCTCTGGGGTTCCCTTTCCCCTCTACCTGCCTAGAGTCTGAGCCTCACATATAGTTTTGGTTTCCCTAGCCCCTTATCAGCCCCCCTCATCCTGTCAGAGACTTCTTTCCATCATCTAGCTTGAGGCTCATCCTTTATTTTCAGGTGAGCCTACTCCCAGAAGTCTGTTGCATTGGTTTTTTTTGTTTATTGTTTTTTTTTTTTGCTTTTTTGTGTCATATTTGGCGATGCACAGGGGTTATTCCTGGATTTTTCATGCAGGAATTACTCCTGGAGGTGCTCAGGGGACCATATGGGGTGCTGGGAATAGAACCTGGGTCAGCCACAAGCAAGGCAAATGCCCTACCCGCTGTGCTATGGCTCCAGCCCCTTTCTTTAATTTTCTACTAGTCCTGTTTATCCCTTTTCTCCCTAATTTAATTGTGGAGCCAGAAAATGGCTACAAGTTCCTAAAGACTCTGAGGTCAGGTATTTTCAGAGCTCATCTTGCCTCCCACTTTTATGGTAAACCTGGTTCACTTAGCTCCTGGCAGCCCAGCTGAGAGATTCAGACATGGCCCCTGCTGAGCTGCCTCATGACTCAAGATGAGCAGGTCAAGCTCCAAGGCACGGCAGAAACCCATTTGTTGGGTGGTGTTTTTTTTTTAATTCCTTAAGAACTTAAGCACCATATTTTATGGTAGAAGAGTGAAATGGAAGGGGGACTGGAATTGAGAGATGGTTAAAACACTTTGTTTTAATTTCAGCTGGCCCATTTTTCAATATCTTAGGAACCTACTAGACATGGATCTTGGTCATGTTTAGAGATTTAGCCATATTTAGTCAGATGTCATTGCTGTCTTTTTTTAAAAAAAAATTGTATTAGAGAATCACTGTGATGTACAGCTACAAACTTATGAACTTTTGTGTTTACAATTCACTCATACAGTGATCGTTTACCCATCCCTCCACCAGTGCCCATCCACCTCCACCAATGATCCCAGTATCCCTCTCACCACCCCCACCCCATCCCCCACCATCCCACCCTGCCTCTGCGGCAGGGCATTCCCTTTTGTTCTCAATCTTTTTGGGTGTTGTAGTTTGTAATAGATGTATTGAGTGGCCTTAATGTTTAGTTTGAAAGTAGACTATAGTACTGTTTTCTTATAATCTCTGCTGTGTATGATAATCTCTCTCTCACTCTCTCTCTTGTTCTCTCTCTCTTGCTTGCTCTTTTAAAACACAAGTCAAATCATTTTACCATTTTTAGGGTGCTGTTTAGTGATATTAAATACATTTACAAAATTGACAACTTTCATTATCATCCTTCTCCAGAAATTTTCAACCTTTCAAATAGAATCTCTGGGGTCAGAGTGATAGCACAACATTTGCTTTGCACACAGTCCATCCAGGTTCAATTCCTGACATCCCGTATGGTCCCCTGAGCACTGTCAGGAGTAATTCCTGAGTGCAGAGCCAGGAGTAAGCCCTGAGCATTGCCGGATGTGTACCTCCCTCTCCCACTCCCCAAGAGAAAAATCAAAGCAAAATAAAATAGAATCTCTATATACATTCACCAGTAAGTCACATAAGCCCTTACCCATGCCTCCATTATGATTTGACTCTGCTGTTTTTTGGTGGGGGTCCATACACAGCCACGCTCAGGGCTTATTCTTGGCTCTGTGCTCAGGGGTCACTCCTGGTGGGGCTTGGAGAATCATATGGAATGCCAGGGATCAAACCCTGGTCAACTGCATGGAAGGCAAGTGTCCTACCCAATGAACTATCTCTCTGGACCCTTGACTTGGCTTTTTAAATTCTGCTCACAGAGGCTCTATTTCTTCTGTTAAATCTCAGCTCTTCTCTCTGGATTTTAAACTACTCTCCATGGTCCCTTCCCCCAAGGTTCACTTCTATGAGCTCATTATTATTATTATTATTATTATTATTATTATCATTATTATTGTTACTGGTTTGAATTCCAATCTGAGCAGCAGTTCTGGCCCATGTCCTGTGTGAGGCTCTTCTTCTTTCTTACTGTCTCCTTAGCACAGGGACCCAGCTCCACTCTATCCCTCAGTCTAGTTGACTCTTACTCTGGTCTACACACTCCAGCTTTAAAATTCTCTCTGATGCCTTAAGACGCCCAGCCTCACTCATGCTCCCCATTTCCCCAATCTTCACAGGGAAGGCCTGGCTTCTGGGGGGTGGGGCTGGGGGTATTAAGGTGTACTCAGGAGACCCCAGAGGGCACTCAGTGATTCTTGGCCAACTGGGCTGTACAGTTCAGGATGCTGTGGTACCACTTGTGCTACGGATTACCTGGTCAACCTTCAGTCCTCTGGGCACTCCAGGCCTTGGGAGATCATGCGGTGTTGAAATCAAACTGAGGCAGGCATATACCTTAGCCCCTATTTGATCTTCTTGGTCCCTGCCTGGCTTCTTTCATCCTGCTCTGGCCTCTGTCTCTGGCCCTAAGTTCCCTCTGGACTAGAGGCAACCTCAGTGCAGAAGCCTCTCACCGAATCCCGCTCAGGGTGATCTGCTCTAAAATCCAGAGCCTGGGACTTGCTCTGACCCAGAGCTGATTCTTAAACTGTGGATCGTGTCCTCAGTGGGTGGCATCAATGAATGTGGGGCTCATGAAAACATTCCTTGTAAGATGAAATTCTTCATGACTTATTATCAGTAAGTGTTTGACTCATACACCCACTTTTTACACCTATGTCTTTGGGTTGTGTAAAAATTTCTTGGGGTCTGGAGAGACAGTACAGAGAGTAGGGCCTTGTACATGGCCAATCAGGCTCGAATACTGACATCTTATATGGTTCCTTGAGCACTGCCAAGAGTAACTCCTGAGCATCTCCAGACATTCCCTCTCCCCCAAAAATAAAAAAATAAAAAAGCAAAAACAAATAAAGATTATTGGGACAAAAATAAGTGATAACTGGAAAAAGCTTTAGAAGCTCTTCTCCAGAGTATTAGCACTGCTTGGGAGCACTTTAGAAATGCAGAATCTCAGGCTGGAGAGACATGACTGCAGGTGAGGTCTGATGACCAGGGTTTGATCCCTGGCACCCCCAAGCCCCACCAGGAGTGACCCCTGAGCACAGAGCCAAGAGTAAGCCCTGAGCATGGCTGAGCCCTGAGCCCCCACCAAAAACCAGCAGAGTCAAATCATAATGGAGGCATGGCTAAGGTCTTGCAAGTAGCTAACTCAGGTTTGATCCCTAACACCTCATACGGTCCCCCAATTCTCCCAGGAGTGAACCTTGGTCACAAAGCCAGGAGTAAGCCTTGAGTACAGTTAAGTTGTGGCCCAAATGAAAAGGAAAATGAAACTGCATAATCTTTGGCTCCACCTCATACCTACTGAATCTGGATTTGCATTTTGATAAAGCTCCCAGATTACTGACCCACACAGGAAAGTGCCAGAAGCACTGCTGTGGGAAGGGCTGTCGGGACCTTGTAACACAGGGGTGCACCTCTCAGAGGAGTGAGGAGAGACACAAGGGAGCGCAGACAGCAGGGTGTGGGAGTCAAACCTGTTCTTCACATAGCAATCGTCTTCTCTCATTCTTTTCTCTCACTCCAAGAGGTTGAGCCCACAGCTGGGAAAACTTGGAGCCAGTCTCTGAGGTGGCTTGGCTTGGAGCCAGCCTCCCCCCCTTTCCTTTGGTTCCTTCTTCCTTTAGGAATCAAAGAGTGAGTAACTTCTCTCCCTGCTCTTCCATTGTGGAAAACTGAAATTCTTTTTTTTTTCCCGCTTTTTTGGGTCACACCTGGCAATGCACAGGGGTTACTCCTGGCTCTGCACTCAGGAATTACTCCTGGCGGTGCTCAGGGGACCATATGGGATGCTAGGAATCAAACCCGGGTCGGCCGCGTGAAAGGCAAATGCCCTACCCGCTGTGCTATCGCTCCAGCCCCAAAACTGTAATTCTTAAAGATACTGTCTAGCCCTCTTTGCCTAGCTCCAGAACAGCATGCCAGGATCCACTGGCTCTGCTGTCCTTCAGAACATGAAAGAATTAGAAAGTACCTATCTGGAAGGCGATGTATTTGGGGGGCCGAGGGGGCAAAGTGGAGGAAGGGATGGCGTGTAGAATGGGAAAGTTATAGGAGTTTGCCCCCAGCATCATGCAAAAAGAGAATTCTGAGTCTTGTTTTTCTGTTGGAGAAAATTTTTCTTAGGCCATGCCTGATGGTGATTTCTAGAATAAGGGCCTTCAGGCCTGAGCAAAAGGCCTCAGGTGAATCTCTTTTGTCTCCAAAAGTAATTTCCTTTTTTTTTTTTTTTGGTTTGGTTTGAGGGCCACACCCAGTGGTGCTCAGAGCTAACTCCTGGCTCTGTGTTCAGGGATTTCTTTCTCCTGTGGGGATTGAGGGATTATACATGGTGCTGGGGAATCAAACCAAGGTCGGCGACAGGCAAGGCAAGTGCTCTACCTACTGTACTACTTCTCCAGCCCCAGTAGTTTTCTTTTGAATTTTACCACCTGCTACAATCCAATTCCAGAGTGTTAGTGTATGATTAGAAGTATCAGAAGTAGCAATGGGAGAGGGGGAGGCAGTGGGGCCTGGTGGTTAAGGCCAAAAGAGGAGAGCAGCTCAGGCCTTTCAGAATATTGCTAATGGGTATCTGACAGTTTAATATTCTCTGGCAGAAGCATGGGGTTGATCATGCCATTTATTACCAGGATTTTTTTTTATATCCCATTTGTATTTTCCCCCATCCCTTTTTTTTTTTTTTTATTGATGTGATGGTGTCACAATGCCCAGGGGTTCACACTCTGTTGTAGTGCACATAGAGTCATGCACTTGTGATTTTTTTGTTTTGTTTTTTGTGCCACACTTGGCTATGCTCAGGGCTTACTCCTGTGCTCAGGGATCATTTCTGCAGGGCTCAGGGACCATATATTGTGGGAGATCGACCTCAGGTCAAGCAAGCACCCTACCTGCTGTACTATCTCTCTAGTCCCATATTTATGACGTTTTAGATCACAACAGGCATGTAGCAAGATTGCACTTGGCATGTGGGGTGGTACTGGGGATTGAATGAATGAGCTCACACATGCCAGGCAGGCCCTCTGCCATTGCGCCACATCCCTGGGCCCACCTGCTTTTGTATTTTGTACCAGGTCTTAGAATCATTCTGCTAACATTTGAATCATAATTTCAATGTCTTGTATGAGTCTATTTCTTTTTTCTGGAAGGATTTCAGTTCCTGTAGGAAAGGGTTTCAATGACAGTATAGACTGTCTGATGAAGGGACATTTTAAGGCAATCCCACCTTTTACTTCTAAAAATATCTAAGAGGGACCAATGTGATAGTAAAGCAGGGAGGGCATTTGCCTCGCCCGTGGTTGACCTGAGTTCGATCCCTGGCATTCCACATGCTCCTCTGAGGCTTGCCAGGAGTGATTCCTGAGTGCTGAGCCAGAAGTAAACCCTGAGTACCGCTGGGTGTGGCCCCCAAACAAACAGAAAGTGGCCAAGATATTGACTTATTAGCAAAGTTCCTTTATGAGAGAAGGAATAAGCATTTTTAAAAAACCCTTGACTTCTAGGTAAGGTTGCATTGGTTGAATTGAGCAAAACTTCTGATGAAACTATAGTTTTACATTCATAGTCTAGCTTGGACTCTATGTTTTAGACACTTGGGGGAAAGATATTGGTAATGACTAGGATATTGAGAAAGCATGAAATCTATCCGGGAGAAGCTATCTCAAGAATCTATAATGAGTGTGTGTTGTTATTTCTTTTCCAACAGGCTGCATAATTTTTACGACCAATTATTCCATTTGTAATGACGCTGAGATAACAGAGATCCCATCTCATGCTCCATGGCACACGCCAGGCACTCAGGGCCAGAAGACACCGTCTCTCATCCTAGCATGGGACAGCTAGAGTATTCCAACAAAGTTTCAGCTCTAGCAAGAGAAAGGGGAATGAATACTAAGGAAAAACAGTACGTTGGAAAACATAGGCACTGGAAGCAGGTATGGAATGGACTCTAGTTTCAAATGAAAAAAATGAAATTTTAAAATGAAAAAATGAAAGCAATTTTGTGGAAAAGGGAGTCGATGAAAGCTCTGTCTTCGAACCTGAGAGTTTTGCGATCCAGAATACTGTTGGATGGTATTTTGTACACATGAGCAGGTCTCTTTGAAGACACTGTCATTCCAAGCCACAAGAATCTCTTCCCCCAAAGAAGGTGAGGCTCAGTTCTAAGGATTGGTCTTTGGGGAATTAGGAAAGATCAAGTACTGACGGGGCATGGGGCATGCTTCCCACTGGTGGTTTTCTTTTTCTTTACATCTGATTCTCTGGTTAGGACAGGGCTGAAGATCTCTCTGGCTATCCTGGCAGTTATCCCACCTGGCCTGAAGACAGGTACATTAAGGACTGACACTTAGTTGTTCCCACTGATTGGTACGGACTGTTTAACTGCCCCAGCCTTCATCATCTTCTCCAGAGCATCTATTTGCCTGCCCACAATGTTTGTGTGTGGCTTTTCTGGCCCATTAGTTGTTAAGGGTTGGGCATTAAAACCAGCAAGTCTGGGTTTAGATCTCATCTCTGCCACTTAGTATTGTATTAGTGAGACTCTTTGATCTTGCTTTCCCATCTGTAAAATAGGGATATTCAGACCTACTTCTCTGACTAGTTAAAAGGGTTAACTAGTTAAAAGGGTTAACTAAGGAAGAGGATGTTTGGGGTCTATTTGTTGTCTGTTTTTTGAGGGTTGCTCCTGGATCTGTGTTCAGAGTTCACTCCTGGCAAGGCTCAGGGAACCACAAGGGAGAGATTGAATCTGGTTCAACTGTGTGCATAGCAAGAAAAAGCCTTAACCCCTGTGCAATATCTCCTGTCTCAAGAGAGAATTTTGTTAAGTGAGAAATTGACACTAAGAAAGTGTTTCAGGAAAGATCATTAACAGTTCTCCTTATAATTCCCTTTCTCTCTGTTCTCTGGGCACTTTCTATAGAGCAGGAAGAACAATGCCTAAATAGAATGACATGGGGTGGACTGTGGGGAAAATGGCAGGATCCCAAGAATGAGAGATTTCATGAAAACAGACACAGTCATAGTTAAAGGAACAGTGAGTGAACATCAGGTAGACAGAAAGCGAAAGCTTCAAAAAGACAAGTGGAGAGGAACAAAGCAAAAGAGAAAGTCAGAGGGAAATGCAGAGAAGAGTGACAACCCAAGAAAGATGTTCAGAGGGCAACACGGGGAAATTCATGTGTGGAAAGAATTTTTTTTTCTGCTTTCTTCTCCCCCTTCTCTCTTCTTTCTCCTCTTTTTCTTTTTCATTTTTTCCTTTTTTTCTTTCCTTTTTATTTAGTTTGGGGCAGTTTTTTAGGGTTTACTCCTGGCTCTGAGCTCAGGGATCACTCCTGGAGGTGCTCAGGGGATTATATGGGGATCGAGCTAGCTCCAGCTGGATGCAAAGCAATCACCTCGCCTGCTGTACTATTGCTCCTGTTTTCTTCTTGCCCCTTGTGACCAGAGGGATTTGATTTCTAAATCTCTTATTGCTCAGTTCCTTTTTCTCCCAGAAATCCAGACACCCCACTACTTCTCAGTCTGCAGATCTATCCTGCCCTGAGGCCTGAACCGCCTTGCCCTCTCTTCTGCATCCCTTATCCCACACCATCCTAGGTACCCAAAGCCCTTGGGATTTTTCGATGCAATCAAAACCGTGGGGAGTGTAAAAGCGTCCTGGTGTCAGCCAGTCAGCGCAATAACCAGGTGTAGTTTTACAGTCGCTCCCCCCGACTGTAACTGCACTTTCATATATCTCTGGCTGCGACAGGCAATTTTCTTTCAAAGATTGTTTTTTCTGGAGCCTGTGATTTCTACTCTCGCCTTCCAACCTCTGGGATATTAAAACGGGGTCAGTAGTTCTGGGCAGGCTGACCAGATTTGTGGTCATTTGCCAGCTCCTCTGTTCCCCCTCTCTCTGCTGCCATGTCTCCAGTCCTGGCATCCCTCGGCCTCGGCACCCCCATCTAGTTAGGCAAGAGGAGCATGACCTGTGTGGTTCCCCATCCTGAGTAGTTTTGCCATGGTTCTAGCCTTCAGAACTGAGCGGGGAAGGCTGGGGTGAAATCCGGAAAAAGGTTTACAATTCCAAGCACTACCCATCCATGCATGGCCCATGCTATTTGGGGATGGAGCTGTTCATTTCTTTTTCTGTTTTGTTTGTTTGTTTGTTTGTTTTTGTTTTGGAGCCGTATCCAGCAGTGCTCAGGGATTACTCCTGGCTCTGCACTCTGGGATCATTCCTGGTGAGGCTCAAGGGTACCATATGGGGTGCTGGAATTTGAACCCAGGTCGACCTTGTGCAAGGCAAATGCCTTACCTGCTGCCCTATTTCTTCAGCTGTATGCAATATTATTTCTTTCCACAAAATAATGTCCTTCTCTTTCTTTCTTTCTTTCTTTCTTTCTTTCTTTCTTTCTTTCTTTCTTTCTTTCTTTCTTTCTTTCTTTCTTTCTTTCTTTCTTTCTTTCTTTCTTTCTTTCTTTCTTTCTTTCTTTCTTTCTTTCTTTCTTTCTTTCTTTCTTTCTTTCGCTTCTTGGGTCACACCCAGCAGTGCACAAGGGTCACTCCTGGCTTTGCACTCAGGAATCACTCCTGGTGGGCTCAGGGGACCATATGGGAGGCTAGGGATCAAACCCCAGGTCGGCCGCATGCAAGGCAAATGCCCCACTTGCTATACGATCACTCCAGCCTCTTTCTTTCTTTCTTTCTTTCTTTCTTTCTTTCTTTCTTTCTTTCTTTCTTTCTTTCTTTCTTTCTTTCTTTCTTTCTTTCTTTCTTTCTTTCTTTCTTTCTTTCTTTCTTTCTTTCTTTCTTTCTTTCTTTCTTTCTTTCTTTCTTTCTTTCTTTCTTTCTTTCTTTCTTTCTTTCTTTCTTTCTTTCTTTCTTTCTGTGGTGGGAGGCACACATGACAGTGCTCAGCGCTTACTGGCTTACTCCTGACTGTGCTTTAGGGATCACTCCTAGCAGGCTTAGGATACCATATGGCGGTGCTGGGAATCAAACCCAGGTCAACTGTGTGCAAGGCAGTGCCCTTTCCACAGTACTATTGCTCAAGCCACTGTCTCTTACTTTCCTGGGGAAACATTTTGAAAAAATGGGTGAACAGAACCAAGGTTTAAGGAATTAACATTCTGACCTCCATCCATCCTTGGTTAGGAACTAGGTGGAGGAAGAGCTAGGATTTTCTCTTTTTCTAGAAAATTTGGAGACTAAACTGAATTCCCAGAGTCTTTTCAGGACTGGGTTAAGGGCGATGGACACATGGGAAGGGATGTGTAACCTTGGGTTCTGCTTTCCTAAAGGGAGGTTTGCTAGTCTGATTCCTCACCACAAGCTGTCAGTTCCATTGTTTGCTGGTGTGGCATTTGCCTGCCAGCAAAAATGTTTTCTATTTCACCCAGTTTGGCCTCTTTTCTTGGAAGAAAGATCTGTGTTTGCCTGGAGAGTTGCCCTTTTAGGATTTCTTTATTCCTTTACTAAGCCCAGGAGCAGATGCAAAAATCCTTCCTGAGGTCTAGCTCCCATTCCTCTTGCTTTGCTAACAGATCAAATCCTCTTGAAAAACAACATGACACCACCCACTCCCCCTCCTTATTCATACCATCCCTTGTTTTTATTAAATAAAAGTAAGTGGAGCTATAAGATGTGACTGGCCTAGATCCCGGCTTCATAAAACAAAACTAACACCCTCTTTATCAAGAGGCTGAGGCATCCAGAGAAGATTTCTTAGGCCATTTTGCTGTCACGTAAATGGGAATCAATATTCAATAAGCCCTTGATGCACTACACTAGTGCTTCACTTAATACCGGCTTCCAGTACAGTAAGTGGCATTGATATAGGGAGGGCTTGTTTGTAAAATAACACTGCAGCCCTCACCTACTCGATATTGGATCTGGCTCCCCAAGGAGAGAAGATGCAAGACTCGAAGCGAGCAGCAGAGTCATTTTACCAATCCCACTGCCGGAGAATAGCCGCCTGGAATCTCATTTGCAAAAGAGAACTGATTCTATGCTTTTAAAGCCAAGCAGAAGAGGTCCTGGAATTAATAAGCCCATATTCCTATTTGGAAGTTTTCCATTGTGCCTGGCCTGACTGCCTTCCCTGTCAATGAATTAGTCCCATTGAAAACCAATTGAAGAATAGAACTGATTCCACCATTAGCTGATAAGAGTGGACCCTCTGGTGCCCTGAAGCTCTGAGTAATAATACCTCATTTCCGCATCCCCTGTATTTGCTGGAGGGAAAGAAAGCAGGCCCGCTGGCCCCCTGGTGGATGAATGGTAGGTCTAGGTTTCTCTGTGTGTAGTGACAGAAATTGGTAAGAAACAGACCACTACCATTTAAAAAGGGTCAGTTATTTAGCTTCCAGCCTAGGACAGCAAGGATGAATTCCAGCAAGGAATTTATTACCTAAGGCTTGCTGTCCCTGCAAGCAAGCACATATTAAGGAAAAGCAATCTAATGACTCCCTACATAACATAGATTAAATATTGTACCACGATAAATATTGTGTAATACATTTCAAGTTTAAATAGATTATGGGGAAAAAATTTTTTTTACTGCCTGCACTTTTGTTCTTAATTCCCAGAGTTCACGCAGTATAGGAAGTTATAGTTTTGGGTGTGAGTGGGAACGTATGGAGCAATTTATTCTGCTTTATAGTCCGTGCTATTTATCTCATGTGGGCAGGTTGATAGTTAGGAAGAAGGTGGGGCGAGAAGACTCTCCATTTATTGACATTGGGGGAAATGCTGGAGAAGTTCAGGCCTGCTCTGCAGACCCTGTGACTGTCCCTGTGCGGGAGCTGTCCTGATTTAAGTCTCTTCAAGAGAGTTGAAACTAGACTTTAGAAACTTGTCATCCTTTTGCAGACAGGTTTAGTGAATCCAAAGCAAGAGACTAAAGGTATTTAGCATCTCCGTGTGGGCATTAAGAGTAGGAAAGAATGTTTATTCGTAGAGTACTTTTTTGTACGGGGGTACGCCCTGAAAGATATTGAGTAATTGATGCATGTTTTGAAGGAGAGATAGAGGTAAGTTCCTTGGTATTCCCTGGGAGAGCCAGCAAAGGCTGCCTGAGTGGGGTTGGGAAGAGGTCCAGGGATTCCATAACCTAACAGAGGGCTTCTACAGCCAGTTTTGGGGGGGAAGGGGTGCCTAAGGAAAGGATAAAAACTTGCTATCCTTTTCCAGAGAAGAAGAAAGAGAATGTTGACAGTGGGAAGTGCTGAGGTGAACCCTAAGCAAGGACTGACTTCCTGAAACAAAGCACATTAGAACCAAATCCTTGGCGTCTTTGAGTCTTTTGAGTCTTTCCTGTTATCCTCTGGGCCTTGTTGGCTCTGAGGGTCAAGTGTGGGTTTGACATCAGGCACCTCATCAATTTCCAAGGGGTTCCCTACTTCCCTCTTGAATCTGCATACTTCAAAGAAACGGTTAGAAGTGCTCTCTCGACTCAGTAGGCGCCGTCTTCTCCGGCAAGCGCCCTTGTCTGAGTGAGAACGGCCCAAAGATGAAGACAGGCTGATGTCTGAGAGATGATGAGAGTGCAGAGTCTGGGGCCCGGGATTCCTAGGGAATTGTGAGTTCTCACATTATTTCTCTAGGGTGGGAGGTCACAGTCATTTCTAACACTTTCTTTTTTTTTTTTCTTAATTTTTTTTTTTTTTTGGTTTTTGGGTCACACCCGGCGATGCACAGGGGTTACTCCTGGCTCTTTACTCAGGAATTACTCCTGGCGGTGCTCGGGGGACCATATGGGATGCTGGGATTCGAACCCGGGTCGGCCGCGTGCAAGGCAAATGCCCTACCCGCTGCGCTATTGCTCCAGCCCCAGGTCTAACACTTTCACCCTGAGATGATCAGGATTTCCCGGCGAAGGGCTACGTGGCTCAGTGTCGTCTGAAAGCGGCCTGCCCTGCCATAGAGCCTTTGCGGTCTGCTGGGAATAGACCAGTTCTCATGGGGCAACGGCATCTCAACACAGGGTATTGCAGGTGACCAAGCCCCTCTTCCCCGCTGGTTAGACTCCCGATCCTCTGGTACCTCTGGCGGTTCATTCTTGCCACAACTTGTGTTCTGGCATCAGTGCTCCCCCACGCAACAGCTGATGACATCTCTTGGCCTCCCCGCTCCATTCAGCAACGCCTCTCCCCCCAACCCGCCTCCTCGGCCTGCCGTCCCAGCCTGTAACCCTGATCTCATTTCCTCCTACCTCTCACACCATTTCAGACCTCTTGCCTCAACCTGCGCCCGGGCTCCCTCTCCGGAGCCCCCTCTCCCGCCTCTGGAAAGCCTGCTTATCTCTGAGCCGGCCTCGCCCTTGAACACTGCTATCTTCTCTAAGAAAGAACTCTCAGTGGCCAGAGGATATCCCATACAGGAGGGTGATTCCTGATCCTGGGGTTGCCCCCACCACTCCTCGGTGGGACGGATTGTATGTTGTTTGTCTGTCTCAGACTTTGCAGCCCCTGAGGCAAAGGCTCTGTCTTTGCAGGCTCTGGGAAGCCTTGGCAGCCAACAAATAATAAATAATACCCTGGTAACACCACCTGCAACTTGTTAATGAGTCTTTCCCCTGCCTCCTTTACCCCTTGGTGGTTGGGGGTGGGGACCCCCAATTTCTGGGCAATAGATGCCTTCTTCTTTCTTGGGACAGAGAATTGAGGTTGGGTAGGTGGGGGTAGGTCATTTTTAGAGTCAGGGAAGACAGAGCTGGCCTTGAGAAGTATGCGAAATAAAAACAGAGGAACTTCTAATGTTTCTTCTGATTGCAAAGTTTTTGAGAGATGGAGTCTTTGGAAGCTGGAACTTTTGAGTTCTTGAGGCCCCCAGCTTTGGCTTCCAAAGGCAAATTGCTTAACTATCACCTGAACCCATCTTTTCCCTCAAAAACAGTTTTATTTCTGTTTGAAGCTCTGAGAATCAGCTTCCTTCAAATCTATTATCAGGTCAGCAAATGACTGCACTGCCTCTTAGCTTTGGAATATTTAGCATAATGTGCCAAAGACAGTTTTCTGGAAGGTAACCTGTGCCTGAAATTCCAGCGGTTGCCACCAGGTGAATCAGTGCTGACTTGGCTCTAGGTCATCTTAAAAGAGCAGGACAGGGGTTGGAGAGATTGTACAACACCGGAAGGGCACTTGCATTTTATGTGGCTGATGGTCATGTTTGATCCCCATAACCCATACGATCCCCTGAGCCAGAGCCAGCAGTTATCCCTGAGCATCACTGCTCAGTGTATGGTCCAAAAAACAAAACACAAACACCAAAATCAAGCCAAACCAACCAATAAACAAAACAGGGAGACAACAGGACACTTCTGCAATCTTATCTGTGAATTTACTTCCAAATTGTTTCTGAAAAAATATTATTGCTTTTTGGGAGGTGGCACACCTAGTGGTTTATCCCTTACACGGTGCTCAGGAACTATTCCCATCAGTAGTGGGGGTCATGCAATGCCAGGGATCAAACTTAGGCCTGCCGCATGTGAAGCTGACACTCCAGGCCCCCAGAGCAATGATGTTAAATTCTATTTTCTGTTGTAGATTTGACTCCGTTCAGAGACAAATATGCTGTCAGGCAAAAGCCTTTTCTGTGTAGCTGGAGTAGCAGAGGGAGCACAGGACCTGCCTTTCTTAAATTATCTTTCCAAAATTATCTTTCTGAAACTATCGCTGTCCCTGTGCTTACGGAATTAGTCTGTGGTCCATTTTCCTAAGGCAGTCTTTGTGGTCTGTGTGATAAAAGAACCATTCAAAGTGCTTTTGGGTTAGGAACAGTGTAGTGATTTCTGTGAAACTGGAGGAGGCAGGTTGGGCTGTTTTCATCTACCTGAAGCATGGAACTCTTCAATGTATTGCTGTCACTGTCATCCTGTTGTTCCCCGATTTGCTCAAGCAGGTGCCAGTAACATCTCCATTCATCCCTGTCGCGTGCTAGTGGAGCCCGATGGCATTTTGAGGGCTCTTTCAGGATCAGGGGGATGAGGATCATTGTCGTTACTGTTTTTGGCATATCAAGTATGCCACAGGTAGCTTGCCAGGCTCTGCCATGCATGTAACTCTTAGAGGGGTATAATGGAGTCCTTACAGTGGGATGGGCTGGAGCGATAGCACAGCAGGTAGGGAGTTTGCCTTGCACGTGGCCATCCTGGGTTCGGTTCCTCCGTCTCTCTCGAAGAGCCTGGCAAGCTACCGAGAGTATCTCACCCACACGTCGGAGCCTGGCAAGCTCCCCGTGGCGTATTTGATATGTCAAAAACAGTAACAACAAGTCTCACAATGGAGACATTACTGGCGCCCGCTTGAGCAAATTGAGGAGCAAGGGGATGACAGTGATACAGTGATACAGTGGGATAGCGCAATAGGATTGGTGAAACCAAAACCACATGAACACACAAGGGGGAGTGAGTAGATGACTCCCGCTTCTCTGTCTGAATTCAGGCTTTGAACATAGGCCGCGTCTCTCTCAAAAAATTGATTTAACTTTTTTTGATTCCAGGGAAATGAAAGATCAGCCATACCCTGTTTTTCCACCCAGGATCACTCGAAAGATTTGAGTTCCCAGAATCATCTTCCTTAGAACCCCCTGTAGGACTCAGGGGTTGTGTCTTCATTGCCTCCTTTAAAAGGAGATGTTTCTCAAACATGAAAACTTGTAACTATCTCACAGTGATTCAATAATATTTAAAACAAACAAACAAGCAAACAAAAAAACAAAAAAAAAAAACCCAAAAAAACTAAAAACAAAAACAAAAATGACAAAAAAAAAAGAAAAGCAACAAAAAAAAGGAGATGTTTCCCTAATTTCTGTTCTCTCTTCCAAATGCATCCTCATTCAAATGCCTACTCCTCCATACCTCCCACCAGTTCTTGGGGTGTAAACAGAGCTGTCTGGTATTTGGGGTAGATGAGCTCTGTGTTGGACTAATTCTGCATGATCCTGCTTGTAGACCAGTGGGGGAGGAGCTCGCCTCCTCATTCCCCTGGAGTCGGGGCCTAGACATGGGCCAGCGAGGCTCATTTTCCCACATGTAGGAAGCTGATGGGCCCCCCTCCTCTGCAATACTTGGCTCCCTCATTTCTCTGAGTCACCCCTGACCTTGACCGTCTGTAGCAAGGGCTCAGACCCGTCGGACCAACCTCATCCAAGAGGGCTTAATGAGCACCTGGCGGCTGAGCGCTTTGAGATCTTTTAGATGAAAAGGGCTGTCAGTGGTTCAAGGGTTATTATTGCCAGGGTGGTGGCGGCGGCGGCAATTATTAGAGATGGTCAGGGCTTCCTCTGCCTCTCCAGGGAGCGGCACACTGCCTTGCTTCATCTGCTATGGATTCCGACGGGTTGCTAGCAACGCTCTTCTTACTCCCTGCCATCTTCCCTCCCTGGACAAGTTAAGCTGCAAAGGTTCAGTAAGCTCTGAAAGGCTCGTCCTCTAACAGGCAAAACGGTTCTGAGGAGCAAAGAGCAAACGAGTCAGCCTCCAGCTCCACGGTCTCAGGAGGCCTGGATGCAGAGAATAATTCGGAATCAAAGGATGGAGGCTAATCCCTTCATTTGGCCACTGTGTCCAGGAGTGAAAAGAGAGAGGGATGCACGGTGTAGGGAATTTGAGAAAACCAAGTTTGAGTAGGCCTGGAAGTAGCAGGTGTGAGTTCCAACCACAACATTTTATCCTATTTATTTATTTTTGCTTTTTGGGGTCACACCCGGCGATGCACAGGGGTTACTCCTGGCTCGGCACTCAGGAATTACCACTGGCGGTGCTCAGGGGACCATATGGGATGCTGGGGATCGAACCCAGGTTGGCCACATGCAAGGCAAATGCCCTGCCCACTGTGCTATCACTCCAGCCCCTTCTGAAACATTTTAAATAAGAGAATTTTCATTTCTTATTGGTCAAACTTCAACTTGAATGGTTGAAGCAATCTAAGGCAGAAATCTTAGAGAGGCATCTAAGAGACAAAGGATCGTTCAGGATGATTTTAAGTACTCTCCAAAGCATTTGAGTTCACAGGATAGAACCATATTCTGTTTTTCTACTTGAGAGGGGTGGGGGCTTTTGACTTGGGCTTCTCCAGATGATGGCAAAGAATTTCCAGGATAACTCAAATGGAGTTTCTCTTGATTGCTCCTACAACCATCTAGAGGGATTTGTGGGCAGGAACATTACAGCTGAGGGGACCAGGGCTTTAAGCCCTTCTTTCTCATTTGCCATTATTCTCTGCATCTTACCTTGGAAACAAATACCTTCTCCTTACTGTGTCCCACAGACTTAATCAGATGGTTCTTCAGGAAGGAAGGAAAGTCAGATTTCCCTTGAGTACTTTTTTCCTAGTAAGTATTTTTTTGAGCTAGTTTATTTTATTTTTATAAAGTTGTTCACAATAATTCATTACATTTAATATTCGAACACCAATCCCACCACTATTGTACCTTCCCATCACCATATTTCAAATGTTTCCACCCAAAATCCCAAACCATGCCTCCCAAAGCAAAACAAAAACAATTAATTTTGCATTGCTTGTTATGAATAATCCACTAAAAATGGTCCAATAAAGTTTCCTTAGAGGAAAGTGTATGAAGATTGCTGTATTTCACCCTGGAGCCATTAAGTCCTTGTATAAGAGATTACTAGCATGTTTGTTAACACCCATCAAATGTTGTGTGCTACTCTTGGTACTTCAGTGGTATAGAGTATGAGAGGTCATGTGACTGCACTGTGGTCTCGCACTCCAGGAATTCCAAAATTTAGAATATCAATTATACAGCAGATTCATTCATGGTGAGGTCTGTGTTGCTCTTTTAGGGGAGCTTTATTTCTGAGTCTCTGTATCATGGCATTCCAAACTCACTCAGAGAGGGAATGGGACTCTTCCCCCCCATCTCCCAAGTTTACCAGTAGCTTGGCAGTCACACCCACAAACTGCCCTGGCTCCATATAATCTAGTAAGTTATCTTTACCTCCCAAAAAAACTTCTGACTAAACATGAATGTATATGAAAAATATTTTATATTTCACATACTCTAGCATCTGAAAACTTTCTTCTTGGGGTGAAAGACGTGACTTAGTGGTAGTGTGTGTGTAAGGCCCTGGTTAAATCCCTAACACTACAACTACCAACCAACCAAAACCATACAAAACTCCTCTTACCTTAACTATAGAATGCTCTTTGGAGCTGGAGAAATAGTACAATCAGTATGGCACTTGCTTTGCACGTGGCCAACCCAGATTCTACTCTCAGCTTCCCATATGGTCCCCTGAGCCCTTCCAGGAGTGATCCCTGAAAGCAGAGCCAGGAGTAATCCCTAAGCACAATCTGGTATGTTCCCCCGCCCCCCCCCCAAAAAAAAATGTTACTGTTGGCAGCAAGCAACACAGAGATGTAGGCGAAAATCCAAGGTAAATGATCCAGTGTAGACAGATGTGTGTAACAATGGCACTGCTCGTAATTGATGGCTTTAAATGCAAGGGGAAAGGGGACAGCCCTGTCTGCTGTACTGTCTCTCAGGTCCAACGGTGACTTTTATTCAAACAATTTATTTTGCCCACAAGATGAAGTCATGTTTATTACAATTACTAGAGCTTCTGAAAAGAAGTGTTTTTGAAAGGCACATAACTTTGGAAAAAATGATGTAAGCAAGAAAGTTGTGGTTAACAGAAGAGAAAGTTTAAGGATGTAGGGTGAAGATAAAATTAGAAGAGGAAACACTCATTAATAGATTCTTGAAACTCTTGAAACCCAAGAAAAGGAGAATGTTGGCCTTCCTGAGCTGGAGCTACACCTGGGACTGTAAATGTGAGATTTAAATGAAGCTGAAGGCAGCACACTTTAGCTTCCCTCACTGGGAGGCTGAATGGGGATCCTCCAGGGGCAGACTGGAATCTACTGTTCTTAGAATTCTGCAGTCAGGGAGCACTGACTAAAGTGATCTTTGTCCTCCTCCTGCAGAGCTGTTTTCTGCCCTCCTTTATCGGTCAGGATCACCCAATCCCGCTGGCTAAAACAGATTTGATGACTCAACAATGACCAATTAGGCGTTAACACATCTATCTCTGAGGCTATCTTGCCATCTTTATGGAGAACAGGATCTTAAATCTCTGCTCATTGGGACAGCCAGAGGCTTTGCCTAAACGATGGAAAGAGCTGTAGACATTTTTCATAATTATAATGACTTTTTACAGGGAGAGCCATAACTCCTGCTCCAAAGCTCCAGTGTGAGAGAAAGCCCATCGCAAACTCCGTGGGGTGAGGAATGGAACCATCTGATGGCTGTCTCTTCACTCTGCTTCCCCACCATAAGCAGTTTGGGGGAGCAAAATTCACAAAAAAGAGATCAGATGATTTCTACCCTTGGAAGCCTTTCTTTAGAGACAAGACAGTGCAACTCCCGAGGGAGATAGTGAGAGACAAGAGGTCAGGAAATGAATGGGTACTATATAGCATTTGATAGCTCCATGGAGCTGTGTGTGTGGAAGGGCATTTTGGGGTCATTAGTTATGGAAGACTTCGGGGGAGGGGGTGAGAATGTGGCCAAACATAGAGCTGAAAAATGGTGAGGTTTTCTGAGTGGAAACAGCCCTTGAATAGAGGTGTGTAAGTTGAGGAAGTAGAGCAATTGAGGAGCACATATCCCATTATGGTTCATCGAGAGTCTTGTTATCTTAGTTTTCCAGTTGATTAATTAGCTTATATTCCCCTTCGTCTCTCCTAGTGGTTCCCTACAGTACACCCTCGGCTTTTATAAGAATTTCATGACACCCCATTAATCAAACCTGAGATTCTCCTGTTTCCCCACCACTCCCTTGGATAAACCTGCTTAATGACTTCTGGGTCTATTTCCTCTTCCCTTATAAGATACATATGAGAATATAGATATTCTTTCCTATTGCACTTCAAGCCTTCATTCTATGAAACTAATAGACTTTTATTTTTTTATCATTCTAGCGGCCTGTGCTTTCCTGACGACACCTAAGAAACTCTCCTCCAATGAGCAAACAGCTTGTCGAAATGTGAGTGATCAGCAGTATCTGCTCTCTTCCCAAGCCAAGTGCCCCTAGAGCTTCACCTTGCTGATGTCGGTCTTTGGTTAATTGTGCAGCATTAATGGTCTTCGGCTTTCTTTTGCTCATCCTCACTGATGTGTTTCAGTCTGATGTTCCTGACAACAGGCCTGTGTTTGCATTTTTCACTCTATTCCATGCCCCTCACAGTGCAATTTAGAACCTGAATTCATAATACTCCAAGGTGCCAGAGGTGAACAATTAACCAGTTAATGTGATCTGTGTGGACAGCTTTTTTTTTATATAAGTTTTTTCCTCTGAAGCCTATTTAGAAGAGAAAAATAGCCATATGACTACTTCAGCAAAAATTCTTCTTTGGTCAAGTAGACATGATATTATGGATGTACATATATCCCAGAGGTTGACCTCTGGTATTCTAAAAAAGACTCATTCTTTAGTCATAACACTGAAAAGTTAAGCTACTGGCATGATTTCATTTCATTCGATAAATTTCCTTCTTTGAGAGAGCAACTGTTCTAAAAATAGGACTATGGAAATTATGAAGACAGGCTCTTTCTGCCTTCTAGATAGGCACTTCCAACTTGGTGGGAAAATAGTCAAACAAACCAACCTCTACCACAGATCATGATTAAGAACTGTGTAGAAGTGTGCTGAGGACCCCGGAATGAAGGGTAGACAAGTCACTCAGGTGTCATATTCTCTTCCAGTTGGCAGAAGGGAAAGGTTGAGGTGTTGTCAGACTAAGACTAGATACTAGAAAGTCTTTCTCACTTAGAATAGGATTTATTCATCTAAGTGTTCAGATATTGAATAATCATTCAGCAACAAAAATATGAGCCAGTCTTATTCCTGCCATCAAGGAGCTTGGTGACTTGAGTGATGACAGAAAAAAAATTCAAAAGAAGCCAAAGAGACAGTACAATGGATAAGGTGTTGCCTTGCATGCAGCAGTTGGGTTTTTTCTGGCACCATATATCGCCCCCCAAGTCCTGTCAGGAGTGATCTCTGAGTACAGAGCTACGAGTGAACACTGATAAAAACTGAGATAAAAGCATGGGAAAGCTGACACTTCCACAAGTCAAGTCAGTTGATGTACTGCATTGCTGAGAATACTTAGAGGAGGAAAAGTAGGGTAATTTTAATGACTTACCCTCTTACTCCTTTCAAGTCTGTGAATAGGTTGATTCAAATTCTACTGTGCAGTTTATTTATCATCTGGGATCCCAGCAGTTGAAGGATCCGGAATATATCAAACTTCCTAGGTCTCTGTCTGGACACCCTTCCTAGTTCAGGAAGCAATTAGTCTGAGAGAAACAGAAGCGAGAGTTGTAGGAACAGAATATATATCCTTTTAAAATAATTTAGTAACAATCCTAGGTAAGTGACCAATAATTTATGGAGTCTATTCTTTTTTATAGAGATATTTCCTTGCCGCTCAACCAGCGAGCTTGCTGGGTTTAGAGGATTAATCTTTGATGTAGTAAATATGCTCACATTATAATTCAGTCATAGGGATAAAGGGAACTTAGACTTGTCTTGTAGAAGGGAAAATATTAAATAGACTTAAGGAGGAATCACCAGGGTAATCTTCATTGTACCTTAGCATTGGAAGTTTTTCAACTGCAAGGAACCCTGTAGGTCTTCTAACCCAAGGTCCTCATTTCATCAATGAGACTAAGACCTGTGGAGTAGCAGAGCTAGACCTTGGACCCATTTGTCTTGACACATATTTCAAAATTAATATTATACCATACTAATATTCACCGCATATTCCAGCTCCTCTTCCAACTGCCTTCTATTCAGTTCTTTGCTTTATCCTAACCTAATCTAAGATAGAAGCTGCTTCCTGCCCTTCTGTCTTTGCTCCAGGTTTTCTGGCCTCTGGAATGTTCCTGAAGGACTCACCCTCCAGGGCAGGAATGCATTCTCCCTTTTTTACCTTCTGCTCCCTTCTTTCTTCCCAGTCCTGCTTCATCCTCCTACTAGAAAGCCTTGTCCAAGAAACTTCTACCATTTTTGCTTCATGTCTTTCATTCCAGTTGCTGGGTTGACTTTGTATGGTGATTCTCCTTAAAGGTGGGTGGTGGTGGTATTTGAAATGACTTTAACTTATTTTTTATTAATTTAATTAATTTTGTTTTGGGGAGCCATACTTTGTGATGCTAGGGCCTCTACAGACATACCACCCTGTATGCGCCCAATCTCTTCTGATCTCGTGATAATCGGGGGCTTTTACTGGCTCTGTGCTCGGGAGTGATCCATGACGATGCTCAGGGGACCATCTGCTGTGCTAGGGATCAGATCAGGTTGACCAGTGCACAAGGCAAGTACCTTCTCCCCCTATACTATTTCTCCAACTGAAATAACTTTATTATTATTATTAATTATTATTATTATTATTTTCATTTTTGGGGCCATACTCGGCAATGCTCCGGACTTATACTGACTCTGTGTTCAGGGATCAATCCTGGTGGTGCTCCTATGGAATGCTGGGGGTCAAACTGGGTTGGCCTTATTGTGAGGCAAGAGCTCTACCTGCTATACTATCCACTAAAATGACTTGTTTATTTGATTGTTTTCGGGCCACATCCAGCAATGCTCAGGGGTAACTCCTGGCTCTGCACTCAGGAATCACTTCTGGCGATGCTCAGAGGACCATATAGGATGCCGGGGACTGGACCTAGATTGCCTGCATGTAAAGATTGCCTTATCCATGTACTATCTCTCTGGCTCCCATGGAAATGACTTTTAAAGGTTATTTCCAGTCCTGAGATTCTGTAACTTTGTGAACTAACTTGAATCTACCAGTGCCTTGACCTGTGGCTGTTCCAAATTTTGTGGCCTGTGTTCATTAAATAGGAAGTCGTCCTACAACTAGTAGGTGGCTTATTTGTGTGTCCACTGCACATTGTGAAGGTCAAGCAAGCTCCGTGGAAGGACTGTCGCATGTGGAATGCTTTGTGGGGTGGAGAAACTGGCTGCCCACTGGGTGAACTCAACGGCTGCCCGGAGGCCTCTGCCTCAGGGAAGGGAGGCCCTGAGAGCCAGTTTGACCTAAGTTCAAATTCTCCAGAACAAACAAGCTCATCTTTTGCTTCAAGGCCCCGTCAAGGAGGCACCCGTGCGTTTATTGACTCTTGCATGTCCCTGCCCTGGAGAACAAACAAACAGCTCAACCTGACTCACTCTCTCCACCAGCCTTGCTCTGCTCCACGGTGAGGCTGTGCCAGGAAGAATCCCTCAGACCCTATGGAAACAAAAGTCAGTGTTTCTACGTCTTTGGTCTTTTCTTCCTACTCCTCTTTCCTGTAGAACATCAACCCTCCATGTAGGTGCAGAGGGTGAGAAGTAAATCCAGAGTCATTTGTCTTGGGTGCTCCCTATTACTTGAGGAAAGTCGGTTTGCTTTGCTAATTCAGTCATTCAACAAACATTCAGTGAATGCCTACTACGTGTAACGCTCTCTCCTCTCAGAGCCAAGGGTGACTGACTCTTTATTTTTTTAAGTTTTTAAAAATGGAATCATTCAGATGCGGCAAAAAAAAATGGAATCATTATGAAAAAGTTATAAAGCTTTCGTGATCAGGTTTTAGTCATACAGTGTTCCAACACCATTCCCTCCACCTGTGTATATTTCCCACCACCAAGGATCCTCCATATCCCTCCTGCCACTGCTCCCCCCCCCCCCCCGCAGCCTGCCAACCTGCCACTATGTTGGGCATTTTTCCTCTCTCTCTCTCTCTCTACAGCCCCCCCGTCCTTTGGGGCATTATGACTTGTAATACAGATACCGAGAGGCCATGTAGTATGTAGTCACCCTAACCCGCCAAATACCAGTCAGCGTTACTGACTCTTAATGATGCTTCTATAATTTTAACTAAATAAATTGAAATCCCTTTTGCCTGGCATCTTGCAATAATAATAATAATAGTAGTAGTAGTAATAGTAATAATAATAATAATATAGTTAATAATACCTTTTCTCTCATTTTCTACTTTTGGGAGAACTTGGTTCTGAACCCTAATCATCTCTTTTTTATTAAGCCTTTGATGAATCATTTCTCCCTCTTGGGATATCCCACCTTGTCTTTCAATGAACTCCACTTTATGTTTTCCTCCACAGGAAAGGAAGGACACTTCTGTCATATTTGAGCTCTACTCTCTAGCTCCTATTTCAGAGGAACCCAATTCAGACCTTCTTACTGTGTGTTTAGATGAGTGCTATGTTTCCGAAATTGTGCAATCCCTAAAATGCACACGTCCCATGTGTTGTTAAGAGTTTTTCTTTATTGGGAAGTGGGGGTTGGAAGGGGGCTCTGAAGTAGTGCTCTGAAGGCCCCAGAGTTCCATCAGCAATTCTTGGTCAAAGTAGGCTGTCATTTCAATGCAAGGAGAAAGTGTTCCTCAGGCACTGCAGTTCTGGAAATCCCGGGGACACAGGTGCTGGGGACCTCCAGGGTCACACTCCACAGTGCTCTGCTCCAGAGACCACGTGGCACCAGGAATCAAACCCTCTGTATTTTTTTTAATTTGGGTTTTCTTTTCTTCTTCTTCTTCTTTTTTTTTTTTTTTTGGTTACACATATGGTACTCAGGGCTAACTCCTGGCTCCAGGCTTAGAAATCACTACTGGGGAGGTGCAGGGGACCATATTCGGTGCCAGGGATGGAGGCAGGGTTGGCCTTGGAAAAGGCAGGCACCTTACCTTATCCCCTGAGGTTTCCTTTTATTTATTTATTTATTTTGCTTTTTGGGTCACATCCAGCCATGCTCAGGGGTCACTCCTGGCTCTGCAGTCAGGAATTACCCCTGGCCGTGCTCAGGGGACCATATGGGATGCTGGGAATTGAACCCGAGACGCCCTACCTGCTGTGCTATCACTCCAGCCCCATGAGGTTTCCTTTTAAAAGTATCACAGGCCAGGGGGGACAGCACCTGCCTTGTGTAAGCATGAGGCTATCCTTGAGTTTGACCCCTGCTCTGTCCCACATGCATGGAACATGATCCTGGCACACTGCATTTGGGGGCCCCATGCCACCGCAACACACCCCACAGTTAAGAATGTGTGAGCGGCCAAGCTAAGGTGCAGAACCCCTGGAAAGCACTGCAACTAGAGTCTGTGAGTCCCACAGTCTAGTGTGTGAAGCCTAGTGAACCCAAGTTGGAGTGTGAGTCCCAGCAAACATATGTGCTCACACTCTCCTGAGCATGAGGAACCACGGACCTCACCGCAAGAGCAACAATAAAAAGTGGAAGGAAAAAAACATATTTTTTAAAATGTTAATTTAGAAAAGTAGCACAGGATCAAGTTAGTTTAGACAACAGTGGTGCAGACAGAACTAAAACCTAAACTGAATGTCCTGTCAGAAATTTAACATATTTATGTTCATTTTGGCATCTCCAGGAGAGACCATAGCATGTCATATTTTCCAAGTAATTCAGCCACAAAACTCCTTTGAAAGAAAAGCCTCTGGTCAGTCTGAGGCTCACTAGAGTTTCATGTAACTCAGTTGGGGGAAGCCAATCTAGGAGAAGTACTGGAGTAAGAGCGGGGAACAGAAATTGCATCTCTCTGTGTCATTCATTTTCCTAGGTGACTGAGCAGTCAGGCCACTTCTCTGGTCCTCCACAAATCTATTATTCTCTTCAAGCTCTATCTTTATAGAGAGGATTTTTCCTCATTATTTTGTTTCTTAATGCTTGTTTCTACTATCTGCCCAAGAAACTCTCAGATTCCTTAAAATCCTTAAGATGTTGTTATATTCCTCCCCTTTTGTGTATCTTCCCAAGACACCTAAGGCAGGGACCGTCCAGGTAGAGTGGGATAGAATGGTGGATGGTGCTCCAAAAGTGCCTTCATTCTGGTACCCACAGGTAAGCCTGTCTCAGAAGAATTAGGACCATAGCATCTAAAATATTTTGTCACACACATAAAGAATATACAAATGATGCAACATTAAGTACAAAAATAACAAAAGTAAATATCTTTTGTTTACTTTTTTTTTTTTTTTTTTGCTTTTTGGGTCACACCCGCCTCTGCAGAGGGGTTACTCCTGGCTCTGCACTCAGGAATTATCCCTGGCGGTGCTCAGGGGACCATATGGGATGCTGGGAATTGAACCCGGGTCGGTCGCGTGCAAGGCAAACGCCCTACCCGCTGTGCTATCGCTCCAGCCCCTTGTTTACTTTTTTAAAAATTTTATTTTTTGCAGAACTGGGGGTAGAACCCAGGGCCTTACACATAACAAGGTAGGTATTGCACCATTGAGCTACATGTCTGGCTCCAAAATAAATGGTTTTTGGTTTTTGTGGGTTTTTTTTGGGGGGGGGGTTGTTTCTTGGCCACATTGGGGTGGGAAGCTACTTCTGGCTCTGTTGAGAGTCACTCTTGGCAATGCTCTGGGGATCATGTGGTGCTGGGTATCAAACAGGCCTCCTGCATGGCAAGCTTTCATTATAGGTGCCTGTCCCAATCAGCTATCACTCCAGTCCTGTGGTTTACATTACAGGAAAGAAAAGTTATTTGTTGAGATTGGGGCCGAAATGATAGTACAGGGATGAGGGCATTTTTCCCTGCATGCAGCCAACCTCGGTTTGATCTCTGGCATCCCATTTGATCCCTCGAGCACTGCTAGAAGTGATTCCTGAGCACAGATCCAGGTGTTACCCCTGAGCATTGCCAGGTATGGTCCCCAAACAAAACCAAAACAAGAGAAAACATGATTGTTCCATAGGCAGCCAATTTTTTTTTTTTTTTAGCATCCAGGATTGAACTCAGAGCCTAACACAGGCAAGGGAAGTGCTTTACAACTGAGCCACGTCCTCATCTGCAGCAGAACATCTTAAGGGATCTGAGAACGCTCCTAGGAAAGTGAGAATGCTGATTTCAAGACAGGAAAGAGGAAGTACTCTTCGCTGGTGGCACGGACTAGCAGAGGGGGCTATTCCTGGCTTGTGCGGCAACCTTGGCTGAAAATCGAGAAAGTGGAAAATGTCTGGGAAGTTCGAGGGAATGAGTCAGATGCAGAGAGTCAACGAGGGTAAAAGGGAGCTTTATCTGGAGCACCTGGGAAAGTAGGTCAACACACGTTTCTGTCCCAGTGACCTGTGGTGAGGTGGAAATCCCTCACTGTGTGAGGATGGCCTTGGAGGCCTGCAGATTCCCTTGCTGCTAGCCCAGACCTTTTGAGTTCTCTGGCATTGGATATGATGGGCGAGAGCCCTAGATTAAGTTCATGCCTCCGGGCACTGTCACCGAAGGAAGATAAGAACAATAAGCAGAGGCGCTTATCTTTATTGCAGTTCTTATTTGATTTATGTGTGGTGTGTATCGAGTCTGGAGACACCTGTTCCGAGTGTGAATGTGCGTGTATGTGAGTGAGTGTTTACTTTTACACATATGCAGAAATAGTATTTATATTTCCATCCCTGACTGTTGTACAGGGTGAGATTTAATTTTACTTGGGTGTAATGAAATTTTATGTCGATGTGTATAAATGATCTACACACTGCATGTCTATGTGGATAGTGGTTTGTTTAATATGTTTGAGACATGGATTCACATATATATTTTATGTATGAAGGTTTATGTGGACTTACATATCTGTATCTTAGACTGTAGTTGGGTTACTTATTTTTGTATTTCGTTGTCTTTGGTGGGGGGGCTGTTTCATTAATTCACTACACATTTATTGATAACCTTCTATATACAACGTAGACACCAGTGATTAATGATTGTCTATGGAGTGTGTCATGTTTGTATATATGTATGAAAAGGGCACATCCACTTATGTTTATCATCATCATCATCATCATCATCATCCCGTTGATCATCAAATTTCTCTAGCGGTCTCAGTAACGTCTCCATTCATCTTAGCCCTGATATTTTAGAAGGCTTATGTTTATATAAACATGTTTATGAGTGTCTACAGGGATCCTGGTTTTGGATTTTGGTTTTAAGGCCATACCAGAGATGCTCAAATGTTGCTTCCAGCTTGCTGCCAGAGGAACCTGGGCCTCCTGCCTGCCATGCAGTTGTTCAGCCCATTGAGTTATTTCTCTGCCTCTCTCTACTTTTTAAATCTTGCACTGCATACTCCCAATAAGCTTCCCATCTTTTTTGGTGGGGGGAAAGCAGATCGCAACTCAACAATGTAAGCCTCTAATTTGGATGTGTCCATGCGGAGTAAGATTTCTCTTGTGATCTCCCCAAACGCTTGGTGTCATCTTACTCTATGTATTTCTTGCTTCTATAGAATTTGGAACATGGTTCTGAAATGCTCGTTTTTCCCTTCCCCATCTGAACCTGGGGAAGAAAAGACAGTGAACCGTCCATAAATTCTTAATATTTACAGAGAAGGTTTTCTTTTCTTTTTCCCTCTCCCTGGCCTCATCTATTCTATCCTCCAACCAGTTCTAATCCTCGAAAGACAGGCATAAGGAGAAACTAGAGAGAGAGAGCAAAAGAGATCTAACTCCAGAAGACTCTGTCCCCATCTTATGGAGTTTGTCAATGATATTCCTTCATTAAGACAGAAGATTTTATTTGAATAAAAAAAGGTCTCACATCTTTTGCAAAAAGAGTTGTTTTCTCTTGGGGGTAGGTGGGAGGGGGCATTAAATAAACCTTTTTTTTAAGTACCTCTGCAGCAAGGAAATGTGTTATTATTGTAATTGTCAAATGCTAATTATACTTATTACTATAATAACCATTTTGTTGTAACAAATGATGTAATCCTCTTTATTTCTGTCACTGCCAGAGGCAAGTGGTGTGTCTTATGGCATTGGTGGTGGGGGGGAGTATTGGTGGGGTGGCACAATCAACACAGGGACGGGGGACTCAGGCCAGTGTCATTGTGGCCCAGGAGGTGGGGGAAGCAGGGAAAGGGAAATCTAGATAGTTTCACCTCTCAGATTTGTTTCTTTCTGGAACTTCCCTTTTTAAAGCCATTTCCTGAAACTATTTAATCATTCCTTCAGACCTTCATTTATTCATTCAGCAAACATTCATTTAGTACCATCTATGTTTCCTATGATAGGTCAGACATAGTGACAAAGTAAACAAGATACAATCTTAACTGCTGAAAAGTCAGAGCCTAGTGGTGGAGACTGGGTGCAAATAGTATTTTTAATGCTTTGGGATAACTGAGCTGTACGCAGGGAGGTGTCTTGAAAGGCCAAGAGACCATACATAAAAGAGATGAATCTGTGTATGGAGACCTAAAAAACTATTTTTCAAAAGGGATTTAGGGGGCCGGAGCGATAGCACAGTGGGTAGAGTGTTTGCCTTGCATACGGCCGACCTGGGTTCGATCCCCGGCATCCCATATGGTCCCCCAAGCACTGCCAAGAGTAATTCCTGAGTGCAGAGCCAGGAGTAACCCCTGAGCATCGCTGGGTGTGACCCAAAAAGCAAAAAAAAAAAGGGGGGATTTAAAAGTTTGGAGCACTGAGAAGGGGCATTGGTCATTCCAGGGAAAGGAACAAAGGCATGAAGGCCTGAGAAAGTGTTTTGTAATATCAATAACCATAACAGATATTGCTTCATATCAGACATGGTTCTCGGCACTTACCTGTTTTGATTTACCTAATCTTCATAACAATCTATGAGGCAGCATTGCTGTGAAGATGCAATGAATCAATGGATGAAAAGTTCTTGAGATGAAGTGATATTAGCTATTTCACTATTGCTTCATTATTGGTATTCCCAGTTAACAGAGGCAAACATCTGTTAACATCTGGGGCTTAGACGGAGTGACTCGCCCAATTTCACATATACAGTAAGTAACTAGGCTTGGATTTGAAACTCAGTTCTGAATAGAGTCCCAGTTTTTAACCACTCTTGTAATTAAAGTGTAGCGTGCATTCTCAGAAGGGGTAATCATTAGTAACGAGACTGCCAAATAGTTTGAAACTGGAGTGTGAATGGCCTTATGTACCATTAGAGGCTTCCAAACAGGGGAATAACAAAAGTAGCTCTGTGTTTCAGAAAGATGATTCCAGAAGTCTGGGACTGTGTGGACCACTGGGCTCTCAGCTGGCCAAGTCCTACTCTTGGTGTGTTAAGCTCAGCAGTGGATACAACCAGCGTGAGCTGCATGACTGCCTTTGTTGACTGCAAGGCAGTGAAGACAGAAGAGTAGGGAAAGCTAATCAGGTTAATAAGATCTGGGGAGAAAGCCAAAACCAAGTATCCATGGCCCCATAATTAGGTTATCTAAATGGGTGATAGATAGTAAGATATTATTGACAGGCCTCTGCTTCCTTCTGTGCGAGGAGACACATCTGATTTCTTCCATTTGGCGACTGACCCTTTCCAGTCTTGTCCCTCAGCCTATATCTCCTGGACTGAGCAGAGGGTCCATGTTAATAAATCTGTCGTATGTCTCACTCTTCCTGGAACTTTGGCTTCCTCAAGTTGGGAAGCTTTATGAATCCACAATGAATTTTTCCCTAGCAATCAAAAGAGTCATTTCTTTGTTATTAGTGCTCTTCTCTCCATTCACCACACTTTGAGACATACATTCTCTTCCTTTTCTTCCTGTCAACTTAAGTTCAGTCATTTCTCTTTGTGGAACTTGAGGAGTGCGCCAAAGAGAACAGTGACGAGGTAAAGATGATTGCACACCTGCCAGGTACAGGTAAAATCTGAAACACATTTTATGTGTTACCTAAGGTCTCCCCCTAACTGTAGGAAGAAAAAACCATCACTTCGTTGTCATTATCACTGTGGGGGCCAGTCCTGGTGATGCTCTGGGCTCACCTGGACCACACTCAAGAGTACTAGGGAGTCATATGGTGCCAGGAATCGAATCCAGGGCCTCATCATACAACACACATGCTCTACATCCCCGCTCAAGGAGGTATTGTCATTCTAACTTGACAGATGATGTAACTGATCTACGAAAAAGTCAAATCTGTCCAAGGTCATGCATTGTTAGGGAGCAGAGGCTCATCCACTTGACTCGCTTCTTACCCAAATAAGCATGCAGAGCACTTGGTGACGTGGTAAAATGCACTTTCTGGTTCAACAGAACTGTGACAGTGTCTGAAATTCTGCCATTTTTTGATTTTGGTGTCTGTTTGGATTTTGGTGTTTGTTTTGATTTTGTCTGTTTGGAGGGAGCGCACACCTAGCAGTGCACAGGGCTTACTCCTGATTCTGTGCTCAGGGATCACTCTTGGTGGTGCCTGGGGGCCCATATGGGGTGTTAGGGATCAAAGCTGGGTCATCAGCGTCCAGGGCAAGCACCTTTCCCACTATTCGATCTCTTCGGCTCCCATGAAATTATTCCCTGTTCATAAGGTCCCAAGTGATGCTGATGCTATTTGCTGAGGTTCACCTCTGACCTTGGGCAGCTTAATGCCTTGCTTACTTGTCTCCAGAGGTACTGTTCTCTAGCTCTGGGGGAAGTGAAACTGCAGACTTCCAGGATGCAAATCCTGCTCACTGCAGGCTCTGGTCACTGCTGGTGGTCCTTCTGGAATATCTCCATCCCTATTCCACTGGGGTCACTAATGGAATTAGACCTAAAATACTCCACACTGGAGATTCCTGCTTTTCTCTGTTGATTAACTGTGTCTCTGGATGTTCCCAAGCTCAGAATTCTTTATAAGAGTCTCTCCTATGCATCCTTAGTACCATAGGTATGGCATATGCCTTGCATGCAGCTGATCTGGGTTTGATTCTTAGCATCCCACATTTTCCTGTCAACTTAATTTCAGTCAGTTCTCTTTGTGGAACTTGAGGAGTGCGCCAAAGAGAACAGTGACGAGGTAAAGACGATTGCACACTTGCCAGATACAGGTAAAATCCAAAGCACATTTTATGTGTTATCAAAGGTCTTCCCACAGCTGTAGGAAGAAAAAACCCATTACTTCGACCATGAGCACCAGAGGAGTAATTCCTGAGTGCAAAGCCAGGAGTAACCTGAGAGACAGAGAGAGAGAGAGAGAGAGAGAGAGAGAGAGAGAGAGAGAGAGAGAGAGAGAGAGAGATATGGGAAGATGGTATCAGAGAATAAAGTTTTTTGAAGAGTAAATTGATACATTTATTAACAAGTATTGATTGCAATCCTAATATTAAATATGCAATGCTTTTGCCTTATCCTCCAGTTATCAACTCTCATCCAATATCTTTTCCCCCTCTCCCTTTTATTTTTAATTTTTAGTGTGGGGCCACACCTGAAAACCTGATTATTCCCAGTGCAGTACTCAGTGATCACTCTTAGCAGTGCTCAAAGGACAACATCGTGCCAGGGATTGAACCAGGGTGTCCTGCATGTAATCTGTGTGCATAGCCTACTGAGCCATCTCCAAGCCCCTAGGTCTTCCTAACTAAGACTTCCCTTCTTTTTTCCCTACAAGGTTACTTATGAGAATGTATCTTCTGAATAACAATCTTTAATGGAGAGATTAATTTTTTTCAAGATTAAAAACTGATGCATTAGAGAGACAATACAGCAGGTAGGGTGTTTGCCTTGAATGCAGCTGACCCAGGCTCACATCCTCAGCATCCCATATGGTCCCCGGAGCACCATGAAGAGTGATTTCTGAGTGTAGAGCCAGGAGCAACCCCTAAGCACTGCCAGGTGTGATCCCCAAACTGTAAGTAAACAAATAAATAAAACATTATTTCAATATTTAGCCAACATTGGAGAGTCAATATAATAATAATAATAATAATAATAATATTTTTAAATGATGCATTAAGAAGTTCAAAAAAGACTTGAACATCTACCTCGGAGGTAGGTTGGAGCCCTGGAACCACAAAAAAAGAGTTTGAAATAATTTTTGTTCATTTTTCACTGTTTTCGTGAGTTCCACCGCTCCCTTTTAACTTCAACATTCTGTCATTATTTTCCAAGATGACAAGTCAAGAAGTTAAGACCCCCAAGACAATTTAAGCTCTCAGATAACTCAGATTTTTTTTCTTGAAAAAGCCTTAAGCACTTCGAGTCTTAGAGACAAGAAGCTTCATGTGGAGAGCAGAGACCCAGGAGTTGTGAGGCTTCTCTTATATTTTCATTTCCCCCTGGCTGTTCTGATGGTTCCAGAATGACATCAGTCATCTGACTGAGGGTTCCGCTTCAGACCTTTCTTCACTTTTACCATTTAAATAAAAACTTTTAACAAGGTTATTAACTCATTCAACAAACATTTTAAAGTGCTTATTATGATTAATACATTCGTCTAGTTGCTGTTGAATATTTTTTAAAAATTGAATCATTGTCTTCAAGAATAGCCCTGTAGTTTAAGAACTTTTTATGCACAGGGAATGAGGTACAAATAAAGTCTTGGGGCTCCAAAGAAGAGAGAGACAGAGAGAATAAAATAATATTCATGAAGGGCCTTTTGAAAACTCAGTAGTTCTGGGACCAGAGAGATAGTACAGTCGATAAACCTTGCATGTAGTCGATGTGGGTTTGATCTCCAGGACCACATGTGATTTCCCCCACACAGATCCAAGTTAAATCCTGAGCATCACTCCAAATTACATATCATAAGTAAAACGTTAATTTTTGTATTTTAGTAGTTCTTCTGGTGATTAAACCCATGAACTCACATGCACAAAACAGGAGCCCAACTGATGATCCACTTCCAACAAAAAAAATTTATCTTTATAAAAGCAAGGAAAAGATAACAAGACTGGGAACTGGGGGGGCCTGGTCCTAGACCCGAGATTGGCAAGCTATGGTGCAAGTCTTTTTTTTTTTAAACTCTCAAGCTAAGACTGTGTTTGTTTTTCAACTTTTAAAAAGGAATAGAAGAAGAAGAAGAAGAAGAAGAAGAAGAAGAAGAAGAAGAAGAAGAAGAAGAAGAAGAAGAAGAAGAAGAAGAGGAAGAAGAAGGAGGAGAAGGAGAAGAAGAAGAAGAAGATGATGATGATGACAATAATAATAATAATAATAATAATAATAATAATTTGCATGTAGGATACCCTAGTTCAATCCTTGGCACCACAAGCACCTCTATGACTGGACCATTTCTCCCTACCGCCCCCCCACCCTACCATTGAGCTGGGAGTAGCTCTGAGTACTGCTGGGTTGGACTCAAGCCCAAAATAATAAAAAATGTACAACTGAAATCTTATGCAGCATCAAAGCCTAAAATAGTCACTGAGGGGCTGGAGAGATAGCACAGCGGGTAGGGCGTTTGCCTTGCACGCGGCCGACCCGGGTTCAAATCCCAGCATCCCATATGGTCCCCTGAGCATGGCCAGGGGTAATTCCTGAGTGCAAAGCCAGGAGTAACCCCTGTGCATCGCCAGGTGTGACCCAAAAAGCAATAAATAAATAAATAAATAAATAAATAAATAATAAAATAGTCACTGATCCTTTACAGAAAAAAAATTGCTAACTTTCACCTCTTGAACAAATTTTGCCCTGCCTGCATCAAGATAGACAAATCTGCTGTGGAGTTGTATTTGATGGAAATAGGAGGATAAATTGGAATAGTAGGCAGGAATGTGTAAGGGGCCATTAAAAATTCTAATATAGCCTCAAGAAAACCAGCAGAGGCTAAGGATTTGAAAGTTATTGGCTCACATTCAAGGATTGAAAATGGAGTAGATGTCTTCTCAGGGAGAATACCAAGGAGGGAAACCTGAGAATATCTACTGTAAGGAGAGGATGGAAGAACAAGAAGTGAGTGAAGGGGACCTGAGAAATAATTCAGGAGGTAGGCAAATAAAAGAGGATTAGTATTGCAGGTAGTATAGATCGTCCACAATGCTAACTGCCTGAGAGGTAAAACAAAATGAAGAGTGAAAAGAAACACTTTAATATCACCAGTGAGCAAGTGAGTTTTAGGGTGAAACCTGTGGTTGAATTCGGGGTGAATAAAGTGACTTTCCGGATTGGTAGTAGAGAAAAGGACAGAGACGATTCGGTAGCAGAGGGGACACAGTTAACAGAAGCATCTCATATTCATTTTGGTTACCATACAGGAATATCTAATGATCAAGTTTAACAATGTGTATAGTAATGGATATATGTGAAAGTGCTGTAAAATTTTTCAAATTTTGAGCTATACAGATAAAAAGTATATTTTATCTGTATAGCTTTTTGTCATTTTGGGGCTGGAGTGATAGCACAGCGGGTAGGGCGTTTGCCTTGCACACGGCTAACCCGGGTTCGATTCCCAGCATCTCATATGGTTCCTTGAGCACTGCCAGGAGTGACTCCTGAGTGCAGAGCCAAGAGTAACCCTTGTGCATCGCCAGGTGTGACCCCAAAAAAGGCAAAAAAGAAAGAAGGAAAGAAAGAAAGAAAGAAAGAAAGAAAGAAAGAAAGAAAGAAAGAAAGAAAGAAAGAAAGAAAGAAAGAAAGAAAGAAAGGAAGGAAGGAAGGAAGGAAGAAAGAAGGAAAGAAAGAAAGAAAGAAAGAAAGAAAGAAAGAAAGAAAGAAAGAAAGAAAGAAAGAAAGAAAGAAAGAAAGAAAGAAAGAAAGAAAGAAAGAAAGAAAGGAAGAAAGAAAGGAAGAAAGAAAGAAAAAGTATTGTCATTTTATAAGTACCTTTCAGTTCTAAATTCTGTGTAACTGTATTTTGTCTTTTCCCTGAAGTATGTGATTTAGAACCAAAGGCTTTCTATTCCCTAATACCAAGTCTAAACTTTTCATTCTCCGGGGCTGGAGCAATAGTACAGCAGGTAGGGTGTTTGCCTTGCACACGGCCAACCTGGGTTCGATTCCCAGCATCCCATATGATCCCTTGAGCACCGCCAGGAATGATTGCTGAGTGCAGAGCCAGGAGTCAGACCTGAGCATCGCCGGGTGTGATCAAAAAGCTAAAATAAGTAAATCAACAAATAAATAAATAAATAAATAAACTTTCCATTCTCCAAGATCTCTCTAGTGGCTGGCTGTGACCATCATCTCTCTAGAATCTGCCATTCTTGGTATAAAATCTCTGTACTAACCAAGCAACTCTATTTCTTATTTTTTAATAGTTCTTAAATGTTATGAGAATCTTAAGTGTTCTTTCTTGAATGATTGTCAGATTAAGCAATAAAAATACAGATTTTTATTAAATTTGAATGTCAGCTAGACAACTAATACTATTTTTAGTGTATGTTCCAGGCAATGCATGGATGTCATGTTCAATGTGACAGTCTTGCTTCCCCTGCTTTCTTATCTATGTCTCTCCCAAGAACTCAACTCAAAGTTAACCTCTGCTCATTGGCATGATGATTTAATGAAAACTCTAGGCCTCTTCACATGAAAAAGTGCTCTGCATCACTAATCATCAGAGAGATGCAGATCAAAACAACCACGAGGGGCTGGAGAGATAGCACAGCGGGTAGGGCATTTGCCTTGCACGCGGCCGACCCGGGTTCAAATCCCAGCATCCCATATGGTCCCCTGAGCACAGCCAGGGGTAATTCCTGAGTGCAGAGTCAGGAGTAACCCCTGTGCATCGCCAGGTGTGACCCAAAAAGCAAAAAAAAAAAAACCAACCACGAGATACCACCTCACACCACAGAGACTAGCACACATCCAAAAGAACAAAAGCAACCGCTGTTGGAGAGGATGTGGGGAGAAAGGGACCCTCTACACTGCTGGTGGGAATGTCGACTGGTTCAGCCCTTCTGGAAAACAATATGGTCGACTCTCAAAAAATTAGATATTGAGCTCCCATTTGACCCAGCAATACCACTGCTGGGAATATATCCCAGAGAGACAAAAAAGTATAATCGAAACGACATCTGCACATGTATGTTCATCGCAGCACTATTTACAATAGCCAGAATCTGGAAAAAACCCGAATGCTCTAGAACGGATGACTGGTTGAGGAAACTTTGGTACATCTATACAATGGAATACTATGCAGCTGTTAGAAAAAAGGAGGTCAAGAATTTTGTAGTCAAGTGAATAGGCATGAAAAGTTTCATGCTGAGTGAAATGAGTCAGAAAGAGAGAGACAGACAAAGAAAGATTGCACTCATCTATGGTATATAGAATAACAGAGTGGGAGACTAACACCCAAGAACTGTAGAAATAAGTACCAGGAGGTTGACTCCATGGCTTCGAGGCTGGCCTCACGTTCCGGGGAAAGGTCAACTCAGAGAAGCGATCACCAACTACATTGTAGTCGAAGGCCATGTGGGGGAAGGGAGTTGCGGGCTGAATGAGGGCTAGAGACTGAGCACAGCGGCCACTCAACACCTTTATTGCAACCCACAACAGCTAATTAGAGAGAGAAAACAGAAGGGAATGCCTTGCCACAGTGGCAGGGTGGGGTGGGGGGGAGATGGGATTGGGGAGGGTGGGAGGGACACTGGGTTTACGGGTGGTGGAGAATGGGCACTGGTGAAGGGATGGGTTCCAAACTTTGTATGAGGGAAGTATAAGCACAAAAGTGTATAAATCTGTAACTGTACCCTCACGGTGATTCTCTAATTAAAAATAAATAAATTTAAAAAAAAAAGTATAATCGAAACGACATCTGCACATGTATGTTCATCGCAGCACTATTTACAATAGCCAGAATCTGGAAAAAACCCGAATGCTCTAGAACGGATGACTGGTTGAGGAAACTTTGGTACATCTATACAATGGAATACTATGCAACTGTTAGAAAAAAGGAGGTCATGAATTTTTTATTTAAGTGGATCGGCATGAAAAGTTTCATGCTGAGTGAAATGAGTCAGAAAGCGAGAGACAGACATAGAAAGATTGCACTCATCTATGGTATATAGAATAACAGAGTGGGAGACTAACACCCAAGAATTGTAGAAACAAGTACCAGGAAGTTGACTCCATGGCCTGGAAGCTGGCCTCACATTCTGGGGAAAGGGCAACTCAGAGAAGGGATCACCAACTATAATGTAGTCGAAGGCCATTCGGGAGAAGGGAGTTGCGGGCTGAATGAGGGCTAGAGACTGAGCACAGTGGCCACTCAACACCTTTATTGCAAACAACAACAGCTAATTTGAGGGAGAGAACAGAAGGGAATGCCCTGCCACAGTGACAGGGTGGGGTGGGGGGAGATGGGATTGGGGAGGATGGGAGGGATACTGGGTTTACTGGTGGTGGAGTATGGGCACTGGTGAAGGGATGGGTTCCCGAACTTTGTATGAGGGAAGCATAAGCACAAATGTGTATAAATCCGTAACTGTACCCTCATGGTGATTCATTAATTAAAAATAAATAAATTTATTATTAAAAAAAAGAGAAAGACAATTCTAGGCCTCTTCTTACATGTTATGTGAATTTTATTACATCTCTTCATTCTCCTGAATCTGTAAGTTACCTTTTAAGGCTCTTATGAGGAGGTTTGGTTTGTTGGCTTAGGGTTTACAATTATTCAAGGCTCTCCTATCCAAAAGATAAATGCCCTTTCTGTCAGGATACTCAACTTGTACTTTGTTCAAATCTGTATTAGTGCTTAAGATCTGGATCAGAGTCCTGGAAAGTGGGTTTGTGTTTCCCATTAGCTGTTGGTGAGGTCTCTGGAGCAGTCTGTATAGGGAAGGAGCCACTCGTGGGAGACCTCACATATAAAGGATACGTATAAAGGATCAGGGTAGATAACTGAAGTATGGTAGACTGCCTTATGCCTGTTTCTTTTTTCTGGATTACTTTGGTGAGAATTCAGAGTTAAGTCTTTAGGGAACCCAAGGATAAGTCCTCTAATACATTTTCTCACCACTGCTATTCTCCGTCTCTCTATATGAACCTGAATGAAGAAGGGTGTGGTGAATCCTTTAGGGTGAGGGGTGGGGAATGGGGGAGCCAGAGTAATCATTATTATTAATGTTTTTTTTCTGTGACTCAGATTAATTATAAAAACTGACACTCATAAGAGAGATTTGTGGTGATGGAACACCAATGGACTGTCAAACCCTTGCTGTGGATTTTCTTCTTAACCTCTAAGCTCCCAGCCAGAGAACACAACTTCCTTTTTCCCTTTGGGCTTCTGGGTGTGCCTCTAATATCCCCCAAAGGCAGATGGGAGATAAAAATCTCATAACTCTGTTTCCTCCTACCTGGAGCTTACTCGCAGTCATCCCTGGAGCTTACTTGCAGTCCTCCCTGTTGTAATTCCTATCCACTTCCTCTCAGCCTAACTGCCTTGGAGATGCTGAAACAGTCTGGTTATCTAGCAGAGATTTTTATCACAGAGGGTGAAAGTGGAGAGAAAGAAAGAATAATAATAATAATAATACTAAAAGAAAGACCAAAACCCTACACCTGACCAAACTCAGTAATAGAAGGTGGATTTTTCCCTCCCCTTCTCAGGTTCCCTGGAGCTTATTTCACTGGAAGGAATGCAGGTTGATGTATTTTTAAATGGCTTTGATTTTATCACCTTGCTTAATGATTTGGCACGTTATTTATTAGATGGGGAGCTTCCCAGAGGGGCCTGGCCCATTAACGTATAAATAATGTGGCAAATAGTTCAATAGAGCAGTAAAAAAAGTGATTTAGAAATAAATTGACCTCTGTTTGTTACATGTAAACGAAGGCCCGGGGTCATGATGTATTTCTGGCCCTGAAGCTGGGGTGGTAGAATTGAGCGGGGAAGGAACTCGGGGGGCTACAGCAGACCCTGGGGGGGGGCATTTCTCATCAAGCTCTTTCTCTGCCAGGAGTTCTCATAACAAGGTTTGGGCTGTGTGTCATCTCGGGGAGGGGCTCAGGTAGCAGCATGGAGAGGTACCTGGGCAGCAGTGAGGTTGTTTGGGGGTAAATTTGGGACTTCTTTCAGAAAGAGATTTCCATGTGTGCCTTCATCATTGTTATTTACGTTCAGGCCAGGAAGGCGAAAAGAGAAGAAACTGCCTTGGTCCATTGGTACCGTCAGGAACACTTCTTTGGGGGAGCTGTCTGCTTCATCACACCCTAGTCCCGACTGTGGCGTGGAGGTGGCAGTCAGTAACTGTTTGCTAGACACACGCCACCTAGCTCCCACAACTCACAGGAGAAAAGAACAGGATAGACCTTTTCTGAATGTGGTGCAGATAAATAATGAATTTTAGGATTAACAATCCTTGACAGCTTCCTATACTTGGGCATTTTTGTTACTTTCCATAGGTAGCACTGTAGTAGGAGCACTGTCATCCCATTGGTGATCGCTTTGCTCGAGCAGGCACCAGTAACGTCTCCATTGTGAGACTTGTTACTGTTTTTGGCATATGGAATACGCCAGTGGTAGCTTGCCAGGCTCTGCCATGCGGGCGGGATACTCTCAGTAGTTTGCCAGGCTCACCGAGAGGGGCGGAGGAATGGAACCTGGGTCAGCCACGTGCTAGGCAAACGCCCTACCCGCTGTGCTATGGCTCCAGTCCACTTTCCATAGGTAGCTTAATTAAATAATTAAATCATGTTTATATTTAAATGGTGAGCTATGACACCTATTTGTGAGTGAATAAAGATATATGGGCATCTGATGAAGAAGGTGGCACATAAACACGCATGGAGCAACTCAGAAACCCCTTTTGTCTCTCTCTGATGAAAACTAATCCCCTATTATTCAGAGGTAATATGTTTGTAATAGTAGTCTTGACTTTTATCAGGGCACCAACGTATTCATCTTAAAAAGCATAATTTTTATGTTTTTATATAAATCTACTCTAAGTATGTATTTTTTCTTTTGTGTCTTGCTTTTTTTTTTTCCGGCCACATCTAGCTATGTGCAAGGTTTACTCTTGGCTCTGTGCTCAGGGATCACTTCTGGTGATGATCAGGGATTATATGTGGTGTCAGGGATTGAATCTGGTGGCAACATGCAAGAGAACTGCATTACTCTGCTGTACTATCTCTTTGACTCCTATGTATTGCATCTTTTACTCAATATTTTATTTTTTAGATTCACCCAAGTCGTTCCTTATGGCTGTTATTTGTTCGTTTTCATTACGACGTATACCTTATTATATGAATAGATCATAGCTTCTCCTATTATCTAACATTCTACTGTTCACGGAGATCTGTATTCTTTCCAGTTTATATGAATTACAAGAAACAAGGTTCTGAATGCTCTTAAATGTAGCTAGTGTAAAGGTAGCCACATTTTGTAGTATCTGTACCTAGTAGTAGAATTTCTGATTCATAGGGTATGTGAACATTAAATTTATTTATTTAAACTAATTAAATTTATTTGATTTAATTTAATCTAATTGTTTTTCAAAGTATCTGTAGCAATTTTTACTTTACCCAGAATATCTGAGAGTTCTTCTCTATCATTCCTGCCAACTCTTAGAATATTCCAATTGAATCTTTCCAATATGAGATGAAATTAGAATAATTATTATTCTCACTTTAGATGATTAAACTGAGACTCAGGGTGTTTAAGCAACTTGCTGGAAATCATATAATTGCTACATGGCAGAGTCAGTATTTGAGCTTGAGCCTGACTCTTTGACCCGGCTTTTAATCACTATATTTATCCTTGTCTTGATAATGAATACTTGATCACTTTTGGATAAATTATAGAGCAAAACTTTTTCTGTGCCTTTAACTTTGTTAAACCACTAAAATGACTTGTTTTAAACAAAGTGGATTATTCCTTCCTTTACTTGCTATCATTTATACAGTGGAGAAGGAACTCACTTTATATGGTGGCATGGGGAATATTAAAATGAAATCTTTAGCCTTAAACATTAAGTATAGGTCAGAAAATAGTTAACATGGAGTTACTGTGGGATGTCCAGAAACTTCTCAGAGATGGTCCAGAACACCCCTCTCTTGAGACAGGCAGAAGATCTGTAAAGAACTCCCAGGCAAGGGACTCCACCCAGGAGCCAGAAAGTCCTTTTCTTTTTTCTTTTCTTTTTTTTTTATGCTACTTTAATTCCTGTTGCTGTTTTAACTCATTCCCTCTAGTTCATTCTTCCAAAGACAACCCTTAATATATGATCAAAGGCCCCTGTTCTGGTTTCAGGGTATCTTGTTGGCTGGGCAGAGTTTCCAATAGAGTCAGGGCTTTAGGGTGTCTTTCATCCCAGGAGCTCAAAGCCTCCCACGGACATTAACCTATTAATCACCAAGCTGCTCTGTGAAGTTGAGAGCTAGTCAGTGGGAGCCTCCCCCGCTTCCCAGGTAGAGAAACTGAGTCTATGACTTGTCCAGAACTGCCCAGGGAGTCAGGATGGAGCCAGGAAAGGGAGCTTGGTGTCCAGGGAGACCATCTCCTTTGTTGCTGGTGATTCAGACCTGCCGTTTTCTGCACCTTCAGCAGAAAGAACTCCCCCAAGAAGGGAAGAAGTTGAGGCTAGAGTTGCAGGATTTCAAACCCTTTTATGTTGTTGAAGGAAGGTCTCTTTGCCCAAGGAAATGTGCATTCTCAGGACTGGGGCCAGATCTTTTCATTTTGCATTTTCATTTGTGACTGTAGATGAACTTTTGTGTATATAGCAGGCTGCTAAAAGCTGCTTAGGGACTGTGTGAATGAATGAATGGCAGGAGGCCTAGATATGTTCACTGATTTGGCTTCTCCGTGCGCTCCCAATTTTTCCCTCCTAATAGGGAAATCTTTGGGAAGGGACATGAGATTGAGGAACTGAACTTCCAACCCAACTTCTCTGGATGATATGTGACTGGGGTGGAGAAGAAGAGAAATTCCTTGTGTTGCCTGGGAAGGGAAGAGTGGATAGGTGAAGGAATTCCTGAGATTCTCTGAGATCTATGAAGGAAGCTAAATTTTAAGCTCATTGGGGCAGGAGCAATAGTCCTCAGGCAGTGTTTGCCTTGCATGTGGCAACCAGGTATAATCCCTGGTACCCCATATGGTTCCCTTAGCCCACAGGGAATGATCCCTGAGTGTAGAGCAAGGAGTAAGCCCTTAGCACTGCTAGGTGTGACCAAAAACAAAACAAAAATGATGTTTGAGGGGCTGGAGTGATAGCACAGCGGGTAGGGCGTTTGCCTTGCACGCGGCCAACCTGGGTTCAAATCCCAGCATCCCATATGGTCCCCTGAGCACCGCCAGGAGTAATTCCTGAGTGCAGAGCCAGGAATAACCCTTGTGCATCTCCAGGTGTGACCCAAAAAGCTAAAAATAAAAAGAAAAAAATGATGTTTGAGTGTATGAGACCCTTCATGTATACCTCTATGACTGTGGGCAAACTGTAGGTCCCCAAATATTAGATTTTTATTCAGTTATTTTATTATAATGCTGATGAAAATTATACTGGCCTAGGTTGAAAAAATTTTTTATCTAAGGATTTGATTTCATTGTAAGTCATCTTGCTTTGTCATAGTTTCCAAAAACCTATTGACCATGTTAATATTAAGTGAGGACTTAATATGTGCAAATTGGTATGTGCAAATTGGTTGAACTCTTATATCTTAGGAATATCTTTCAGTGAATGTAGCAACGTGAAGAAAAATTACATTTGAGTAGGTCCCTTTGCTTTCTCTGCGAGCATCTCTTCTTTAGGCCCAGAATAGTTTTACTCTATCTTCAGATTTTCTTTCTAATTATCCTTCCCTTGATGTGACTCGGAAGCTCCTAAGGTATCATGAGTTTGGGTTGAGGCCAGTTACTCCTAAGTCTCCTCCTGGCATATCTCTTTCAGTCACCTATCGGATCCCATCCCCATTCCTCAGCGGGCTTCCGGCTGTCTGCGTTTATCTCCCTGTTTTATGATGTCATTTAATTAGCTCACACACGGTGGTTTTATGGGACAAACACGGCCTTGTTTGCCTTATAACTGGATTTCATGACTCTGTGGGGCCCATGGTGTTTGAAGTCCAGAGGGGCTAGCTCTTTAGGAACTCAGGAATTTGGGGAAGGGTCTCACCTGACACTCTTACCTTCCATAGACTAGAACAATATCCCTTCCCTCACTTCTACATCCTTCTCCATATAATTTTATCAACCCTTTGGGAAAGTGGGGAGGGCTGGGCAACCATCAGGGGATGGTGAGCTAGTAGTGACTCTCTGGCTGTGTCTTGCTGTTCTGAATCTGTCACTCATACTGTCACTCATATGTTGCTCACTTTTGATCCACAGAGAGGCCTCTTGAGAATTTTTGTGAGCCTCTGAAACATCAACTCTAGGGGAATATTATAGGACGTGTACTAACACTTTGTGGGCGTGGGGTTCCCATGTAAGAATAATGGAGAGAGAGAATCTTATTCCTTTGACAGAGGGACTTAAGAGTCTACTGAGACAATTAGGATATGGAACCAAAGAGGGTTCCTGCAAATGCTAACTAGAGATTAGGAATTACTGTTTATTCAAGCCATGTTAGGAAAACAAGTCACTTAATTTTGTTAATAGTTATTGCGTAGGTCAGGAAAGTCTAGGATGACAAAATAATGAGCTCTCTAGAACCAATATAGAAAGTAAATTCTATTCCCGTCATGTGGAATGCAGTTGTGACACTTTGTAGAAGCAATTGCTCATCTCATCTTTCCCACCGTTACCAGAATACCCACGTATAAGAAATGTCCATGAGCTATCACATGATAAATACACTCTCAGCTTTCACCTTTTATTATTATTAGAATTATTTTGCTTGTGTTTTTCTTTTTTTTGGGGGGGCTATAATTAGCACAGAAGCTAATCCTAGCGTTACGCTCTGGGACCACTTTTGTAGGTGCTGGGGAACCATATGTGGTACCAGGATTCAAACCAGGGTTAGCCACACACAAGGCAAGTGAGGCAAATGCCTTAACTCACCCTTCCTTCCTTCCCTCCCTCCTTCTTTCCTTCCTTCCCTCCCTCCCTCCCTCCCTCCCTCCCTCCTTCCTTCCTTCCTTCCTTCCTTCCTTCCTTCCTTCCTTCCTTCCTTCCTTCCTTCCTTCCTTCCTTCCTTCCTTCCTTCCTCCCTCCCTCCTTCCTTCCTTTCTTCCATCCTTCTGTTCTCTCTCTTTTCCTTTCTTTCTTCCTTTCCTTCTTTCTTTCCCTTTGTTATTACAGGCAAAGCTTGACCTGGCAGTGTGAAAATAATGGCTCAGTGCTCAGGCCATGTGATGCTAGGAATTGAACTCAAGTCTTCCCACAGATTAGTCACATGTTCTACCACTCAGGCTAACTCTCCAACTCACAGTTCTCAGCTTTAGATGCACATTTCTCTGCTGGCGCCAGTGAGTCACTGAGAATGTGTATGAGCAGTCTGCACTGAGGCAGGGGGGGTGGGCTAAAGGAACCATAAGAAATCTTTTCTTCTTTTATTCTTCTGTTCTCTAGCCCGCTGCTCCCTCCAGGGTGAGAGTCTCAGCCTCAGGCCTTCATTCCTGTCCTCCCTCCCTTATCTGCCTCCTTCTTCTGGCTTGCATTTTTTTCATGTCTTCTTTTGTAGATGGTTCCCACATACAAAAGTCATTCGGGTTCTTCTGAAGCCTGTCTATTTGTTTTATCCAGAATCCGAGGCAGGAAGATGTCCATGAAAGTCAACAGTGTGCTTCTAGAAAAAAGGAAGCTAACTCTAGTATCAGCCTGGGTTGGGGAAGAGTGTTGGGAGGGATAGTGATGCGGGGAGAGTTCCCTCAATTGAAACTAAGAAGAAATAAAGTCATTCTAATCTCAGACATGGAGACTTGTTTGAATAAATTACTAAGTGTACAGTTAAAGTTGGCTATTCTTATCCCTTCCCTTCTGCAATCATGTGGATCTAAATCTGTCTGGAGGCCAAAGGTTAGACCGAATGATTTTCAATCCCTCTGGGGCCTCTGTTTCCAGAATTCACCTTGTCAGGATGTCTTCAAATAATTTAGCCTACAACCCTCTTGCTACTGCTTGCAATCCCTTGGGAGACTGGTGACACATCAGTTCATCTTGTTGGTCCCCTCCTCCCTCAAGCTTGTGACAGCACATCTCAGCTGAAAAACCATTAGGCCCTGAAAGTGTCGGGACTGGCCCCGGCACGCCTTTGCCCTCCGTGCTGGCCTATCTCCGAGGACTCCAGAGAAGATGAGGGTGGTGTTCAGTGGATTCTCCAGCCTCCCCCTCCTCTTTCCTCTGCATTGTCAATATATTTTCTCTGACAGTTTGCACAGATAGTTAAGATACCGTGTAATTACTGTTGCATTTGAAAGCCAAATGTGATTTATATCTGACAAGCTCAGTCATCTTCGGGATGACTTGGTGTGTATGTGTATTTGCATGCGCGTGTGCATGTGTTTGTGTGTGTGTGTGTGTGTGTGAATGTGTGTGTGTATGTATGCTAGTGTGTCTTTTTCTGGGAGCAGAAGAGAGATTAGGCCCCTTCTCCCTCTCCTTCCCCTACTGAATCAAGAAACTCTGGAGAATATTAGCACCGGGAAGAGACAGAGTCTTCAGTTGACTCTTGGTGTGATGGGAATGAGATGCAATGCGGGCAGATATCTGTGGGTGGTAGAGGACGGAGAGACCCCTGGGAAGCAAAGTGGTTGGCTTCTTTACCGGAAGACTGACTTCCTCATGAAGAGGCTGGGAGGGTAATCAGAGAGGAGGTTTAGAGTGGAGAGAAAGGACAGAAGTGGGGTCATTGATAAGAAAAATAGGACCCACAGAGGATCAGGTGAGACATTTGCACCAGAGGAAGCAACTTAGACTGGTTAACAGGCATTTTCTGAAAGATGGAGTCACCGGGGGAGGGGCCAAGAGCTGCTGGGAAGTATTTAGTTTCTTTTGGAAACATTTGATTCCAGGTAGAGGGGGCATGAAGAGGATACAGGGTGGCAGCAGAGAGGAGATGAAGGCAGCCAATAGCAGCCAGGGCAAGCATGGAGACGCCACCTCCGGGGTCTTTCTCAACATTGCTCTGATGTGTGTGAGACTGTGAACATGTGACTGGCTCTTTTCTACTTCCTCTCTATTTGTTTTTCTTTGGAGGTCACACTGGCACTGCTCAGGACATACTCCTGCCTCTGCACTCAGGAATGACTCCTGACAGGCTGGGGGGACCATATGGGATGCTGGGGATGGAACCCGAGTAGCCCTCTCGGTGTTTGCCCACTCGGTCCCTTTCCACTTCCTTTCTAATTCCAGTAGGAGAGCCGACTGGGTGGACAGGAGAACGGAGGATATAAATCAGAGCAAACATACCATTGCCTTCTCTGTGTGCCCTCAAGTAGGCTTGGGCAAGAGGAGGCCCCGGCTCCAAGGCAGAGCGCAGCGGGGATGGGGATGGGGCTCGTCTTCAGCCCCTGGGTAGAATGAGGGGGGTAAGAAGGGGGAGTCAGAGTTCTGAAGTTTTGCTCTTGGCATCTCTGGCTCAGGCTTCTGTCAGTACAGACCTGCACTCTGGTCCCGCCCCAACTGTTGATTATACCCCTTGGGATGCATCATTGCTAGGAAAGCAGATGTGCCAGATGTGACATGTTTGACAGAAAAAAAAATCCCTTCCCTCTGAGCCTTGGGGAGGGCTGCTCATCTTCAGACTGTGCTGGAGGCAGGTGGCGGCTGCTCTGGGTTAGGGTTTATGCCGCCTTCATGCCCTCCTCGTCCCTCTGCAGGCGATTCCCTCAATACCCAGTGTGAAAGCGGAGAATGGGAGAAACTGCGGTCCCATTAAATGGGAAAGGGTCTCTCGCATGGCAGTGGCTAGACCGCTGAGCTGTCCATCTAGTTCACTCATATGTGAGGAGATTCTGACACGCATGTTTGTGTGTATCTCTCAATACGGATTTCGAGGACTTTAACACAAAGGTATTCAATTTATCTGGCAAATTCTCCTAGGGGACCCCATGACTTCTTAAGAAGCCTCTATACGCCCCCCCCCTCACTCTCCCTCCCACCCCGCCCCCGCCACTGTCTGGTGATGGTTCCTAGTTTTCTTTTCTTCCTGTCCTGAGTTCAGAAGGAGCCGTGTGTCTTGTCCTTTGCCTGAGGGGAGCCTCCTGAGCCTTGCTGACAGATGTCTCAGTCTGGGAAGCCCCAGCATGCTTTGCTTAGTGCCACTCCGCCAAGACGGCGCCCAAGGTATCGAAATGTCAGGGCCCCAGGGAGGGCCCCTCTAGCTTCAGTGATTTCCCCCCACTCTTTCCCCAGGAATGGAGGAGTGAATTCTTGAGGATTTACTTGGGGAGCATGGAGGGAAACACACACACACACACACACACACACATACACACACACACACACACACACACACACACACACAAGAAAATACTAAATCTGAGGCCAGTGTCAAGTCACATATATAGCACACACCCGGGGAATGGATAGAAGATTCTAGCTACAGTCCTCAGGAATGTGCTTGGATCCAAAAACCTTTGCTCAGATTCCTAGGAGGTGATTCTTGATCGCATCTTTACGTGTTGGCGTTCCCTTGTTCCTAAACTAGACTCTAACTCAGCCCGTCTAACCCCAAAGAAAACCCTCCGACCACCAAGTCAACTATCCCCCGAACCTGAATGTGATGTTTCCACCCATGCAGAGGCCATCAACACAACCAAGCCCTGAAGTTGCTCGCCCCTTAACTCTGTCTTTAATCTTGAAATTAGCCCTAATTCAAATCCCAACTCTAACCCTGCTTCTCCTTGCCCCGCCTTTACCTGCATGGAATGATTGGAGGGGAGGAGGAGAGAACGAGATGAGGAATGCCTCTGGGGAAAAGGAGGAGGAGGAGACCCAGCCAGAGCGACCTGGAGGAGCCAGTGTGGTATCTGGGAGCCCCGGGCATGATCCCAGTCCCTGCCAAGCAGTGAGTCACAACATCATTCTCCATGGCATTTTGTTGGGGGTGTGTCTGGGCTGGCAGCTGGTAAACAGCTTTAGAGGGAAATGCCCCCCCCCCGCCACTTCACCCCCTCTCCATGGTTTGGGGGAGACGATAGAGGTTGCCTGTTCTGAAGGTCCTCCTTTCCCCTCTTTGATTTCCTGCGACTGGAGCAAAGACTTGGAACGATTTTTGTCACTGATTGTGGACAACCATGGCGAGACAACCACTGGGGATGCAGGATCCCGAAGCGTGCAAACGTTGAGAGGTGACCTAGTCCCGCTCCCGGAGCAGCGTCATTCCCTCAGGGACGCTGAGTTGCCCCATTCTGCCCTGTGCCCTCTCATGTCAGGGCCCACGCGCTACCCCACCTCCCTCCCACTGGAGTCATTGCCCAAATCCAGATAGGCATCCACCGTGTCTGGATAGAGATCTTTATGGGGTAGACCTGTGCTTGTGGATCAACTACCATCTGGAAACACCTGAAACGCCCCCCCTCCCCCACCGTCCCCAGCCTGGTACTTATCCCCGGCTCCCTGCTGTCAGGATGTGTCAGTGTTCTATCTGCAAAATGGGACGGGCCTGACCCCAACCCTGGGGAGATGGAGAGAGGGAGCAGGACACTAATGAGTATTTTCAGATGCGGAGGGATGATTAGGGTTATTATTGTTTATTCCTCGGGGAAGTCAGACAACCATCAGTCCGACTCCAAACACACGGAGTTCAGCACAGGTGCTGTCCTGAGGGCTCTTGGAAACCTGGCCTCCTCCTCTACCCCCGGCCCACAGCTGCCCGTCGCACTGGAGCTCCTGCAATAGGGGATGGCGGGTAGCTGGCCCCTGGAGGCCCCATGATGACCTGCAGAATTTATATTCTCTGTTTACTGTAGCTCCTGTCTCAGACCCCTCTGCAGTATTTGGAGGTTAATGGTTCTCTCGTACCCACCAGGCAGTAGCAGCGACAGGATCCAACAGATGGCAGGTTAGGAGAAGCCGCCACAGTGCCCAGCTCTAGATGATGTGCAGTGCTCACTTCCTTGCACCAAACTCCCGGGCCTCCCAGGCCTCTTGGAAAAGACTAGCAGTCCCACTTACTGAGGATTTTTAAAATGCTGTTTGGCGTTGAAAAGGACCTGTACAGGGTTGAGGTCAAAGTTCCTGCCAGCTGCTTCCTCTTTTCTTTCTCACAATGCTGAGATATTGTAGCAATAGCAATTAACAAACATTTAAAGGACATTTTAGGCCATTTTAGGCCATTTCCCACTCTGGAGAAGCCCATGTTCTCTCTTGATCATTGCTCTCTCTCTCTCTCTCTCTCTCTCTCCACCACTTACATCTCTCTAAATGTCTTTCAATAAAATCATTTTGTCTGGGAACATTGGAGGTGGGAAATGTGAAGGGACCAGGGTTGGAATATTATATGACTGAAGTCCAATCATGAGCAACATTGTAACTGTGTATCTCACTGTGATTCAATAAAATAAAATAAAATAAAATAAAGAGAAAAAAAACATTTGTTTCACTCTAAAACATTTAAAGGACATTTTACAGTTTCAAAGTGATTCCATTTATGGCACTACAATAATCTTGTAGGCTTAGAATTCTTGGTCTTATTTTATGTGTAAGGAAGAGTACATAGGGAGCTCCTTAAGGTCACAGAACTAGTATTGACCAAGATCAGTGATTACTGCAAGGGGGCTAAAAAATCTAGTTAGTGTCCACCTATAGTGTCACAATATAGTCTACCTATAGTGTCCACCTATATTTAGTTGTGAATATTCCTGAAGAATCTACAGGGTGAGAAATACAAGTCACAGAAATGTGCCTAACTCAGGAGAGAGGCCAGGATTAGATGTCTTGGTATGAGGCCCAGAGGAAGGAAGTACAAAAGACAAGGCAAACTTAACTGCAATGTCAAGAAAATAGTAAACAATATTAACATCTGCCGGTTAATCATTTTTTCACTGATGAAACTTTCTATTTCTAAGTAGTTTGATCTAGAAAGAACTTTCTGCAGCTACTAAGGCCTCTGTACAATATATATGACAATGTATGACTGGGTACTTTGATATCCAGTTCTCTTTGTTTTCAGTTTTACAAAATGTATCTTTTAGACTAGGTAACATGACTACAGTGGCATATGTGGCCATATGGTAGGGAAGGGCCTCCCAACTAGTACTCAGGAGGTCCTGGGGCTCTTACAGGAAGTTCCTGGCCAAATGGGTGATCTTTCAGTGCGAGGACCCAAGGTTGTGGGAGTCTTCGGGCACTGGGGTATTATCCTGGAGGTGTTTGGGGGCCTCAGTGGTTCTTGGGAATCTCCGGGGCTCCATCCAGTGATGCTCAGGACACCATGTGGTGTCAGGGATTAAACCAGGATCAGCCACATTTGAGACAAGCATACCTCTGTACTATCTCTCCAGCCCCCAACATCTATGGTTTTGATGTGCCAAGTTACTACACCTTCACTGCCAATGTGCCCACCTCCATCACAGTCCTCTGATACTTCTAGTCCACCTCTCTTCCCTGCTCCAAGCCTACTTCCCTCACTGCTTGATGGCCCCAGCTTTATAATCAAAGGTTAAGGGGCTATTATCACTCAATACTATCTATACCATAAATGAGTAAGATCTTTTTTTTTTTTTGCTTTTTGGGTCACACCCAGCGATGCTCAGGGGTTACTCCTGGCCTTGCACTCAGGAATTACGCCTGGCAGTTCTTGGGGGACCATATGGGATGCTGGGGATCGAACCAGGGTCGGCCACGGGCAAGGCAAATGCCCTACCTGCTGTGCTATCGCTCCGGCCCCGAGTAAGATCATTTGGTTATGGTATTTTTCTTTCTTTCTCCCCCTGATTTATTTTGTTTAACATGATACCCTCCATTTTCATTCAAGTTGCAGCAAACTGCACAATTTCATCCTTTGTATGAGTTGAATAGCTGCATAGTATTCTGTATGCATTTGCATATGTGTGTGTGTGTGTCTGTGTGTGCATGTGTGCAACACAATTCTTTATCCACTCATCTGTTGTTAGACATTTGGGTTGTTTCCACATGCTGGCTATTGTACTTTTAGCACTATAATGAACATAGGTGCCCATATGCCTGTTAATCCAGTTCTTAAAGACAGGGAGATGGGGACTTAGAGTATTTGAAGTTTTTTATTTGTTTGTGTCTTATTAATTTTATCTTAGTCCTCTCTAAATTTCTTTTGCTAATGTCCCATTGGTTCTGTGTTAGGGATTAGGGTGTCTGTCTGTCTAGCTATCTCTCAAGATATTTGAAGAGCTGTCTAGAAGTTCCCAGCATAATATTTGTTCATGAGTTTATAAACCCGACCCACACATTTTATTAAGCTGCTTATTATCAGTCTTCAGCTTAAACAACACCGGCTTCCTTGACCTTTTGTTTTCACATCCAACTTTTGAATAATATTGTTGATTCTAGGTCTTTCTGGGAGGACAAATGTCCATGAATATTAAGAACTGTTGTTGCCCTCCGCTTAGATTCTGGCTATCCTTGACCTTTTGCTTCATCTGTAGTAAAAACTTCTTAACAGGATTCCTCTCCTTCAGTTCACACAACCATGTTCAGCTCCTGTTGTAAATTTTGTCCTCCTAAAACATGACTCTAAGCCATGCCACATTTCTGCCGAAAAACGTTTGCTAGTTCCTATAACTTCTTTGTTGAGTGCTTCCTATATGTCAGGTACTAGGCTAAGTACGTTGCATGCATCATCTAATTTAATCACTCATTAACCCTCTGTGGTAGTAACTTTTGTTTTCTTTGTTCAAAGTTGAGAAAAGAGAGGCACAGAGCAGTGTCAGAACTTGTCCAATATCTCAAGGCTAGAAAAAGACAGAGTTGAGATTTGAAGCTAGGCCCATGGGTTCCAGAGCCCACGTTCCCTGTTTATTTCTAAATGGATTCATCGTGTCTCCTGATGGCAGGACCTAGGGTATTGGTTCTGTGAAGCAGTAAGCACAGCACCCTATTTAGTAAAATGTGCGGGCAAGATACTCTCAGTAGCTTGCCGGGCTCTCTGAGAGGGGTAGATCAACAGCACAGCGGGTAGGGCATTTGCCTTGCACAGAGCCAACCTGGGTTTGATTCCTCCACCTCTCTCGGAGATCCTGGCAAGTTACCAAGAGTATCTCCCCCGAACGGCAGAGCCTGGCAAGCTATTCATTGCATATTCGATATGCCAAAAACAGTAACAGCAAGTCTCACAATAGAGACATTACTGGTGCCCGCTCTAGCAAATCGCTGAACAACGGGTAGACAGTGCTAAACAGTTTTTTGATGATTATGATGATGCAGGGGGGAAAAGCAGTTCTCTGATTAAGAGGAAGGAAGAATTTTATTTATTTATTTATTTTCATCTTAGACCATACTCAGCAGTGCTCAGGAGTTGTTCTTGGGGGCTTGAGAGACCATACGGGATACTGGGGATCAAAACCGGGTCAGCTACATGCAAGGCAAGCACTCTTCCCCACAATACTCTTGCTCCAGCCTGGGAAGGAAGAATTTTAACTGTGATGATCCAATTTTCCTAGGACTACATGAACTTCTTGATATCTTTTAATTTTGCCAAACACACCAAAGAGCTCCCAGTTTGTGTGCAGAGCTTCCTATTGGATGGAAGAATACCCTAGAACCCTGCTCTTCCATCTGTGTTCTGAAGACTGGTGCTGGTTCCCAGAAATTTCCTGGCAGTCCGTCCAGTCACGTAGTGACTATTTTCTAACCTGTAAACCACAGCAGATCTCACAGTAGCTAAAACCTAATAATATTACAACATTGGATTTAATAAATAAAATACTGTTTATATTGGCTTTTGTTTCTGGCTTAGCTGTCAGCTGGTCCACAAAATATTTCTCCAATTTCCCCCAGTCTGCAGGTGTAAAAAGGTCAAAGATCACTGCTCTGGAGACAAGCGACAAACACTTGATTTCTGTCCTCGTGGAGTTCCCACACTAATGGAGGTGACTCCACTCAGACTTTTAACATAGACATTTTTACAGAATTTGCATGACAGTTGCAAGTTCAGACACCACCCAATGAGAGTGTAGATGCTCTGGTTTGCTGTGATTGTAGAAGGCGATGCGATGGTTGTCGAAGGAGATCTGCTGTTTCTCACTATCCTTCAAGATGTGTAGCTTGGTTATGGCCCAAGAAATTCAGCCGGGCTGTGTGGGTTGCCTCCAGTGTGTGGTCTTCTATGAGCTGCTCAGCATGGTGAGGGGTGCCAGTGATGACTGACTCCTCCCACCAATCCATAGTTAAAAATCAAAGAGGCTGAGGGGACATAGGAAGAAGCTTCTCACAGCCACAAGCAGCATAAGTAAAGCTACATCCAAGGTCTTAAAGGAACCTGTCAGAATCCACCTGAGCGTCTTGGCTTTAGGGGGGGTGGAGGCATACAGGTGGCACTGTTTCTGTGTCAGAAAGATTCCAATTACTGGGTTGTGCACCCCTACCTGCACCCCTGCCACCCTCAATTTGTTTAAGCGCCCTGCCCTGAAGGAAGAGCTGAGATCTCAGTTTTTGGGGAAAGTGAGATGCAGCGTCGCCTGGCAAATGGGTGGGTCCCCACCCCCACCCCACCGCCCAGTTTACGAGGTCTGGGTGGCTCCTTCCTAACACCCTCCCTCTCTTTATGGCCCTGCCGCAATCTTTGATGTCTTCTTCTCTGGAAGGGATGGTGGGGGAGAAAGAAGCCAACCTCAGCCAAAGAGGCCCTGCCCAGGGTAGTTCTCAGGCAAAGGAAGGGGCTCCAAGGGGAAGGGCAGGGATTTAGCATAAGGAGCGGTCTGTTGGACCAACTGACATGGAGCGTCCCTTCAGATCTGATCTCTGTGGGAAACATCATTTTATTTGTCTCTTTCATGGTCTTGGAAAAAAAAACATGCATGGACTTTGGAGTGATCCAGGCTTGAGTTCAAATCCTGAATCCTCGTCATTCTAGCTCTGACACCTTAGGCAAATTGCTTAACCCTTTGAGCTCCAGTTTCCTGACCTGAAAAGAGTAGCAGACTACTCATCTCACACAGTAATGTGAGAACTAATTAAAACATGCGAATCAAGTGTCCAGTAGAGTGTCTGATATTCAGACTTGCTCCCCTAAAGTCCCTTGACATCGAGCATCTGATTGGCTGGCTCCCCTCCACATTCTTCCACCTTCTCCATCACCACAGTCTTCTTCACTTTAATCAGACAAGTCAGTCATGTGCAAAGCAAGTACCTTGACCTCTGTACTAGCTCTCAAGACCTTTTGCTCATCCCTTGCTTAGGTAGAGAGCCCTTGAACTCATGCAACACCCCCTTCCCTCCCAACGGCATAAACCCTGGAAGATGTCCCAAGCTTCTTTTCCATCACCGCAGGCCCCCTCTCCAAAGTTACTGACCTTATGGAGTCCTGTGAAACCCCTCTCCACACATGGCGAATTTCCTCTTCTCTGCCATGTTCCTTCTCTCCTCCATTAAAATGATTTTATTTGCTTTGCTCCTATTCTTATCCATCTATAATTTTTATTTTATAGCTACTCCATAATGGTCTTGGGGCCATCCCTACTGAATCACCAAACTGGTCTTACTTTAGGATTTAATTTGGTTTTATTAAAATTACCAAAATTTTCTCTGGGCAGGTGTAGACCTGGCCAGGGAAAAACTCTCTAGGCTGTTGACTATGAGGTCCCTCCCCACTGGTATATTTCCAGGTTCTTCAGCTCTTCATTTTTTTTTATTCTGCTGCAGTGGGGAATGCTCCTGTGTGCTCACAGCGTGTGTGTGCGTGCATGTGTGTGTGTGTGTGTGTGTGTGTGTGTGTTTATGTGAGTATGTGTGTGTAAATGTGGCTCAAAGAGTAAATGGTTCTCTTCTAGCTATGAAAACATAAGTTTACTCTGTCCAAAGAAAGGGATGGATTGAATTCTAAATAAGTAAAGAAGCTGCCTATAAGGAGTCACTATACCTATATTTCAGAATATAGACATATACTATCAGAGGTCATTTTTTGTGTGGAATAAAAATTCAATATATATATTTAATTTTTAAAGCCTCAATAAAATGCTTTTTTGTGTATCTGTAATTACATATTTTTATTGAAGCACCGTGATTTACTCAGTTATTTATAGTTGAGCTTTAGACATACACAATTGTAGCACCAATCCAGTGTCAACTTTCCTCCACCAACTCTCCCAGTTTCCCTCCCATCTCCTGACTCCTTCTTGACATGCACCTTTCTAAGTTAGGTAGTTAAAGTTTGGGTCTCTTGATTTTAGAGTTGTTGGCATTGTAGTTCCTTCCCCTTCCTTCCTTCCTTCCTTCCTTCCTTCCTTCCTTCCTTCCTTCCTTCCTTCCTTCCTTCCTTCCTTCCTTCCTTCCTTCCTTCCTTCCTTCCTTCCTTCCTTCCTTCCTTCCTTCCTTCCTTCCTTCCTTCCTTCCTTCCTTCCTCCTGGTATTCAGGTATTTTGAACCACAAGTATCTCACAAGAAACCAGGGAAGAATCTGCAGTGGGAAACACAAACAGTCCATTTCTTCACTGGAGAGTCCCAGACAATTATGTCAGAGAGCTCTTAGGCTGAGTATCTGTTTTGGTACCTCAAGTCTGCTTCAACTACACAGCATTACTTAGTTGGAATCATTCAGCAACAACTGATTGGTGCTCTTAAAAGAAGCCATGTAGAGCTGTCATGAAAAAGACTTGAACTGGAAATAACTCAGAGACTCCAGTTTCCCTTCAGAATCAAATTTTGAATTCACAGGGTTGAATGAGAGCCGATATCATTTGAGGAAGCCTAACACTGGCACTTGAAAATAAACATTTTCTCACCACCCTTCTTTTTCTTTTAAAAATGTCACTTGGAAGAATATGGTTATCCTAAAACATTTTATTTTTTAATTAAAGAGGGTTGATTATGCTACTCGTCTCATCTCGTCCCAGAGGAGGGAAACCCTGTGTTCAGCAAGTTTGCTAAGAAATAATTATAGGTTCAGATCTTCCCCAGGCCCCGAAATTCAATTAAAATTTTTTTGTTTTAAGTTGCTCGTAGTTGGATGGTATGTATGTGTGCATGCACATGTTCTCTTGTGTGTGAGTGCGACCCAGCTTCCCTTGGAACTTCATTGGGAATGGGTTTTCAAAAGAAACGCTTTCCCTAGCCACCAGTCAGGATTTTTTGTTTTTGTTTTGTTTTGCTTTCTGGGTCACACCCGGCAATGCATAGGGGTTACTCCTGGCTCTGCACTCAGGAATTACTCCTAGCGGTGCTCAGGGAACCATACGGGATGCTGGGAATCGAACCCGGGTCGGCCGCGTGCAAGGCAAACGCCCTATCCGCTGTAGTATCACTCCAGCCCCACCAGCCAGGTTTTTCTGGATGTATACATGCAAGTAGATATTTAATATGGTGGAAAATGCTCCTGTGAAAATGTTGGATTTAGAGTGAGTTGGTTCCCATCTAGTTCTGTGAATGTACTTAAGTTTGCAGTGCCAAGAGAAAGAACTGGATTATATTCTAAGTAGCTAGAGAAGCCACCTAATTGTTGTCATTATACTTATACTTGGTAGTATAGATACATTCTCTGAGAGGTCATTTTTGGAATGAAATTAACCGTAATGATAGATTTTAGTAGTTTAATTTATTGGTTTGTTTTTGGTTAGTCTCCAATGCCAGAGATAATCTCAGACTTGAACTGAATTAGGGCAATTCAGACCAATAGTTCTCATCCCCCAGAGTGGATCAGAATCACTTGAAAGAATCATTAAATAGATGCAACTTGTATGGAATGGGACTCAGGCATCAGCATTTTTCAGAAGCCCCTCAAGCAGGGCTAGAGAGATAGTATACCAGGTAGGGCGCACTGCATGCAAGGCCTTGCATGATGCTAACTGAAGTTTGATCCCCAGCACCACATATGGTCCGTGTGGCCCACCAGGAGTGATCCCTGAGCACTGCTGGGTGTGGCCCCAAAACAAAACAAAAATAACAAAAAAGTTCCTCAAGCACTAAAAGTAGCCAAGGGTAAGAATCACCAGAGAGATGGCATGGTATCATAAGGATTTGTGATTAATAAAAAGATGCAAAGGGTCATAATTCCCAAATTTGACTTGTCCATGCTGTTTAGCTCATTGTACAATATTTTGATATTTATACTGTATTTCAATAGTATAAGCATAGAGGCACAGCAGTTACCTGTCCTTTATATCCAAACTCTAAATTATATTTAATATAGACCAAGATTGACTTCCCCCACCCCTAATTTATCAAAGATAACTGACTCTTCACCCAATCAATGCACACAGACACACCAGCTTTAGGTACAAGAACTTGTGGCAGACAGAAATACGGAAAGAGGGAGGTTAGGGCCATATGAGGCCAGAGTCTCACCAGGTAATAAACAAAAATTTACATATCTAATAGAAATCTAATAAAGAAATTAATAAAATTAAGAACACAAGCATGTCTATGAATTCCCATATATCTCAGCATATAAATTTATATATGTTATATATATACACACATTTATATATATATTAGTGACTTACACAATATGTATGTGTGCATGTAGATTTAAATAGAGTGATACAGAAATGTACTTATTTAACTGCACTAATTTTGGGTGGTGCACACCTGGAAGTATTTAGGAATTACTCCTGGCTCTGTGCTCAGAGATCATTCCTAGCAAGGCTCTGAGGGCCACATGTTATCCACTATGCTATCTCACTGGTCCTAACATCTGTACTTACATGGTGCTATATGGATATGTCCCTAAACTTCGAACCAGTTGAATATATTTTGTCTTGAATTTGAAGATGTAGAAGTGTGGTGTAAAACCTATTGGGTCCACTTTTAGTTATCTGCACTCCTGAAGGGAGGAAGAGTGAAAAGCTACCCAAGAAAGAAAGAGAGGAATAGGAGAGATAGTACTGAGGGCAAAATTTGGCCTGCACACCACTTACCTGGAATTTCAGAGAGTTTAATCCTCAGAACCCCAGAGCTCTGTATCATTCCTGGCAGCGCTTGGAGGGCCATATGGGATGCTGGGGATTGAACTGGATTGGCTCCATGTAAGCCCAGCTTGCCCCCTGTACTATCACTCTGGCCCAAATCTTTTCTCTTTACCCTCCTCCCTCACACACTAATACACACGCTCACTGGTCCTAAATTCTTTCTGGGTGGAGTGAAAGCAGTTTAATGATCCAAAGAGGGGTGGCATTCCACCTTAGTGGTCTCCAGAGACAAGAATAGGCTGGTAAACATTATCTGTCCAGCACAAACATGCTAACATAAGTTGGGTATACTTTTGCCCCCAAAGGGCTTAACTAATAAGACGACAATGTTTACAAAATCCTTATCTGATTTGTGAGGCATTTCTGCTTATCTCCCAGTTTGATGTTGAATCTAAAACTAGAACAGGTAATAGAACTGTTTTCCAGAGTGTTATCTTCCAAGAGCTGGGGCTCAGGGTTACAGTGGACAGTGGAAATGGGAAGGAAGCCATCCATGACCATCTTCCTATCTCCAGTGGGTAATCAGGGCTGAGCCAACTTCAGAAGCTCCCAAGACTCCACTTTACAAGCACATTATGATGATTTTTCTATGGAAAAGAATATAGATGAGTTTTATTAAGATTTCTCTCTCTGCATTACCTTAGCAATAACCTAAATTTAAATATGCATCTCATTCTTTTAACTGCTTCTTTTAACTTGTTGGTGAAGCCAAAATGAGGCTTCAGAGGAGATTAAAAACAAGCTGGTCTTGGGAAAAGATAACCCTATTCCAAGCCCTATCAGCTACCCATGGGTGAAGTTAAGTAAAAGGGAGTTTTTCGAATTGCTTTATCTTAGACACCCCATTTTATTAAATATAACCAACATGAAACCCCTTTTTGTGAATTCTTGAATCCAACTCTTCACCTTGAACTGGGAATGGAGGAAGAGGGACCGGGATTGCTTGCCTAGTTTCATAGAAGCTATTCAATCTCATCCACATGCCTAGGGATGCCATTAATCATAAGAAGGACATAGCAGCTCTCCAGTTTTCACCGGGAACATCTCCTATGCTACGGGTTTGTGTCAGCATAATAAAGTGGGTAAGTAGGACTGGACTAGCTACTCATTTACTCACTCAGCAAATATTTATTGAGCACAGTCTACATGACATGCACCGTGTGAGGCTCTAGGATTAGCAGAGGGTAAAATCTTTGTCTGTAAGTATTAATGTAGGAAATGGACATTGCAACAAATAAGCCATAATATAGTAAGATGTGTAGTGAGAGAAAGGATAAATGAGATACCACGAAAAGGCAAAGGTGTAGTATCTGACCCATACTTTGGGACAACTCTAAATGAGGAACAAAAGGCAAAAATCAGAATTTAATTTTCCTTATCTTTGAATTTCCTAGTGATATCTTTGTCACACAATTGACCAAGGATTTATGCGTCTCTTGAACTGCAGTGACAAACATATAGAAATAGCAGTCAGTCAGGAGGTCTAGGTTCTGGTCTAGGCTCTGCAATTACAGCTTGAAACTTGACCCTGTCACTGCTTGTCAAGATGAAATTAGGCGAACATTCTGGACCAGATCCAAACCCCCACTTCCTGCTTCCCTGGAGAAAGAGAATCATCCTTCAGTATCTGTCTAAGAAGTAAAAGCCTAATTTTCTTTCTGGAATCCACTCATAAAACATTTATCGGTTCTCTATAATCCTGATCTTTCTCAACTTTCTGTGAAACTTTCAAAAAGTAGTTTTAAGTTATTTAGGAATGTACTATAACTTTAGACTTTGGTTGTTGTTTGCAAAACTGTGGGCAGATTCATTAGTCCAGAGGAGACTAGAACCTGGAGAGAAAGAAATAAATAACATTGCCTTTTTGGCTTAGTGTTGCCAGTGCTGAAAGAGTTTAAAACACCCTAAGCTTAGAGCACTGGGCACCCGCAGTCTGGGGAAGGCAGCTCGCTTCTCTGCTTGCGTCATGTAGAGAGCAAGTCTAGTGGCTAAAATGCTCTAAATAGTTTGGAATGAAAAGACTCGCACATTCCTGCTAATCAGTTGCTCCTTCCTTTTCCTTACTTAGGCTTGGGGTGGGGAGAGTAAAACCCCAATATTCTCAGTCTAATTAAACTCAGTGTTCGAGCAGAAGAACCAAAACTTCTCGTTTCATGTGTTGCTCTTTGCTTCTAGTATATCTAAACTCCTGCTGACCTGAGTTCTCTCTTCTGAAAAATGAATATAGTCATTCCTGCCCTACTTATTAGCTAGTGTGCTTTATAGTTCTTATCGTAATTTGTAATTTATTTTGATTAATGCCTGTCTTCCAAAGTAGGCAGTAATATTCATGACAACAGGGACAGTGTTTGATTTTCTCTCCCACTACCTATAGGACAATGCTTACATATCCTAGTCACCATAAATACTTTTTTATCTTTCTCACAGCCAACTTTTGTGGTAGGATTAATTACTTTTTTTTTAAATTTATTCTTTTATTGAATCACCATGTGGAAAGTTACAAAGCTTTCAGGTTTAAGTCTCAGCTATACAATGCTTGAACACCCATCCCTTCACCAGTGCACATATTCCACCATCAAGAATCACAGTAAACGGGGCTGGAGCGATAGCACAGCGGGTAGGGCGTTTGCCTTGCACGCGGCCGACCCGGGTTCGAATCCCAGCATCCCATATGGTCCCCTGAGCACTGCCAGGAGTAATTCCTGAGTAGAACCAGGAGAAACCCCTGTGCATCGGGTGTGACCCAAAAAGCAAAAAAAAAAAAAAAAGAATCACAGTAAACCTCCCCCCTCCCCCCACCTCCTCAGCCCCCCACCCAGCCTGTGTAACTGATAAATATAAATACTATTTAATTAAAAAGATGAATAGTATTAGCAGAACCAAATAAGATGAAGTATTTGAAAGATTCTGGAAAATTTTGCAGGCAAAACTTGTGTAAAACATTCTTCCTTGCAACCAGACAGTTAAGTTCCTTGAGTTTAGGACCCAAGTCTATTTCCTCTTCAGCCTACGGAGCGTTTTTCATACAGGTCCTCTACAAATAGCTATCGTTTCCACTGCAGTGTTTAAAAAGAAGCTATAGTACTTGAAATGAAAAACCTAAATGTAGCACTGTAGTGTAGCACTGTCGTCCCGTGGTTCATCGATTTGCTCGAGCGGGCACCAGTAACGTCTCCATTGTGAGACTTGTTACTGTTCTGGCATATCGAATATGCCACGGTAGCTTGCCAGGCTCTGCGGTGCAGGTGGGATACTCTCAGTAGCTTGCCAGGCTCTCTTTCTTGATTCCATGGGTGGTGATGCGTGGCTGTTCTTATCTGGTGGAGCGATTTATCTGGTTAATTCTGATAATGAACCTAAATGTAAACCTAAGAAAGTAATTCTTAGAAAGCAACTTAAAAATGATAAAATAATTAGGAAGAAAGTTAACAGAATATAAAAATAAACCTCGTACCCTGAAAACTATAAAACACTGGTGAAACAAAGGAAATCTAAATAAATATAAAACCTTTTCATGTTCATTCTTCCCAACTTATCTACAGGTGTGACACATTTTCTATCAAAATTCCATCTGGTGTTTTCAGAATTTGACAAGTTAATTCTAAAATTAATCTAGAAACTCACAGGACCAGAAAATCTTGGAAAAGAGGGGCCAGAGAGATAATACAATAGGTAAAGCCCTTGCCTTGTGTATGGCCGGCCTGGGTTCGATTCCCAGCATCCCCTACAGTCCCCATGCACTGCTAGGGGGAGTGCAGAACCCCTGATCATCACCAGGTGTGACCAAAAAATGAAAAACAAAATAAAACAAATCTTGGAAAAGAGGACCAGAGAGATAGCACAGCAAGTAGGATGCTTTCCTTGCATGCAGCCAACTCAGATTCCATCCCTGGCACCCATAAGGTCCCCTGAACCCTGCCAGGAATGATACCTGAGCACAGAGCCAGGAGTAAGCCCTCAGCACTGCTAGATGTGCCTATTAGTTATTAAGCAAATTCAAATCAAAAGGCTAAGAAGACTATAGATAATATTAATAAGTGTTGGTAAGAATTAGAAAATTGAAATCCTCAAACATTGCTATGGGAATACAAAATGATCCAGCTGCTTAAGAAAACAGTCTGGAAGTTTCTCAAAATGTTAAGTCTGTAGCTACTATAGGATCAGCAGTTCTGCTTGTAAATATGTATCCAAGAAAAATGAAAATATATGTTTATATAAAAACTTGTTTATGAATTTTCATAGTGGCATTATTTTTTTAACAGTTGAATAGTGGAAACAACTCATGTGTCCATCAACTGAATAGTTAAAATGCTGATTATCCTTATAATGAAATATTATTTTATAATAAAAAAGAAACGAGGTATCCACATGCTACAGTGTGGATGAAGCTTGTAAACATTATACTAAATGAAAGAAGCCAGTGACAAAGACCACCTATCATATAATTCCATTTACAAGAAGTGTTAGGAGTAGGTGAATCTATAAAATCAGAAAATATATCTAGATTATCTAAAGCATAGGGTTTTGGTAAGGGAGAGTAGGGAGCAGGGAATGATGCTAATATGGGATTTCCCTTACTGGTAATGAAAATATTCTAAAATTGGTTTTGATGATGGTTGCACAACCCTGTGTCTATATTAAAAATCATTGAGCTGTACACTTGAAATAGGTGAATCATATTCTATATGAATTATATATCAACAAAGCTTTATTTTAAAAAGAAAATTGCAATACAGTTCTTGCCCTTAGGAAACCTACAAGCTAACTGAAAAAAAACTGTGTTCTCCATTATAAAAATCCATGACAACTCCCATTTTGAAAGTTTTTTTATTTTCTACTAGCTACTATAATTTAGTACTTTGGAATTTAGGGAACAGTGATATTAGAGGAGAAACAAAAGGACATAGAACGGACAAAAATGCAATACAAGTTGTTAAGTCTTTTGGAAATGGTTCATTCTCTAGCTGAATAATAACTGCATATTTAAGACTCTAACTATGAATATTTTTTAAAAAAATTTAAAATATGAATATTTTTTACTTTTAGTTTTGATCATTGTATTTGGACCTGAATTGGGTCAGCCACTTTCTTTTGATGCCTCCTCTCCTCTAAGTGTCTATACCCATCTGAAAACATCAGTAATTGGTGGATGTGGAAAGAAAGCCATGGAGAATTTTATCCATCTGAAGAATAGTAAGGTAAGAAGGAGCTAGAGAATGACTCAAAGAGAGTGGAGTCCAGGAACCTCCTTACGTGTATAATGAGAAGAAAATTGGATGTCTTGATAATTGAATTGACTGCTACTTTGGCGTGGGTTTTATTTTACTCTTGGTTTTCTTCATCTCCCCAGAACCCAAATTTCAGTGACCCAAGTACTTGTCACACCCACTTGTTTTGCACAGCCCATTAGAACAGATCCCCTTGACAGAGGCAAAGGAGGATGGGTAAGTGTGAGAGGTAGCGATTAGGGAAAAATATAGTTCTAATCTTTTAGAAATCCTCCACTCGAAGGGGAAGACAACATTTGGTTCTTGAACTTAAGAAATAATTTTAAAATATTAATAAATTGGAAGACTTGATATAGTTTGTTTGTTTCTTTTTTTTTAATCTTTTGAAAGACTTTATTTAAAGTGGAAAATAAAGCTTCCCGGATAGGAAAATGTTGAGTTACACTATACAAAGAAGTTCAGAATGTGGGATGTTATAAAGAAGAAATTTCGCCCAAAGCAGTCTGCAGAGATATGGCTGGGAAAGCATTCCCTGCCACAAGGTTGGTCTCAGCCACAGTAACTGATCTACCTAGAGCAGGATAACTGCACTTCTTTACCTACAGATCTTGAGTGCTCTGATGAAGCCTGGTTAAGGGTCAGTTGAAGGATCAAGGTGGAAAATACCTATAAATCAGCATTTTTATCTAAGGTTTTTCTTTTTCTTTTCTTTTTTTCTTTTTTTTGGCTCAAATCTTGACTGAAGGCTGTGGTTGCAGTTACCTCGAAGAGAAATAGAATGAGAGTTAGGAGTCCTTGCCGTCATGTGGGATACCTACACCAACACAGACTTGCGTTCTGCTCTTTGGACATCGTAGTCTTTGCTCTTCTTATCCCAACTTGCCTAATTGATACCTTGGCCCATGGTGTCATTAACAATGCTTGAATAATAGCCTGACCGGCTGATTTCAAAATGAGAGAGGTGATTAATATGTCGGAAATCCAGCTGGGGGCAACAGGGAAGGGGATGTCCTAGGAAATTAAAAATGGGGGAGTGGTCCTAGTGTAGCTCCCCTCCACCACAGCCCATCTACGCTCTTTGACCTAAGGGAGGAACATGGGGATAAGAGGTTGATTTCCAACTCCTTTTTGGTTTGCTGATCCCTCTTTATTTCCTCTCCCCTGCCTCCCCCAACTGCACACGTTCTGACACCTACAAGCTCGTTACATGATGATGACCTATATTTTTATCTTTTTTATGAGCATCAAACACACATCGTCTTGCAAGCACATGTGTTTTTTTTTCCCCTATTGACGTGTGAGTGCCTTTGATGGTAATTTATTGTAGGGTTGAGCAGCCAGGTCTTAATTGTACACTAAAATTGCTTACCATTTTGATGCCTCCAAACCATCCAAAAATGTAGCTTTTTTCTAAAGAAGGGTGTGGGGCATTCTACTTTTTACTGTCTTCTATGGTAGAACCTAGAGCTTAGAGACACCATGAGGGAGAGATTCCCGGCTGGGTTTTAGCATCTAATTGCAATGGGATTGTATCGATGTTTTGCTCTACTAGAAAATTGAGCTCAGTTTTTCCTTCACGGCTTAGGGTCAGCATGGCTTCACGGGTTGCTCAAAACAACTGACAGTTTCTACTCTAGCATTCAGACTTTCCAGGGGCACTTCATTGTGGACACTTGCATGTAAGAATCTAATGGGATTCAAAGTGAGAATGTTGTGCCTTAACCCAGAGAGGCTGGTTTATGAGACATCACAAACCCCAAACATATCAGCCTTCTGAAATCATTCTCTAATAACCCCTTCTTCACATATAACCACTCCTTTACCTGGCATCAGTAGAATTCAGCATTCCCAAAGGGATGTCCAGGGGTGAACAGAGGAATAGGAGGCTAAGAAGTGGATTCCTAGAAGATATAGTTTAACCCAAGCAGAACTTAGTTCCTAAGTTTAAGTTGAATTTGAGCATGATAGTCAGAAGCCATGTCCTCTCTTTGTTTCTCCGTACAATAGAGAACATCAGATCCACAACATTCAGATACATTACAGAAGGATGAGTCAATGTTCAGAACAACTAGGAAAGTAACCCTAGTGTATCATGAGTGCATTAGGGGAAATTGAGTTTGAAAAAACCTTTTCTTCTTTTTCTGGAGAAGTCAGGGCTGATGTCTAATGTTGACCCATGATTGCTATGCTGGAAACTGGTCTACCTATAGATTGAATGTTCTGTGGCTCTTGTTAGACTCTCCATTTCAGCTGAGTTTATTTATTCTCTGTCTCCCACATATGACACTCATCATATGTGCTTGCTGGTACTTGTCTCCAAATAGCTCCCTCCTCCCCAACTTTAGGTACTGTTCCTCTGTCCACCCTGTTTAACCCTGACCCCTTTCTCTTTGTGTACCTCACCTGAAAGCCCCCCATCCCGCCCAACTCGAACCCATGTTAATTGACCTACCAGGTCCTTTGGGCTCCATTAATCTGTGATACCTCAACATTTTCTTATTTACACTCATTTCATATGCGAGGGTCTTCCTCTGCTCCTGATAGGATTTTGTCTGATCATCTGAATACATCTCCTGGCTGAAAGCAAAATCACTGTCATCCCTTTTGTTGGTAGATAAAAGAATCTCTTCTGTTACAGAACTTCCAAAAATCTTATATTCTTCCCTGGTCTCAGGCCCTTAAGGAATTCAATAAAAGCATATAAACTTGATGAAGAGTGAAACATCCACTCTTGCGATGTCCCATCATACCTCATTTTCCTTATAATAAATTGAAATTTTTCCTCTCAAACTTCAAAAATTTGAGTCATAAATCTGAAAATTTCAAAGAAATGTGAACTACCTTAATTCTCTGGTTTTCCATTTCACATAGGATAAAATCCAAAGTCTTTTCTTTACTTTATTTTTTTTCTTTGGAGGGGAGGCTTACCCAGCAGTGCTCAAGAATTACTCCTTGCTCTGTACTCAGGGATCACTCCTGGTGGGGCTCAAGGGACCATATACAGTGCTAGGGAGCAAACCCAGCTAGACCGGGTGCAAGGCAAGCACCCTACTCACTCTACTATCTCTCCAGCCCCAAATCCAAACCCTCTTCAGGCTTCATGCCTCCATAGTGACATTACATATACTTATATCTCTAACTACTAAAAATGATCTCGGAATATCAGTGACCTCATGGATCTCCCTGGGGTTCCTGATGTGTCCTCTGCGCATCTATCTCTGAACTCTTGCATACACCATTTTGTCTGTAGTGCCATCTCTTTACTCTTTGCCCTGTTGAGTTTTATCCTTCCTTTAAAGCCAAATATTAAATCTCCTCCAAGAACACTTCCTAGATCTTCCCAGTGACAATAAATTGTTTCTCTCCTAACTATGAAGACACTATTTGAGTGTTTTCTAACAGCGTTGTGTGTATTGGAAAATTTTCCATTTTTGCTAGCTTATAAACTCTTACAAAGTGGAAATTGTATTTTCCTAACATTATAATCCTTTCTACACGAATACAGAAATCTGAAGAGTGTATATTGAAGCAATAAAATTAATTTGGAGTCATGTTTCATATCGGTTTTGTTCTTGTGGGTCTTCTAAAACCATGCATGCCACTGTTTTGTTCTCTGTCCAAATTAGTCTTTGGGTATTCCTCAATTATCTCTATAGTAAGAGAAGATAAAGCAATATATTCCGGGTGGACAGATAATGCAGCGGGTAAGGCATTTGCTTTGCATGTGACCAACCCTGATTCAATCCCCAGGCACCCTTATGGTGTAATCCTTGGGCACAGGAGTGATCCCTGAGCACAGAGCCAGAAGTAAGCCCTGAGCACCACCTGGTGTGCCTCTCCCCCCAGCCCCCACAAAAAAGTCATGTGTTAGTCTGAGGTGGAACTGAAAAGTTTGAAAGGTCCTCCAAAACATATTTCATTGTCACTATCATTGACATCCCATTGTTCATTGATTTGTTCAAGCAGGCACCAGTAACGTCTCCATTGTGAGACTTATTGTTACTGTTTTTGGCATATCGGATAGCTTGCTAGGCTCTGCCATGCGCGGGCGGGATACTCTCAGTAGCTTGCCAATCTCTCCGAGAGGGATGAAAGAATCGGACCCGAATCGGCCACGAGCAAGGCAAATGCCCTACCCGCTGTGCTACAACTATCCTTGATATATTTCTCTACTGACTTAAGATTAATTTTCTAGCTTTTCAAAGGGTATTTGAAGGGTTGTCTGCAGATCTGCTCTGGGAAAAATCAGGACCAAGGGAGAGGCAGGTGAAGATTAGAAGAAAATGATTTCTGGGAACAGGATCAGTTTAAGGATTTTGTATGTCAGCAAAAAGAAGTGCATTTGCTTAGAGGTATTCATTTCACTCTTGGCACCAAGCTTGCTTTTTTATGCTACAATAATAAAAACTGACACCAGTGACACCCTGTCAGGTGCCTGAGGAAGGGCTGACAAATCTGTTCCCATTTGCTTGCTGATAGGAGATGAAGAATGGGATTTTATTTGATTGCTTATGTTTCTTATACTTAAAAATATAAATCAAGACCAACCAGGTCTCTTACCAATTCCTTCCATCAAGGTCTCTTACCAATTCTTTCTATCAATGGCTCACTCTTTGCCATCTCTGTTCTTCTGACTTCCATCAAGGCTTTTTCATTATAATATTAACTGTTGGATTATTTCCCTTATTACCGTTCTCATTTCTGAAGGTCCACTTGGATAATTTTCTTCATTCCGGTTTCTCTGTATTCATGTCATAGCTGCTTCTTTGCCAAACACTGGTTAATTATCTATTCTTCCTCCTCTAGGAAGTCTTCCAAAAATGTCCTTAACATTTTCTCATTCTCTCTAGCATTCATGTTTAAACTTTAGTCCAGAACTTTTAGTGATGTTCATATTTCTCTGTAGTTTTCCACCACTAAGGAAATTTTCCTGCACTGATGTCATTTTTCTTATTAATTGTATTGTCACCTACATGACTTGCTTCCAGCTTCTCCTGTTAGAGAAATTATAAGCTCATTTTCTCTTGCTTAGAAAGTCAATCAGTATGAGTAGAAGATGCAACAGAAATGAAGACACTGTTAATTTTCTTGACCATTTTCTTCTACTTTTAGTTCCTCCTATCCACCTTTTCTTCCATAAACGCTGGCTGAGCTTCCACACTGCTTATTTTAATCATTCTTCCTCTTACAAAGTTTCTTCCCAATGATCTTATTTTTTGTTTGTTTGTTTTGGGGCCACACCCAAAACAGGTTCTCAGGGGTAACTCCTGGCTCTGCATTTAGGAATCATTCGTGATGGGCTCAGATCCTCTCAGAGGATCATATGGGACATTAGGGATCAAACCTGTCCAGCTGCATGCAAGGCAAGTACCCTACCTACTATACTATCTCTTCGGGCCCCTTAATGATCTTTTTGAGTAAAAGATTAGATATAGGCTTGATATAGACAATTATTTCATTAAATGTTGCCCCCAAATGTCAAAGTAAAAGTCTCTGATGGAGTATAGAACTAAGATTTCTCTTCTCTGCTAGTTAATCTGCCATATTTCTTGGCATTGTCGTTCATCATTGCTCCCTCTCTCAGAACTTGTCACAGAAAAGTTGTTTTGAATTTAATTCTTTGAGGAGCAGTCTATCTCAAATGTAGTTTTAGTATTTACTGAGTTACATACTAAATATTAGAGTAGAAATATCCCAGATATCTCCCCCACCACCAAAAAAAATTTGTGATGTGGATGTGGTCCAAATGACAGAGCACATGCCTTGAATGACCAACACCCTTGGTTTCAGCGCTGGCACTCCATGACCTCCTAAGTACCACTAGATATGTTCTTGATGGTACACAACACCTCAGAGCCTGAATACCTCTGCCCAAAGGCAGCAGGAAGAGGTCCCAGGTTCCCCAACACCACTAGGTATAACTCCACAATAATACAAAAGAAAACAAAAGAAACCCTTGCCCTTACGGAACTTATAACAACAGAATCTTTCTACCATTTGGTAAAATATACACATGTGCTGGCCTGTGCAATTAAATATTTTTGAAACTAAAAAGTTAGGTGAAATTGGAGTGAAGAGGTTCTCATAATTACTTTGAGTAAATAAAGAACGCAGAGTCTCCTGCCCCCATGCCTGGCTGTCTTCACCAGGGCCCCTTGGTGGGGGTGGGTTGAGTTTCCCTCCCGGCCCCGAGCACAGCCCTGGGAGCTGAAGAACTCTGGATTCCAGCCACAGCCATGCTCAAGTCCCCTCTCCACATGCTCGGACGAACCTCACGCATGAAGGAACCGGCAGAGGAACCCAGGTGTGCGGGACCCGGGGCTGAGATCTCCAAGCCTGCTAGGATCTGGACTGGGCCTCCTCCACCCAGATTTCCCATCTTCCAGTAGCTAGGCAGTCACATCCACAAACTGCCCCCAGTGCTGTGTAATCCATTGACGCCCAAGATCCAGAGACTGTAAAACAAAGCTCCCGGAAGCGCACAGCTGCATTTGTGGCCTCACAATCTCTCATTGTCTAGTTCTCCCTCTCGGAGAACTCGACAAGCTACAGAGAGTATCCTGCCCGCACGGCAGAGCCTGGCAGGCTCCCCATGGTGTATTTGATATGCCAAAAACAGTAACAATGATGGGGCTCATTCCCCTGACCCTGAAAGAGCCTCCAATGTGACACCATTGTGAAGGATGAGTAAAGAGACGCTGCTAAAATCTCAGGGCTATCAGGAGGGGAAAGGTATTTCTCTCTCTTGCCTCTTCCTTGCCAGGGGTGAAGGGCGTGGTGACCGCCATATTATGAGGACCACAGATGGGATTTACGAACTGCAGCAATAGGATGCGAGGGTGCTCTTGGAAAGGTGGGTGACACCAGCCCGCCTGCCACCAAGATGTGATCCCGGGGGCCGCACATGTGCATGGCTTCTCCGCAGCTGCACGAATGTGACTTCAGACGCCAGCTAAATTTTTTGGCATGGGCAGCTCCTCGAAGAATGTCTCCAGACTGAGAACTAAGCCACGGCCCCATGCCCATCGAGGAGGGGAAAGGTATTCTCTCTCTCTCTCTCTCTCTCTCTCTCTCTCTCTCTCTCTCTCTCTCTCTCTCTCTCGCCTCTTCCTTGCCGGAGGTGAAGGGCGTAGTGACCGCCATATTATGACGACCACAGATGGGGTTTACAAGCTTGCAATAATCCAATATCTGGAAGAAATCTCCCTGGGCTTAGTTGCTAAAGTACAAAAATCCAAAAACGACTTCATATCTCTTCACAACAGGTCTGACTCTAGTGGGGTACTCCTAACAATAATAGTGAGGTTTGTGTTGAAATATTGAGTGTAACCAAAGTAAATAGAAAGTAAAGTGAAATTTATCAGTTACAAGGAGGGAGGGGATGGGGGGTGGGATTGGAGGTGTAATGTGTTTTTATTTCTTTTTTTGTGTGTGGTGGGATATGGGCACTGGTGAAGGGATGGTTGTTTCAGCATTGTATAACTGAGACTTAAGCCTGGAAGCATTGTAATTTTCCACATGGTGATTCAATACAATAAAATTCTTAAAAATAAAATAAAATGAATAAATAAATAAATAAATAAATAAAATCTCAGGGCTAGGATGAATGGAGACATTATTGGCATCCGCTTGAGCAAATGGATGAACAACAAGATGACAGTGATACCGTGATACAGTGAAATAAAGAATGACTCGGGGGAATAGGCACTGGTGGAAGGATGGGTACTCGACCATTGTATGACTGAAATGTAATCACAAAAGTGTGTAAATCTGTAATTCTAAAATTTTTTTTAAAAAACCATGACTCTGGGAGAAAAGGTTTTGAGCTGGGCTTTAATATGAGAGATGGGTCTACAGTAAGAGAAATATTTAATCTTGCAAGTGTAGTTATGGGAGTGGATTAGGACATGGGAATAGTGAATAGGTTATTAGGAAAAAAAATTTTTAAATGGGTTTGGTAAGAGTTTAGGGTGGCATTAGTGGCATATCTGAGATGAAGATAAGGTCCCTTCCGGCTGGAGGGAAGGGAATAAATGTGATTTTAGGAAGAATAGATTCTACATTCTTCTCCCAAGTTTTTGATAAAAAGGAATTAAAGTGTTTGGGATTCTGATTATCTGACCAAGGGACTTTGTTAACATGTACCAAAGAACAAAGACCAATTGTAATAAAGTCCAAGTTCAAGTTTTTTTAAATATTCCTTAAATGTCAGCTTTAATTATTTATTAAAATTTATTTTGCCTTTTATTTTGCTTTCTACTATTCTGGAATTATAGATTGGTTCCAAAGAGGGTAATTTATTCAATAAATGCTTCTTGTTTTCTTCAGTTACCCCATTTTTTTCTGCATAATAAGATTTCATGGTAAAGCAAAGCAATACTTACAACTGGCACCTGTTCATTTACCCTTTTTCTTTCTTGAATGACTGTTATATTTTTTTTATTACCAGATGGAACAAACTTTCATTTTTTTCTGTTTTTCCTTCATTTTATTACTATTTTCTTTCAACAATATTGTGTTAAGAAAAATGACTTGCATGTTTTCAATTTTTGAAAAGATATTTTTAAAACATTTAGCCTAAAAATTCTATTCTATAAATGTTAAATGAATTCGAAAAGATGTATATATTGCTGCTATTTGTTAGAGTGTCTCGAAATGACTGTTCTTGAGGTAAGGAAACATCCACCAAAAAATTGCCTCTGGATTTCCTCAGTTTGCTAGAAAGAGCCCTTCCAGATCCTGGTTAAGCTAACTGATTGAAGGAAGGAGAATCCTGGCTCAAGCTGGGTAGATTTTTTTTTTTTTTGCTTTTTGGGTCACACCCAGCGATGCTCAGGGGTTATTCCTGGCTCTGCACTCAGGAATTACTCCTGGCGGTGCTTGGGGGACCATATGGGATGCCCAGGATCGAACCCGGGTTGGCCGCGTGCAAGGCAAACGCCCTACCCGCTATGCTATCGCTCCGGCCCCAAGCTGGGTAGATTTTTAAGATATTTCCATCTTGGACCTTTGCTGGGATTTCTTCGCGGCGGGGGGGGGCGCAGAATAATGGGGGGAGGGGAAGGGAGATGATATAAAGTATCTGCTTATCCCCATTATTTAAAAGACAAAAACACCTGCATTTTGTAAAAAAAAAAAAACAAACTTGATTGACAAAGAAGAATTTTTAAAGAGATTTTTATTTGTTTATTTGTTTTTTTAATCTGCTTGATAACTTTTTTACTTTTTTTAATGAATCACCGTGAGATACAGTTACAGACTTACAAACTTTCATGATTATGTTTCAGTCATACAATGATTGAGTACCTATCCTTCCACCAGTGTTCATTCTCCACCACCAATGTTCCCAGTAGTCTTCCTGCCACCCCCCGACCCCTCCCCTGTGACAGGCACATTCCCTTTTGGGTGTTATGGTTTGCAATTCAGGTACTAAGTGGCCATCATGCCATGGAATGCCCTACCCCCTATACTATCACTCCAGCCTACCAGAGTCCTTTTGGCTGATGAAATGATCTGTCTGCATGATTATAGACTCAATGGAATAGATCAGAAGACCTTCAAAATCCAGTGTTTTGGATGCACAGAGAGAGGAAGCTAAAGTGACTGGAGCACCCCATTTCAGGTCTCTTTCCTATGGCTGTATGTCCCCTCTTTTCTCAAAACTGTTTCACTTCAACTTCAGGGATGGAAGACTCTAAGGAAGTAAAAATGAAGTTTATTCAACCTACCTTTTAAAACGAGATTTTGTGCCCAATTTTGATAGGATTTTCATCAACTTTCTCGAGCTGGCACCAGTAATATCTCCATTGTGAGACTTGTTGTTACTGTTTTTGGCATATCGAATACGCCCCAGGTAGCTTGCCAGGCTCTGCCATGCGGGCAGGATATTCTCCGTAGTTTGCCGGGCTCTCTGAGAGGGACAGAGGAATCGAACCTGGGTTGGCCAAGTGCAAAGTATGATATCCAAGGCTTTCTTTATTTGGGCAGGGAGGCGGGGGTTGGACCAAACCTGGCCCTGTGCTTGGTGGTAACTTCTTGAAGGGCTTGGGACCATGCAGTGCCATGCCTAAGATTGAACATTACCATGTGCTCAAAAAACTCATGTGAGCAGAGCACGTGCTCAGCCCATTGAGCTAGCTCTGGCCTCTAAATTCTTCGAGGATTTTCATATCTTTATGAATATCTAAGGTAGATTTTCATACTGACATTGAATCAACTCTTTGCTCCTAACTTGTAGATTATCACTTTTTTTTTTTTTGCAGATTCCATATTTCCACGGTCTAATGGTAGAAACACCGTGATGGGAAGACGCAGATGGTATGTTTGCATATATATGACTTTTGTTTATGCCTAATGATAAAGTATGCAACTTATTTAACTTTTAATTTTCATAATAATAATAATTAGGTTTTGAACTTCTACGTGTATTTGTAAATCTGTTTAATGGTGATATTTACCACTTGATTGTAAGTTGTGTTCCAGTTTTATATATTGTGTACCGTTGTACACTCCCCACTAAACATGGGACTCGGCGTATGGTAGGCACTTAGTAAGTGAAAAAATCTTATGTGACTCTACATCATCCACTGATTTGGACAATAAAAAGCTCGTGCTTCTGGGGGTTAGGAGGATGTTGTACAATGGTAAAAGGAGGAATCAGAGATGAGCCATAGAGACTACAATCAGATTTCCCCAGGTGAGGCTAGTAGCCCGAGGGTAAATTCTACCTGACTGCCTTATGCCCATCACTGGCTGCATCTTATCATAATACCTGGGTACAAGCCAGGGAGTGATCCAGAGCTGGGGCTAGGACTAGGTGAGTCCCGGCTATCAGAATAGACATCTTATTCTAGCTGCAGTCCTTCCAGATGTGGCAGGGTTCCCAGCCCACTGACCTGCAGGGCATAGTGGGGGTTGGTGGCATGAGTCAGAAAGGAATGTGGGGCTGGTTGTTTGGGAGTTTCACTCTGCAAGGAGAAGCTGGTTCCCCCATGACTGCAAGTTCTCTCATGGCATTTCCAGGGGCAGAGCCTGGAAACAGTGGGTCAAAATAAGCAGACTGAGCACCCTAATTTTTTTTTAACCCCCAGAACATTTATAGGAGATTTTTTGTAGGAGAAGACGTCGGAAGGATCGGCATAATCAGAGGCCAATGGACCAGCAAAATGCCAGCGGATGCTTTTATTGAAGGAAAGTGTGAAAAATCATCTTATTCCTACTTCTACCTTCATTTCCATCCCTCCCGAAAAATCCTCACCTTAAAGAGTTTCTGTCAAGAGCGTTTCTGCTGTTAACTCTAGCTAAATTTGGTCTACAACATGGAGGTCATCTCGGGGCAATAGGAACTCATGGAAGTTTTCCAGGATCCCCTTTTTTTCAATTCTTCTGGAGTCTGTGCACACAGTAGAGAGATCCTCACCTCTGTGCTCTGCTTCTTCATACAAGACCCAAGAGAGGGATGTGGCTGCAGGTACAGAGAAGTGTTCTTCATGGGTCTAACTAGAGAGGGGAACCTATGAATCTTGTAAATATGATGACACCGGCAATGACAACTCTTCAGTCGCCTGGTAGTCTGTAATTGAAGCCAGGAATTCAGCACACGCTCTGACACACCCAGTCTTCATGGTAGGTTCCCAGAAGCGGGTTCTTGCATAGCCACCAGGCTGGGAGGACCCTCACCTAGCCAATTCTCTCTGACAAGCTCTAAGCCTGAAAGCCGAATCCCACATCACTTGGCCAAGCAATAATGTTCTCCCTCTCTGTGATTCCATTCCTGGTTGCGTCCAAACCGTATTTGCTAGTTAGTCCCAGCTGCCAAACTCCCCACTAAATTCAAATTCCACGACAGTACCATGGGATGTTCTTTCATTTAAGTTTGACTAAAATCTTTTTTTGTTATAATCAGAGTCCAAAATGAATCAAGCTAGAAAGTTTCTACAGTGCTTTGAGGCCCCAGGCAAATAGGCTGGAGACTTTTTTTCCCCCTGCTGTTCTCCACCTCTCTCCATAATGAGATGCTTTGTTTCCATGAATCGGCTCTCATCCAGACTTCTAGACTCTGTGACAGGACACCTCATCCCTCCCTGTGCCTCGAGGCAGTACTGAACACAACTCATTCCAGACTAAAGGGTGTCTCCTGCAGACCTTGTTTCAAGATTTCCTGAGTTTTCCGCACCTTTCAGTTAAAAATGCACAGCAATCTGTTATCCCTGTATACTATAGCATCCCCGGCCCTTTGAATCCCACTGTGGAAAGAAAGACCCATATCCTTCTTATCCATTTCTAGAGAGTCGGTCAGTGTTTTTAGTAATGATTCTCACTAGTTCGTCTTTCTACCTTCTTTATGTCATGAGAGGAAGGTTAGTGTATTTTGAAATTTGCCTCATTACCTTAGCAATGCTGACCTAAACCAATATTTGTGTCACTGTTGCTAGGGTGAACTATTCCCAACACATCTTCCTCCCTCCCTCCCTCCCTACCTCCCTCTCTCTTTCTCTCTCTCTTCTTTCTTTTTCTGTGATTGTGAAAACAAAGATAGTTTTCTTCTTTTTCCTTTTTTAAAATTTTATTTATCTTATTGAATCACCATGAGATACACAATTACAAAGTTGTTCATGATTAGGTTTCAGTCATACAATGTTCCAACACCCTTCACCAGTGTATGTTTCCCATCACCAATGTCCCCAATTTGCATCCCACCACCTTTGGACTGAGACTTTAAATATCAGGTTTTTTACACCTAGGATGCTGTCACTCTCTCATTGATCCTGATCTTCCAAACCCGGTTCTATTCTCTTTCTGCCTCTGGATTATCTCTCTTGATTCCATCTATATTCCCAGTCCTTCTGATTCCCCTAGGAGCAATGGAAAGGACTTTATTTTGACTTCTAACTCTTCCTTTATCTCCGTCTTCAGATATGAAGTCCAGATGATAAAATCCACAGCATGTCTGGTGAGATGTCCCAGGATTTGCATTGTGGAGATAATTCAAGAGAATGAGCACAGGTTTTGCACACTTGATCAGATGGAGGTCTGGGTTCTATCTGCAGCACAGCTTCGTGCCTGGAGTGGTCCACATGAACCCAGGCACCACCAATGTGAAGGGCAGGAGGAGAACTCAGGATTCTAATGTGGGGGCTATAATCATGGGCCATTTATAACCTCCCTGGCCTTTTCATTTCATTATCTGGACAAGGAAGTATTGAATTGGGCAGTCTCTAAGAATTCTTCAATCTTAGGACCATGGCATTTGCCTTGCTCATGGCAAACCTGGGGTTCAATATCAGGAACCCTGCCTGTATGGTCCCCCAAGGCAGCCAAAAGTGAGTTGAGGTAAGAGTAAGGAGTACCACCAGATCTGATCTCCAGGATTGTGGTGAAACCTAACTAGAAGGCAAATCACAGAATAGGAAAAGAAGTCATTAAAAGATTTAACTTTTTGTTTTTTGTTTGTTTGTAGACACACCCAGCTTTTCTCAGGTCTTACTCCTGGCTCTGTGCTCAAGGATCCCTCCTCAAGGGTTGGAGGACAATATGGAGTTCTGGGGATTGAACCAGGGTTGGCCACATGCAAGATAAGCACCCTACCCACTATATTATGGCTCTGACCACAAAAGACATAACTCTTCATGGGATAAAATATTTACTGTGCAGGTGGTTCTGGTGGTGGTGATTGGGAATGTGAGTGTAGGAGAAAACTCCTGTTCCTTTTGCAATGCTATAAAAATTGCTGTGATAGTTTGGAAGGAGGGAAGTGGCTATCCTGTCTTATATCCTTTGCATAGTGACCTAATATATTCTTGTTACACTGATTTACCTTCTAGAATCTCTGAAAGAAGGTCCTACTGTAAATTTTTCTCATTTCTTTCTCAGAAATTCCCATCATATGTAAATTTTATTTTTAAAAAAAGACATTTTCTATCTAGAATTTTTTAAAAGACCATTTATTTTCTAAATGGAACTCAAATGTCTTCTAAGATATTTTTGTCATTTTGTTTCATAACAACCCCTATAAAATAAAGGTCCATAAACCCAGTAATTTATAAGGTTAAATGGCTGTGAGTGTGTATGTGTACAGGAGAGATTTATATGATTAACACTGCTGACTTAAAGAGACAAAGAAATGTTAGTCTGATCATGCCATTCCCCTAAGGGGGAGAACATAATCACTTTATTTTTTTTGTTTTTAATTTTTCCCTTTTTGGGTCACACCTGGCAATGCTCAGGGGTCACTCCTGGCTCTGCACTCAGGAATTACTCCTGGCGGTGCTCAGGGGACCCTATGGGATGCTGGGAATTGAACCTGGGTCAGCCACGTGCAAGGCAAATGCTCTCCCCGCTGTGCTATCGCTCCAGCCCCCGATCACTTTATTTTAAGCTTCTGAACATCTTTTATTACTTAAGAAATGTGAGTCTTTGAAGAACTAGAGAAGAGAAGGAACTAAAAGACCAATATTTATTAAATACCTCTCCAGGGTCTGGGGAGACAGCCCAAAGAACTGGGGAACATGCTTTGCATGCATCGCCCTGGACTTCATCCCCAGAAACATATGGTCTCACTAGAACCTCTGGGAGTAAAAACCATGCCAATAGTATCCCTTGAGCATGGCCAGGAGTGGCACCCAAACCAAAAACAAATAAGCACTCCATGTTAGGTATTCATAAACTATTATTTGCCTAAATGTAAGATAAAGAAAACTTACTTTAACAAGTCTCAGAAAAAAAATTTTTTAAAAAGCATTTTGGAAAGCAAAAAGCATCTTTATATTTGAATACTCATAAGATTTCATAGGATAAGACACACCTCTCAGTTACTTAATTTTGAAAAAGTAGGTTCCTTTTGGGTAGATACATTAGCTGTCATAAACAACAAGTAGACAAGCAACCCTCTCAACCCAACAACAAGACAAACCAATGCTAGTTTGGTTCACTTAGAACCAAACCCTGAGTACATTTTATATATATATACTTATTTATGTGAGAGGTACAGCAGTGCTTTGAATATCATGTTGTGCCAGAGCTTGCTCATGAGAATTATGTGCTTCAGATATTTGAACCATCTCTTTAGCCTTGGACTCTTGTTTTTCTTCTTCATCTTCTTCTTCTTCTTTTTTTTAAATAAATACAGCAAACTTTCAATTTTTTACAAGCATGACAAGTTAGGTTATGTGGATCAATTCTCCTGCTTAAACAACTAAATTCTGGATATAATGTTTAAAACATCTTAAAAGCATCAAGGAGCTGACAAGATAGGAAATACTGAGCTAAAAATCTAATGGGAGGTGAAAACTCATACAGGTAAGTGAAACAGCAAGGTGCCTTTTGACCAGGAAGTATTTGCTGATCAAGACAAACTTGAAATCTGGTTTTGATAGCTGACTTCAGAAGAAAACTGGATAGGGAACTGCAATGATTTAAAGGGAGGAATGCCTAAATCACCCTTTCACCCAGAGTATAGAGAGAAGAAGGAAAGAAATAGAGTGAAGGGGAAAGGAAGAAGAGATGGATGGGGAGCAACAGAGGCGGCAGTCAAGGGGATTCAGGTATGTTGGTGATGTTGGTGAATGATAGACATAAATATCCAAACCACAGAGTCAGCAACACAGAAATCATGAGACCCAAACTTAAGAGGTACCTGTCAAGAGCGCAGACTAGAGCTGGGGCCAGGGGAATGGGTAGGAGAAGGAATCTGGGAGCACTGGTGGAGGGAACTTGACACTGGTGGTGGAATCGGTGGTGGAATATTGTGTCCAAAACCCAACTATGAATAACTTTGTTACTCAATGGTACTTTAATAAGATAAAATTTGAGGCAAAAATAAATTCAAATTTAGATTCAGGGTGAGGGGTCAAATTGGAGACCCTCCCTGCATTAAAGAATCAAAGGGTTACACGCTAAGGTTAAGGTTACAGAAGTCAACTCCTCTACCACCTCACCAGGGAACTACAAGAAAAATGTATTGGCGCTGAGTAAAGCACAGGGAATAATATCAATTCAGCCTGATTTGGAGTCCAAATTCACATTACTTAAGTAATCAAGGAAATCCTCAAATATTACCGATAAATACTCCTTAGGCACAAGACGAAAGAAATGCAAGCTCCCTCTCAGTGAAGACACTTCTATCCAAAGCTTCAAAAATCTTCACAAGTAATTCTTTTAAAAGATGACCAAGCAAGCATGTATGGAGAAGCATAATGAAGGAGAATCATCAAAAACAACAGAAGAAACAAATACACAATGACTTTTAGGCATCAATTTTTTTTTCTGGGTCACACCTGGCAATGCACAGGAGTTACTCCTGGCTCTGCACCCAGGAATTACTCCTGGCGGTGCTTGGGGGACCCTATGGGATGTGGGGAATCGAACCTAGGTCGGCCGCTTGCAAGGCAAACACCCTACCCGCTGTGCTATCGCTCCAGTCCTAGGCATCAAAATTTTTGACACATATAAAACAAACATGAAAGTACCTGGGGCTGGAGCAATAGCACAGCGGGTAGAGCGTTTGCCTTGCACACAGCCGACCCGGGTTCGATTCCCAGCATCCCATAGGGTCCCCTGAGCACCGCCAGGGGTAATTCCTGAGTGCAGAGCCAGGAGTAACCCCTGTGCATCGCCAGGTGTGACCCAAAAAGCAAAAAAAAAAAAAAAAAAAAAAAAAAAAAAAAAGAAAGTACCTGCAGTGAAGAAAAAAATAGGCTGGAGCAATAGCAAAGTGGTTGGGCTTTCACCTTTCACGCGGCCAACCCATGTTCGATTCCTCCGCCCCTCTCGGAGAGCCAGGCAAGCTACTGAGAGTATGAAGCTCAAACGGCAGAGCCTGGCAAGCTACCCGTACATATTGGATATGCCTGTCCAGAGTGCCCAGACTGCGAATGGTAGAGGCCCTGGCCTGGGTCCTTGTCCCCGGCAGGGCCACCCCTGCTATTGCCACTGGGGTCCAGGGGATGCAGTACTGACTGCAGGTCAACCTGGACCTGTGGGGTGAGTGCATCAGCAGCCCAACGGTGCCTTCAGACTTCCTGATACCTCAAAATCACTGGGCTGCACTGGCCGTACTCCAACAATTCAGGACCAAGTTTCCCAAGAAATGAAACCGATGAAAAAGGTAGGTATGTAAGAGCCATGCCCACCAACCACCTCCAACTCAGCATACCAGTTCATTTATCGGCCTTGCTTCGGAGACCCATAAATAAATCTCAAAAGAGATCAAAAGTCACAGTTAATCTCAGACCTGTGCAAGGCTGAACAGACCGGGGTATATTGAGGGGGTGCGTCAGCCTGGCGCCCACCCAAACAGAGCCCCAGCGACTGCTTGCTCCCACCATCCAAATTCACTGCCATGCCCTTGGCTAGACTCCACCGTCTCAGAATGGATTTCACCAAGATATTCACCTGCTGAAAATTTGGGTATGTATGCAGTTTTGTGACTGAAATCTCCAGTCTTTCTCAGGGTCGGGATGGGCTATCTCCCCCCCCACCTCTCTGTACCTCCAGAAGCCCTGGCAGTCACATCCACACCGCTGCACACCCCAAAGTCACCACCCAGTTAAATAAAAGCTACTCCAGCTCTGCCTTCCCCGTGCCTGCCATAGAGGCAGGCAGGGTGGGGGTGGGTGAAGGGAAACTGGGGACATTGGTGGTGGGAAATGTACACTGATGGAGGCATGGGTGTTGGAACATTATATGACTGAAAACAAATCATGAATAGCTTAGTAATGGTCTATCTCATGATGATTTAATAAGAAAGAGAGAGAGAGAGAAATCATGGTGTGGAAAATACAAAGAGAATTGAGGCCATGGACAGAGCAAGATCTTCCACAGAGTGTAGCTTCTTAATAAAAGAAGAGAACAGGGCAAAGGCAATATGTGAGGTAATATGATAGAATTTTCTAAAACCAATCAAAGTCACTGCACTGTAGCACTGTCGTCCTGTGGTTCATCAATTTGCTCAAGCAGGCACCAGTAATGTCTCCATTGTGGGATTTGTTGTTACTGTTTTTGGCATATCGAATATGCCACGGGGAGCTTGCCAGGCTCTGCCATGCGGGCAGGATACTCTCAGTAGCTTCCCGGGCTCTCTGAGAGGGACGGAGGAATCGAACCTGGTTCAGCCACTTGTAAGGCAAATGCCCTACCTGCTGTGCTATTGCTCAAAGTCACTAAGAAGAAAAATGAATCCCAAGAAAGATCAATAAAAAATAAACCCACAGGAACTGCATGGATGAAGCAAAAAATGTAGAAAAAAGAAAATAAAGAGCTATATGAGGACCTGAGAGATGAGCACCCTAGTACAGCAGGTAGGATGCTTGCTTTGCACATGATCCCTGGCATCCCACATGATCCCCTGAATCCTGCCAGGAATGACACCTGGGTGCAAGGCCAGGTATAACCCCTGAGCATTGCCAGTTGTGGCCCCTCTCCCTCCCTCAAAAAAAAAAGAACTAGATCAGAGACCTCTACTTCTGATCACAAAGACATAACATAAGTAGACCTTATCATCCCACTCTAAACAACTAGAAAATACACATGGAAAGCTACTCTCGGACATTGGAACAATAAACTTGCTGTACTGTGATCCCGAGTGGGGAGAAATCAAATGAACATTAGGTACACACAGCTTTAAATTAGGTACACACAGCTTTAAATTAGGTACTCACAATGTTCAAACAGCTATGGCAGAGGATGGGACTATCAAGCATAATATGGTGGTCAGCCATCCTAAATTGAGGAGCTAGGAATCCGAGTTCAGGAAGCTGAGGTAGCTAAAACTGGTAGATCTGAATACTTGAGAGGAGTGAACAATGTGGAGAAAGCGCTCCAGATGTCTGTATTTATTGACTTATTTTTATTATTAAACACCATGGACTGGAGCGATAGCACAGCGGGTAGGGCGTTTGCCTTGCATGCGGCCGACCTGGGTTTGATTCCTCCGTCCCTCTCAGAGAGCCCAGCAAGCTGCAGAGAGTATCCTGCCCGAATGGCAGAGACTGGCAAGCTCCCCGTGGCGTATTCAATATGCCAAAAACAGTAAAAACAAGTCTCACAATGGAGACATTACTGGTGCCTGCTCGAGCAAATCAATGAACCATGGGACGACAGTGCTACAGTGCTATTAAACACCAGGATTTATAAAGTTATTCATATTTGGGCTTTAAACATATTATGTTCCAGCACCAATCCCATCACCTAGACTTATTTATGTTATTTTCTTTTTTTGGTTTTTGGGTCACACCTGGCGATGCACAGGGGTTACTCCTGGCTCTGCACTCAGGAATTACCCCTGGTGGTGCTCAGGGGACCATATGGGATGCTGGGATTTGAACCCGGGTCAGCCGCGTGCAAGGCAAACGCCCTACCAGCTATGCTATCACTCCAGCCCCTATTTATGTTATTTTCATTACTATCTATATTTATATCAGCTCATGCTGATATGCCAAAAACAGTAACAACAAGTCTCACAATGGAAACGTTACTGGTGCCTGCTTGAGCAAATCAATGAACAACAGAATGACAGTGACAAACAGTGCTGGTTCCTGTGATTTATATTAGCTATATTTTATATGTTATAAATACTTATCTGTATAACTTTAAATTTTTTAAAAGAAACTTCACATTTTCTCATTAAAAAAAATTTTATTTTTGAGGGTTTGGGGGCCACACCTGGTGCTGCTAAAGAGTTACTCCTGGATCTGCACTCAGGAATCACTCCTGGGAGTGCCTAGGGGACCATAAGGGATGCCGAGGAATCTAATCTTGGTCTGCTGGGTGCAAAGCAAGTATCCTATCTGCTATACTATCTCTCTGGCCCTGTAACTTTAAATTCTTATATTAGAAAAGAAGATCTCAAGTCAATGATCTAAGACTTCATCTATGGAGTTGTATAAGATCAGTGTAAAATAGCCTAAATGGATGAAATAACAAAGATTAGAGAGCTAGAAAGACAACTCAAAGAGCTGGAAGATGTGAGAAACTTGGGTTTGATTTCTGTCCCCAAATGAGTTCCTGCGCACTTGAAGACAGTGACCCCCACGAATTAGGTATAGTCCTTGAACATTGGCAAAAAACAAAAAGTAGAGTAGAAATTAAAGAAATTAAAAAAAAATACAGGGGCTGGAGCGATAGCATAGCGGGTAGGGCGTTTGCCTTGCACGCGGCCAACCCAGGTTCGAATCCCAGCATCCCATATGGTCCCCTGAGCATCGTCAGGAGTAATTCCTGAGTGTAGAACCAGGAGTAACCTCTGTGCATCGCCGGGTGTGACCCAAAAAGCAAAAAAAAAAAAAAAAATACAGACAGGCAATGATAGCAAAAGTGGATTCTTTAAATAAATTAAATAAAATTTATAAGATTGGATTAACTTTAAAAAACAGAAAAATGTTATTAATATCAGCAATAAAACAAAAACCATAATTATAGATGCAAAGCATATTAAAGGCAAATTAGGAGGGGGTTGAGGATGTGACTTAGCTCTAGGGCACATATCTCAAAATGTGTGAGGCCCTAGGTTTGATCACTAGAAAAAGTAAATAAATGACTAATAAGGAGAAATTATTAACAACTTAGTAATCAATACATTTTACAGAGATAAACGTACAAACTACTGAAAGACATAAATTACCAAGACATATGATTTAAAAATGCAAATACTTCTAGTACTATTAAGGAAACTGTAGCATTATAGCACTGTCATCCTATTGTTCATCTATTTGCTCAAGAGGGCACCAGTAACATCTCCATTGTGAGACTTGTTGTTACTGTTTTGGGCATATCGAATACGCCACAGGGAGCTTGTCAGGCTCTGTCCTGCAGACGGAATTCTCTTGGTAGCTTGCCGGGCTCTCCGAGAGGGCCAGAGGAATCGAACCCGGGTCAGTTGCGTGCAAGGCAAACGTCCTACCCACTGTGCTATCGCTCCAGTCCATTAAGGAAACAGAACTTAAAATTATAAACTTTTTTCTTTTGTTTGTTTTTGTTTGTTTTTTTTTGGGGTCACACCTGGCGATGCTCAGGGGTTACTCCTGGCTCTGCACTCAGGAATTACTCCTAGTCGTGCTCAAGTGCAAGGCACATTCCAATCCACTGTATTATTACTCTGGCCTCTATAAACTTTTTTCTAAATAAAATATCAGACCAAGGACCAGAGAGAGTACAGTGGGCGGGACACTTGCCTTACATGCGATTGACCAGGGTTTGATCGCTGGAACCCCATATGTTCACCCAAGTCTGACAGGAGTGATCCCTAAGTATAAGCCCTGAGTACCGCTAAGTGTGGTCCCCCCATCCTGCAAAAAAAAAAGAAAGAAGGAAGGAAAGAAAGAAAGAAAGAAAGAAAGAAAGAAAGAAAGAAAGAAAGAAAGAAAGAAAGAAAGAAAGAAAGAAAGAAAGAAAGAAAGAAAGAAAGAAAGAAAGAAAGAAAGAAAGAAGGAAGGAAGGAAGGAAGGAAGGAAGGAAAGAAAGAAAGAAAGAAAGAAAGAAAGAAAGAAAGAAAGAAAGAAAGAAAGAAAGAAAGAAAGAAAGAAAGAAAGAAAGAAAGAAAGAAAGAAAGAAAGAAAGAAAGAGAAAGAAGGAGGAAGGAAGGAAGGAAGGAAGGAAGGAAGGAAGGAAGGAAGGAAGGAAGGAAGAGAAAAGAAAAGAAAAGAAAAGAAAAGATCAAACCCATTTGACTTCATTGGTGAATTCTATCAAATCCTATCAATCTTTACAAATAATACCAATCCAGCAGTTTTCAGAAGAGAGGAAGTGAAACATTTTTTATGGGAACAAGATTAACCTGGCATTAAAAACATGTAAAGGCACTACGAGAAAAGAAATATGCAGACAGGGGCTGGAGCGATAGTACAGCGCAGGGAGAGCATTTGCTTTGCTCATGGCCAATCTGAGTTCGATCACCAGCATCCCAAACACCGCCAGGAATAATCCCTGAGCACTGCCGGGTGTGACCCAAAAAGCAAAAAAAAAAAAAGAGAGAGAGAAAGAAATATGCAGACAATATGCCTCATACGTATAAATATAAAATTTTCAACAAAATATTAATAATTGGGTCAAACAGTCAATTTAATATTTTGTATCAATAAGTTTCACCAATAATCAAAAATATATAATCAGTGTGATTAACTTCGATCCAGAATAAACATTTGATAAAGTTCAGCATTAAAAGTTCTAAAGAATTTAGAAATATTTTTACAATTTTAGAAGAAATTTTTTATTTTTATTAAAAATAGAACTTCGGGGGTTGGAGCGATAGCACAGTAGATTGGGCATTTTCCTTGCGCGCGGCCGGCCCGGGTTCAATTCCCAGCATCCCATATGGTCCCCCAACAGGAGTAACTCCTGAGTGCAGAGCCAGGAGTAACCCCTGAGTGCAGAGCCAGGAGTAACCCCTGAGCATCGCTGGGTGTGACCCAAAAAGAAAAACATAGAAATTCCTCAGTCTGATAAAGAAATTGATGGAGAGCCTAACAAATCTAAGTTACAAAAAGCATGACCTATCACACTTTTAAATGATGAATTTAATTTTGAAATAAAATATTTTGCTCTTAAAAAAACTGTTTGAAAGATAGTTAAGTAAATGAAAAAGCAATACATTAACCATGAGAAAAATATTCACAGATACATCTGACAAAGAATTTGCATTTTCCTTTATGCGAAGAATTCTTACTACTCCATAGTAAGAAGACAAAAATGTAATTTAAAGGATGGGAGCCAGAAAGATAGTACAGTAAATAAGGCACTTGTCTTTCAACATGGCCGAGCCGGGGACCACATATGGTCCCTCAAGGGCCACCAGGAGTAATGGTTGAGCACAGAGCCAGGAATAAGCCCTGATCACAGGTGTGACCCAAAAACAAACAAAAAAGGCCAAAAGATCTAAAAAGACACTTCACAAAGGATTTTTAAATGGTCAATAAACACATGAAAAGTTGTTCAACATGTTTAGTCATCAGGAAAGTACAAATTAGAGCGCAGTAAGATATCACTGCACACCCACTAGAATGGCTCAGAATAAAAAAAAACATTGTACTATGTGTTGGTGGAGGTGTGAAGCAACTGAAACTCTCCTACACTGCTGGTGGGAGTGGGAAATGGCAAAACAACTTTTGGGGGGGAAAAGTTTAGTGGAATTTTTGTTTTATTAAGTTAAATATGCACATGTCATAAAATCCAGAAAGCTTATTCTTAGGCATATACCCAAGATAAATGTATGTGTATGCTATATATTTCCCCAAGTGTCCATCAGCTTATGAACAGAATTATGTGCACACACTGCTGTTTTTCTCAGCAGCAAAAAGCAATGAACTATGAATACTTACAAGTTCAGAATATCAGTGAGCATAAATTCATATGAGTTTCCTCAATTGGTTTACATGTTATTTTATTAGAGCTGCTCTCTTTTTATTTATTCAAAGAATCTCCTGTACAGTCCAAAGTTTATTTGCCACTCAGTGTGTGCAGCAAATCAGGCATTACCTGATTCTTGCAAGAAATGCAGAATAGGGGAGGATACTGGAGATATTGGTGGTGGAGAATGTGCACTGATGGAGGGATGGGTGTTATATCATTGTATGACTGAAACTGAAACATGAAAGCTTTGTAACTGTATCTCACGGTGATTCAATTTTTTAAAAATGCAGAATGCTACTCCTGGGTCTTTTATGTTTCAAAATGTGCCTCTTTTCACTTTTGTTTCTGCACTCAGAAAACATTACACTCATTAACAGCTTTCTTTCTTTCTTTCTTTCTTTCTTTCTTTCTTTCTTTCTTTCTTTCTTTCTTTCTTTCTTTCTTTCTTTCTTTCTTTCTTTCTTTCTTTCTTTCTTTCTTTCTTTTTCTTTCTTTCTTTCTTCTTCCTTTTCCTTTTTTCTTTCTTCTTTCCTTCTTCCTCCTTTTATTCTCCTTTCTTTCTCTCTCGCTCTTTCTTTCTCTCTAGCTCTTTCTTTCATTCTTTCTTATTCCTTTTTCTTCTTTCTTCCTTTTTTCTTTCTTCTTTTCTTCCCTTCTTTCTTTCTCTCTCCTTCTTTCTTTCTTTCTTTCTTTCTTCTTTCTTTTCCTTTTTTCTTTCTTCCTTCCTTCTTCCTCCTTTTATTCTCCTTTCTTTCTCTCTCGCTCTTTCTTTCTCTCTAGCTCTTTCTTTCATTCTTTCTTATTCCTTTTTCTTCTTTCTTCCTTTTTTCTTTCTTCCTTTCTTCCCTTCTTTCTTTCTCTCTCCTTCTTTCTTTCTTTCTTTCTTTCTTTTTTCTTTCTTTTTTTTCTCCTGTTTTTAGGTCATACACAGCAGTGGCCAGGGCTTATTCCTGCCTCTGCACTCAAGTATCACTCCTGACAGGCTCAAGGAACTATTTGGAGTGCTGGGCATCAAACCCCAGTCAGTCACTGGGCAGGGCAAATAACCTAACTGCTGTATTATCACTCCACCACAATTATCTTTCTTGACTTAAAAGTATTTTTATTATATCTACCCCTCAGCTTTTGTCTTTGTGCATGTAGATCACTATTATATATCAGCCTCTTCCCTCTTTCCTGGGCCACCCTGGACTTCATTATATCTTAAGGGGTAGAGTCTCAGAGTGAGTTCATTTCCTATGTGTGGGCCACACTATTGCACCAAATTACACCTGAACACAGGTCTTCAAGTATTTGTTTGCAAGTGGCTCTATGATCCTAGTGACAAAAATTAGGATCCTGTGTACTAATAAAGACATAAAAGAAATCAGTCAGTTCATACATTTTTTGGAGGTTCCCAGTCTAGGGTTAGGTTTGTGAAAAACGCTCTCTCTCTCTGTCTCTCTGTCTCTATCTCTCTCTGTCTCTGTCTGTCTCTCTCACTCACACACACACACACACACACACACACACACACACACACACCTCCACCACCACCACCACCACCACCAACTGCTGCAGCAACAGACTCTTAAGAACACTAAGTAAAGTTTCAAAAGTGACAAAGCAACACAGTGAAACTATTTGTGACTGAGGAGCAGTCACAGAGCAATAGAGTTGTCATTATTGAGTTGAATTAACAAGGGAAGTCTTCTTACATAAACAGGGAGTTTTACATGGAGTTTAAACAACCCAAAATTTAAGTATCATTGTTCTGTAATTTATTAGCTATATAATCTTGGGCAAAATGCCTAACCTTTCCAAGTACCAGTTAACTCTTTTGTAAATATAAGTAAGAATAATACCTGCCTTAAAGGTTTTTTTTATGTTAACTGAGTGATATATACAAAACCTTTAGCTAAGTGTGATTAATATACCATAAATCTTAGTTATTCTTATTATTATTTTCTAAGGAGAGAAGTGAGTCACCAGTGAGGAAGGGAGTATTTCTGATATAGAGGCCTGAGACTTTGCATGAACATATCATATATGAAAGAGAAGATACAAAAAACTTGAACCAAAGAAGAGATTCCACTTAAAGCTTACCTTGGAGTGGAATGGGGTGAGGAAATACAAGGAGACACTGGGACAGTGGTGAAGGGAAATGAACACTCTGGTGGAAGGTGTGGTGCTGGAATGATTAATGCAAGAAACACTACCATTCATTAACAGTATTGTAAACCACAGTGCCTAAAACAAAACAAGAGATTCTACTTAGAAAGTGTTCAGGGGCTGGAGTGATAGCACAGCGGGTAGGGTGTTTGCCTTGCATGTGGCCGACCCGGGTTCAATTCCCAGCATCCCATATGGTCCCCTGAGCACTGCCAGGAGTAATTCCTAAGTGCAGAGCTAGGAGTGACCCCTGTGCATCACCAGGTGTGACCAAAAAGAAAAAAAAAAAGAAAGAAAGTGTTCAGAAATGCAAGGGTGAGAGGAGAAGCAGTACAATAGGTGAGTAAAGCCCAACCTTTTACTAGATGAACAGCAACAACTGTTATATACTGGGAGACCCCATGAAAATAGCTATGGTGACTGATTTCTTACCAATGGCTGGTTGATTTAAGGAAGGGAAAAGACTGGAGACATGAAAATAAGTTAGGAGTCAGTTGAGATAGTCTAGAAATAACCAATTTGATCCAATACCAGGTTTAAGACTATAAAAATGGTAAAGAAATACGCCCAGTTTGGTAGACAGGCCACACCAGGCCAAATCCATGTCTTGCCTTGCCTTCTGGCTTGGATGCGTATTCCTGGGAGCTAGAGAGCTGATACAGCTGAACAAGGTCCCTCATGTAAGCAACAGGCATGCACAGACTGGCTTTACTCACACTTCTGTTGTGTATCCTTTGTCCCCCCACCCTGGGGCTTCCCTGTTGCCACTGATGCTTACTTAAGAAGCTTGTGCACAACACATAAGCAGACAAGACCCATAAGTGCAGGGTAGTTAACACTTCAAAGGACAAAACTTGAATGATGAGAGCTGGTAGTTCAATCTTTTCCCTTCCTTCTCCTACACAGACTGTTGGATGATACAGTTGCTTCACCTGGCTCCTTTGTAGACATCCTTCCATGCAAGCAACCAACTTCCCAAGAAAACAGAACTTTTTGAATGTTGCACATTCCTTTTTGTTTGCCCTTTCAATTTTCCTGCTTTACTTTTCTTATCTTTCATCCTTGCTTCCCTGGAATTATGCTCTTTAGTAAGTATTATCATGCTGAACTGCTTCAGGCTTATATCTAGAACCAAGATAGCTGAAGAGAGAATAGAATTTGAGAGATATTTAAATGGAAGAATGAAAAGAATTTGGTAGTGGTAGTGACTATACCAGAGATTGTGCAAGACTTTTAAAACTAGCTCTAAGTTAGTGGATCTGGGTAGCTGGAGATAGAGGTGTGAGGGTAAAATTTTTCTTCATAATAACAAAGAAATAAGAAAAAGGCAACTCTAGTCTTTCTTAAGGTATGGAGACTGGTTATATGTATCACAAATAGATTCTGATCACCTAGGTGAGAGTTCTTATCCTAAATCTCCTATTATTCTTTAATATATGCCCATTTGTAGTAGGATTGAAACAAGCTCAGTTTGGCTCTTAATCCATTTTATAGCATAAAGTTTAATAAAAAGAAAGTGGTTGGAATGACATACTTATGAAATCATCTTCCAAGTCTTCAGTTTAATATATGGTTTAACAACTTTAAACCTCGCACACATATATACAAGTATATATAAAATTTTAATATGTATACATATATATACACACCAGTACCATTTTAAAGAATAAAGAGAGCAGACTAGAGCCATTTGTCAAAATTGTCCTATACTAGGACCAGAAACATCCTCCCCACTGAAAAAAACAAGGGTTGAAAAATACGAGGGATGAGTATTCTCTCCAAGGGCATTCGGATATATTTTTTCTACTATTTATGGCAACAGGTAATAGCCCCAACTAGAGCCTATGAGGTTCTTGGCAGGATAAATATTAAAGTATTGGGCATCAGACTTACATCTGAGGACATGCACTGCAGCAGGAAATTTAAGCAACATGAGAATGAAATAAACCAGAATGTGTCCATAGGGCAAGCAAGTTCAGAGCAGACTGAAGCAACTACTGCTATGTACCACATTTTATGTCTTCAAATGATCAACATACCAGGACCAAAGAGATAGGACAACAGGTAGGTGCTTGCTTTTTAAATGGCCAACCCGGGTTCAATCCCCAGCACCCAGTATGGTTCCCTGAACCCACCAAGAGTAATCCTTGAGTGCAGAGCCAGGAGAAACCCCTGTGAACTGCTGGGTGTGGATTCCTTTCCAAAATATTAACAGAATAGAGGCTGGAGAGATAGTACAGCGGGTAGGGTGTTTGTCTTGCATGCCGCTGACCCGGGTTCAATTCCCAGCGTCCCATATGGTCCCCTGAGCACCGCCAGGAGTAATTCCTGAGTGCAGAGCCAGGAGGAACCCCTGTGCAACGCCAGGTGTGACCCAAAAAGAAAAAAATTAACAGAATATTAACAAACCTTCTCTTCTAAACCTGCTCTTTTGGGGCTAGAGAGATAGCACAGTGGGTAGGACATTTGCCTTGCACGCGACTGACCCAAGTTCGATTCCCAGCATTCCATATGGTCCCCCAAGCACCGCCAGGAGGTATTCCTGAGTGCAGAGCCAGGAGTTAACCCCTGTGCATCACCAGGTGTGACCCAAAAAGCAAAAAATAAATAAATAAATAAATAAATAAATAAATAAACCTCTTTCTTTTGTTGACCCTGCTTCATCGTACATGAGCATAGGCAGTTGCCTATGCCAGAAACCTGATAGTCATTCTTGGCTCCTCTCTCAATTGTTTTAATTGCTCAATCCTCCTGAATTTGGCTCTTAAATAGTTCACAAATTCCCCAAATTTACTTGTATGAAAGACAGCCTGAAGTGACAGAAATCTAGGAGAATCATTTTCCAACTAAAAGACCCCTTCCAAATTCCCATTTCTTTCCTGGGTCAATGACATACTCATTCAAATCTTACAAATAGAACAAACAGAATCCTTGGGAAGGACTTTACTGCATCTTGCCCTTAACAAGAAGTCAAATACAGCTATGTAAAGCAAACTAAAAATGTAGTTGGGGTATCCAAGGGGTTTTACCCTATCTGTATCAGCATAACCACATTTTATCATACATTACTAAGATCTCTCAGACGTGGTTCCACAAATGTGATCATGAAATACCAAGGCTTTGGGAAGCAGAAAATTGGACAGATGCACTTGATTGTTCAAATAAAGTAGATGGGCCCCTAAATTATCTGGATAATTGCCTCCTTGTGGTATAGAACAACCTGGCCCCCATCCTCCTGGAGCCACAGGAAATCTAAGAGTTATAATTGACTGTGAGAAACTGAGGGGGTGTTTGAGGGGTGTACACAGCATAGGAAATGAAAACACAGTCTTCAAAGTGGCAGATGAATGACGTGTTCATTGAGGTGAGGAAAAAAATCAATTCAGGGCCTGGAGCAATAGTATAGTTGATGTCTTTGCACACAGACAACCTGGGTTCAATATCCAACACCAGATAGGGTACCCTGAACCTTCCCGGAATGATCCTTGAGCACAAAGCCAGGAGTAATGGCTGAGTATCCCGAGGTATTGCCCAAAAACTAAAACTAAAACAAAAAACCAATCCAGGTTTATAGTTGATACAGAGGAGCACATTGTGTCTGGCCTCTGACCATTTTCTTACTTGATTAAGTTCATTCTTAAGTAAGTTTATTTAACATACACTTATTTCCAACAATTAAATTTCCATCCTTCAGGAAGCAGCTTCTATTTAATATTGATTTCTTTTTGTTTTGTTTTTGTTGTTATTTATTCTGGTGGTGCTCAGGGCTTACTCCTAGCTTGGTGCTCAGGGATCACTCCTGGAGAACTTGCGGGACAAAATGGAGGTACTGGGATCAAAACTGGGTCAGCTGCATGCAAGGCAAGAGCCTTGCCTGCTAGACTATCTCTCCGGCCCCATGGTTTCTTGATTAATCTATGTTCATAGAGTACCAGGAGACTCCACCTGTGCTGTGTTTATTTTCTTGCTTATATGTTGCTTTGAAGGTATCTTTTAGTCATATATGTGCCAAGTTCCCTTGGGGGATTCAGGTTCTTTTAAACAGTCTCTTTAGTAGCCATTTCCTATTCTCCTTTCATTTGCATTTTACAACTCTGTTCATTTGATACTGTCTCATAAAACTCTCCAACTTCATAATACCTTTATCCACATGTTTCCCTCTTGCTGCTATTGACTATAAATATGAATGCAATGCCACATGTGCCTTCAGGATACCAGTTTATAGATGATCAGCTTTAAGCCAACAGATCCAGAAACTCTGCCTCTGAAAGCTTCCGTTCCTTGTACATCCTCCGTGCCACCGCCCATCTTGCCTGACAAGCTGAGACGACCCATTCCCACAGGATATCAGACTCTGCTTGGAAAATCCTTGCCCCTTCAGCAGGCAACAAAACACTAAAGTTTCAAAACTTAGCTCCTCTCCCAGGCAATTATATTCCATCCCATCTGTTCCCATTATACGTGTTACAATGGAGACCCACACCCACCTTAGAGTGGTGCTTCACATTGGTCTAGACCAGAAGAAAATTTCAGGTGATGCACACACAAGGCCCACTGTTTATTGTCCTTAAAATGAAATCTCTGAGCAGTGTATACTCATAAAATGTTGAAGAATAAATGCTTCGTGGATGGACTGGAGCGGTAGTACAGCGAGTAGGGCGTTTGCCTTGCACCAACCCAGATTTGATCCCTGGCATCCCATATGATTCCCTGAGTACTTCCAGGAGTAATTCTTGAGTTCAGAGCCAGATGTAATCCCTGAGCATCGCTGAGTGTGACACCAAAAAGCAAAACTAACCAACTAACTAAAGAAATAAGTACTTAGTGAATAAGTTCCTGTCTAGACTGTTGATGTTTCTCTCTTCTACACCCCCATTTCCCCTAGATTGGGTTTTCTATCTTTATTCTCAGTGTCCAGCTGGTCTTCATCTGTTCTTGATAGTATTCCAACTTCCTTCTTTATTTACAGGACCAAAATGGAACCAAGGATAGTTTAAACAATAAATGTCATTTACACATTTGTAAGATGCTAATTTCATCAATTACCTGAATATTTACCACATTTCCATTGTCTGCTAAGAACTTTTTACTCCAGGTTTTGAGGATATATCTATTAATAAAATAATAAAAATCCCTTCTTCATCAGGTAGGACACTTGAGCTTCCTAGGGTTCAATCCCCAGCACTACATATGGTCCCTTGAGAACACCAGTGACCCCTGAGTACAGAGCCAGGAATAAACTCTGAACACCATTCGATGTGGCTCTAAAACAAAAACAAAACAAATTGCCCCATGATACTTATGTTTTAGTAGTTTTGTTTAAAAACATGCGTGACAGAGAACTTGAGAGCTAGTACAGTGGGGGAGGTGCTTGCTCTGAATGAGGCTGGCCCAGGTTTATCACCGAGATTGTATACAGTCTGACAAACACTGCCAGGAGTGATCCTTGAGTGCAGAGCTAGAAGTAAGTCTTAAGCACCATTGGCATCTGATGAACTGAATCCATAACCAATATATATATAAATATATACACGTTTTGTTTTATTTTTCCATTTTTAATTTTATCATTCAGTTCTAGCTATAGGGGGATTTCTATCATATTTTCCAGTGAATTTTCCAGCCTTGGGGCTGAAGAGATATTATAGGGATTACAGTGCTTGCTTTGAATGCAGCTGACCCTGGTTCTATCCCAAGCCCTGCATATGACAACTCAAGTACAGAGCCAGAAGTGGCCCCTGCTGTGTGTGCCCTCCATCCAAAATACCCAAACACCAACATGTAAAATACACACACTTGTCCATAGCACCTATGCCATGCCAGGCACACTCAACTATAGCATACCGTATACTTCAACAATTGCCCACTGTATAAGCTCACTAATCAGATATTAAGCAAACCTCCAAATCTCCCCTTCACTGATCACATCTAGTCATGCTTATTTCCTGTGTGAACATGAGCATGCACATGAAGCCCACCTACACATGTGCCTTTCCCTCTGCTTTTCTCCATTCATTCCCCAGCAAGGACTTGGAGGTGGAAATATGCTTTATTTTTCTCAGGAGCAGAAGAGCTTTAAAATTATCTACAGAGAATTTTTTTTAATGAACTGGGAAATTCCTAGAGGAAAACAATAGCCTTTAATTTTTATTTTTTAGGACTGTAGCGATAGCACAGCAGGTAGGGCGTTTGCCTTGCACGCGACCGACCTGGGTTCGATTCCTCCATCCCTCTAGGGGAGCCCGGCAAGATAATCCATGGCGTATTTGATAGGCCAAAAACAGTAACGCAAGTCTCACAATGGAGACATTACTGGTGCCCACTGGAGCAAATTGATGAGCAACGAGATGACAGTGATACAGTGATAGATCTTAAAATATCTGAACTAGGGGCTGGAGTGATAGCGCAGCGGGTAGGGCGTCTGCCTTGCATGCGGCCGACCCGGGTTCGAATCCCAGCATCCCATATGGTCCCCTGAGTACCGCCAGGAGTAATTCCTGAGTGCAGAGCCAGGAGTAACCCCTGTGCATTGCCGGGTGTGACCCAAAAAGAAATATATATATATATTCATATATATATCTGAACTATATGATGATACACGGTATTTAGCACTATTTTCTAACAAGTTCAACTAATTATCCCTAAGCTACCTTCTTGGGTGGGTATAGTGAGTATTTCCAGGACCAGGGAGACAGTTCAAAGAACTAATGCTCACACTTTGTATGCAGGCGATCCAGGTTTGATCCATGGCACCACAAAGAGCAAGCCCTGAGCAGCACCATGTGTGTCCCCCAAACCAAAAAATCAAAACCAAAACCACGTTTCCCTAAAAGACTGCCCGAGAGAGAGAGTTATTGCACTCTGGAAATATTTCCTCTTATCAAACTCACTCCCTGATTCTGCAACTTCATTCTGTTTCTTTGTGGGTTTTATTTCCTCAGAAAGAGAGAAAGAAGAATAGTTCCTCTGAATAATAACTCTTCAGAGGCTTGAAGCTCATTATGCCGTTGAAGACAGCTCTCTCCCAGTCTCCATCATTTCCTATTAGAGGGTACTAAATGCTCTGTGTTTCTCAGCAGAGGCTGAGCCATAATGTAAGGGAGAGTACTGTTTTTCATTCTCTGAGCCCTAAAGACATATTTCACAGGAGTCAAATAGCCTTGCAAAAAGCTGCCAGCCTGTCCACTGAGGGTGAGTATGGATCTGAGTGGACAGTAAGGAAGACAGAGGCTGTGACCTAGATTTCACTAACCTTTATGACATGCTCTTGTCTTTTATTGCCTTGCCTTCTCCTCCAGATCCAGGACATGTTTCTTTCTTCTCTCCACGCATCTAAACTAACTCCTATTTTCATGACCTACCCCCCCAAACACACACACACACTTACACACACACACACACACCTGTCACACAGAGATGGGATCTTGTATATAACCCTTCAGTTTAATCCTTATTTCCTGACTTGGTTTCTCTCTCTATAGCATCTTCATATCTTTCCAGCATTTACCTCAAGAGCTCAGTGAAGTGTTTTCCCTTCTGCCCTTGTCCTGATGTGATAAGTGCTACCATTTCCCCTGAGGGATCAAGTTGTCACCAGGGGAAGTGTTTGTCTCTCCTATTCTGGATTTTCCATCTAATCCCTGAATATGAGGTGGTCATCTAGAAGCAACTCACTTACATATCAATTGATAGTCTCCCAAGTCAATGAGTTCTTTCTTAAATTTTTATTTAAGATCTTGCTCTAATTTTGGATGTGAATGCAGCATATTCAGAGCCATTTTTCTTGCTTATGACATTAGGTCAGGATGACAGGGAAAGTGTGAGAGAGAAAAATATGATTCTGGGGATGAACACAATTTCTTGGGCCAATTAACTGAGACAGTTCTCATGCTTATTATGTTTAAACTACTGGGTGATTAATTTAGTGAGGTTTATAGACAGTTTAATACTCTCATAGCATAAGGAATAAGCCAGTTTATATAAAAGAGGGAAGGAAGATCTCAGATATATCTAGATCTGATGATGCATATGACACATGAAGATGAGGACATTAAGAAATTGTCCATAAATTACACAGTTCAATATTTGAGTACAAATAGTCAGCCCTTACATATTGGCATATAATTTATCTTTTGGAAATTCAAACATTCTAACTTGACTGTTCCTTGTCCATCAGCATGCATGTGGTGGCTGCCCGCCCCGAGTCATTCCCAAATTGATGTTGCAAATCTTTTCCATCGAAGGCTCATATAAATCATAATTACAAAGGTATATAATTCCTAGGGCAGACAAAAATTAAAATAGTCTGATAATCTTCCATTTTTATTGTCCACTTTCTAATATCAGCACAGTAAATCAAGTATTGTTTAAGATTAAATCAAGACTATTTATTGAAAACCTAGCATGGGCACGGCAGGGTTAGCAAAGTGAGGTCAGCTCAACATCATCAAAAAACTAAATCACACTACTTGAGGTGGGCATTTCTTTCTAGACTAGGTCCAAACCTTTCCTGTCTACTGAAACATTGCCTAAACTATTTACTGTCTATTAAACTACTATTCCCTAAAATTCCCCTTCTCTCCCATACCTTTTCCTCTAATATGTTTTCAGTTTTTGGGATTTTGCCTGTTTTATCCTCTACCTGTCCCACCTCAGCTCTTTGGATCTAGTTATATAGTATTCACACAGAAGAACACTCTCATCCCCCTCACTTTCTTTATTCCTCTCTTTTGGCCACTAGATGCCATAGGTATAATGCTAGAAGTGCATTCAGATATGCAATTGATTTGCCATTGGTCCTCCTGATACAATTAGTGATTCTAGTTGGGAAGAAAGTACTTTCCTGGGGGCTGGAGTTATAGCACAGCGGGTAGGGCTTTTGCCTTGCACGCGGCCAACCTGGGTTCCATTCCCAGCATCCCATATGGTCCCCTGAGCACCGCCAGGGGTAATTCCTGAGTGCATGAGCCAGGAGTAAGCCCTGTGCATCGCCGGGTGTGACCCAAAAAGAAAAAAAAACTTTCCTAAAAGAACTCTTTAATTCCAAGAGTCCAACATGAATACGTAACCTCATGCCCTATGTATGCCTTTGACTCTATCATTCTATCTCTGCAATCCTTTGTTTATTCAGCAAATATCTGAGCTGGTAAGCTAGTTCAAAGAGTAATGCTCTTGCCTTGTTTTCAGCCAACCCCAATTTGATCAGGCACTGAATATGATCTTCAGAGCTTGACTCCTGAGCACAGAGCCGGGAATAACCCCTGAGCACTACCAGGCATGGCTTAAACTCCTCCCAACCACCTACTAAAAGAAATCTTAAAAAAAGAAAATAAATATTGGTACCGATAATTATGTTCTATTTGTGGTTCCTTATGTGTTTGTTTGTTTGGGGTCACACCTGGTGGAGGCTCAGGGCTTACTTCTTGGCTCTGTGCTCAGGGATCACTCCTGGCAGTGCTCAGTGGACCATATGTGGTGACAGGGATGTAGCTGGGTCAGCTATGTATAAGGCAAGTGCCTTAACCCCTGTCCTGTTTCTTTCGCCCTTATAGTTATGGTTCAATAGTGAAGTGATATTGTTATTTCGCTGAATCTGCCAATCATGTTTAATTTTAATTAAATTTTGATTGACAGATTCTTTTACATGTATGAAGAAAACTATATTAAAGAAAATAGTTAGAAGATCTGAATTTCCTTCCCTCTTATTCCTGTAGGCCTGTTTAATAGCAAAGACGAAGGGCCAATAGTGCTGGTCAGACTCCTTCTCAGTCTTGGCCTTAATTCCTGGCCTGGATTGAAAGAGGTTGGCGGGGGAGGTTTGCTTGCACTCATAGTCCCCCCCATACCTTCTCACCCTTATTTTCTTGCCCCAGCCTCTCCCCCCCCCAACCAAGAGGTAGTCTGTCACTGTAATTAAGCACTCTGTAATCAACGAAGTCCCATTAAGAAATAATGAGGCCAGTAATGCAGTGGGTGCTATTGATGGGGGGATTAGTGAAACTCGTGTGGTTTCCTACAACTCCCCCACTTTCTGAGGAAGTGGGGGTGGAGAAACTGTTGACTCAGCACTCTTAGCATTAATCCCTGAGCTACCCCTACACTTCTGAATTAAACTCCTTGTTGAAGTTTGGAGCGGCAGATAGAGCATTACTGCCCACTGTGTGTGCACGGGGGTATGTTAGTGCCTTGCTGGCAGGTTCCATCACTATCATTTCTGAATTCCCACTGCTTGTACAGTAGAAGTACCTAGTAAGGGTTCTATGCACTTTGGGAACAGAACCAGAAGCCCAAATCAAGCATAGAACTGAGTGTCCTGCTTTCTCTTCCATTTTTTTTTCCCTCAAAGAGATTTCCCATTAGTATCTGGGTGAGTACTACCAGCTAAAGGGGCTCTTGGTATTAAGAACTGTAGATGCTTTTCCTACACCCCCATGCTAAATTCTACTTTATTGAAAGTTACTTATCTATGATAGCAAATATTCTTTTTTTTTTTTTTTTGCTTTTTGGGTCACACCTGGCGATGCACAGGGGTTACTCCTGGCTCTGCACTCAGGAATTACCCCTGGCCATGTTCAGGGGACCATATGGGATGCTGGGATTTGAACCCGGGTCGGCCGCGTGCAAGGCAAACTCCCTACCCGCTGTGCTATCTCTCCAGCCCCAGATAGCAAATATTCTTGGAAGACAATATCCTAGTTTCAGTAAAGCTCTTAGGTTATTTAGGAGCAGCAAGCATTTAGGTCAAATGTATGGGGAAATAACCATGAAAGTCAATAAAGAAATTCCCCAAATATTCTTTTTCTTAATTGTACTACATTCAGTGAAACAATGAAAGCTACATTAAGGACTATTTAATCTGGGGCCAGAGAAACAGTATAGCTGGTAAGGCCCTTGCCTTGCACACAACAGACCCCAATTTGATCCTTGGCATTACACATGGTCCCCTGAGCACCGATAGGGGTGAACCCTGACCACAGAGCCAGGAGTAAGTCCTGTGTACAGCTGGGACTGTCCTCAACACCCCACCCCCAAAAAGAAAATTAAAGCTAGCAGTTCATGATTTGCATTATATGATCTATCTTATATAATCTACTTTGATCCATATTAAGGTGTAGTTCGTCTACTTTCCCAAAGCGAACCCCATGTAATATTAAAAGTCTTCTATGTGGAAGTAGGAGAATGATCTCTCAAAAAGCCTTTCAGCCTAACATTCCTGGAAGCTTGTGCATCCTTATTATCTCTTAAACTTAGTTTTTTGTTTTCCCCTCAACCTAGAAATTAAAGTTGGGTGGGTCAATCAGATAACTGAAGGGTAGAAGTTCATAGAAAGAACCTCTCTTTTGCACAGTCCTGTCTCTAAATTATACATCCTCTTCTTATGCAAAGGAAAAGTTTATAATTTTTTTTAAAATCTTTGGTCCATACCTAGAGATGCTCAGGGTTTATTCCTGTCTCTGTGCTCAGGGGTCACTCCTAGAGGTTCTTGGGGGACCATGTAAGATATCAGGGATTGATCCTGGGTTTGACACATGCAAGGTAAGCATTTTACTGGCTGTACTATCTTTCTGGCCCCCTCTGACTCCTTTTACAGTATAAGTTTCTGAAGAAGGAGGCAGTGTTGGGTGGGAAGGAAGACACAAGTTCTGTGTCACCAGGTCAGTATTTCAATACAGGAGACTTTCAATTCACTTGCCTACTTACCAAGGAAGTTTGCTTAACTTTATTTCTGAAATGGCAGTAAGGAGCCTCTAAACACCATATCCCCCTAATAGTGTAGGGGGGTCTGTTGGAACATTGTATGACTGACTTGATCATGAACAACATTGTAACTGTATACCTCATAGTGATTCAATTAAAAAGATTAATGGTATAAAGATTAAAAGGAAAGAAGAGATTAAAAGAAAATATTACTATTGGGAAGAAGATTAAAAGAAAAGAATTGATGCAAAGAACCTTCTAACACTGTTCTTGATCCTCAAATATGAGAGGAAGAGGAACAGTGACTAATCTAACTTCGAGTTGTCCTTTACAGTATGTGCTAAATAATGTTATCTATATTTACGTATCCTTTGTAATTTTTCTCATACATCTTAATGTTTTCCTATTTAGAACAATGTTCTATAATACTTTTACACCTATAGTCACTGTTCTACGTACCAGCTCATGAGCAGACAATTATAATCAACGATGGTAAACCACTGGTTTCAACCTTTCTACACCTGTGGATCGGTGGTTGATGAATGTTGGCTTGGACTGTAAGCTCTTCTTTTAGGGGGAAGAGAAGGGTTTGGGTCTCACCCACAGGAGTTTAGGGCATACTCCTGGATCTTTGCATCAGGGTCCTCCTGATGGTACTTGAGGACCAAATGTGGTGCCCAGGATTGAATCTGGGTCAGTCATATGTAAGGCAATCAACTTAATCCCTATACTACATCTCTAGTCCGTGGAAGCTGGTTTTTTATATTATTTTTGATATTATCAAATTCCACCAAAGATTTTAGGTCAGAGCTCTTGCCCAGCTATCAAATAATTATTTGTTATTGAATCATCTTCCATTTTAGGTTCATAGAGTGTACTATTTGATTAAATCTGTGTCAGAATAACTTGCTATCTATATTACAATATGGTTTATCCACTTTTTGTAGGTTCATTCAGCAGAATCCAAAAAGCCTATATGTGGTTTGAAGAAGAAAGTATAATGGTATGTTGTAATAGAAAGGGAAGGATATAAAACTTGCAGAGTAGACCAAGACTGTATGAAAAAAATTGGGTCTTTTTTTCTGCTGGATTCAAATACTGTATAGGGTCTTATCTTCCAAGGTTGTAGGCATGAGTCTTATAAATATGAAAACCTGAATCCCTGGCCTAAGACTTTGGCTGCAGGCTAGAGGTGGTGCTAGGGTCTTCTCCATCATCTCTTTTGCTCTTGCCTACTAGGCTAGCCCCTTACCTGTTTCACTATTTCTTCTGCCCCTTATTAGATGCAAATGTTATGTCTTAGCCCAGCTTGTTCCTGTCACCATACATCCTTGGGCTGGGTCATCTATCAATCACTTGGTGAGAGCCAGAATAAAACAGCACCCCCCTCCCCCCAAACCCATACGTGTTTCTTCTAGAGAAATCCTTCTTGTAAGTTAGACACTTTAAAGGACATCTTTTCACACCTCATCAAAAATCTTCTACTTTTGGCTGGGTGAGATAGTTCAGTGGGCTGGAGCACAGCGGTAGGGCATTCGCCTTTCACGTGGCCAACCCGTGTTCAGATTCCTCCGCCCCTCTCAGAGAGGCCAGCAAGCTACCTAGAGTATGGTGCCCACACGGCAGAGCCTGGCAAGCTACCCGTGTCGTATTCTATGCCAAAAACAGTAACAAAAAGTCTCACAATGAGAGACATTACTGGTGCCCGCTCGAACAAATTGATGAGCAACAGGATGACAGTGACAGTGACAGTGAGATACTTCAGTGCGTAAGATACTTGCCTTCCACATGGCTGACTCAGGTTCCATTCCTGACTCCCCATTTGGTCCCCTGAGCAGGGGGAGTGACACTTCCAAGGGTAATCCCTCAGCATACAGCCAGGAATAAGCCTTAAGCACTGCTAGGTATGCCCCCAAACAAAATAATAATAATAATAAAATAAATTAAAAAATAATAACCACCTGTTTCTTGGTGTGATTTTATTTGGGGGGGTGGTGGTGGCAAGTAATGGCTCAATAGCAAAAGCTGCTGGCTAGCAAGTGTGAGGCTATCATTTTGATTCCACTGCCACCCAGCAGATCCAAGGTCTGATCTAAGGTCTGATCCACCCAGCACTGAGCAAGGTCCCAGCTGCTCCCCTGTCAAGATCCCTGCTGCGAGATAGTCTGCAATCGCTAGCACACCAGCTGTGCAAGCACCATAAAGGAGAGTGTGACCCTGGCAAGTTCTGCAGTCAGAAGAGACCCCCCCCCAGCAACCCTGCATGTGAGTGTCTCCCAACACTATGACCAGAGTGTGCATAAGCACCACAGCCCGAGTGACTCTCTGTGAGCATCGGTGCAGACACCACAACTAAAGTGTATGGCCCAGGGGGTTGCCCCATAGCTGGAAGCCTGCTTCATGAGCGGAGGAGAGAAGGCAGATGGAATAGAGAAGGGATCACTAAGAAAATGATGGCTGGAGGATTCAGTTGGGATGGGAGATGTGTGCCAAAAGTAGATAATGGTCCAAACATGATGACCTCTCAGTGTCTGTGTTGCAAGCCATAATGCCCCTAAAGTAGAGAGAGAGTATGGGGAATATTGTCTGCCATGGAGGCAGGGGGAGGGTGGGAAAGGGGGGTGATATACCGGGGACATTGGTGGTGGGGAAAGTGCACTGGTGGAGGGATGCGTGTTTGATCATTGTGTGATTGTAACCCCAACATGAAAGCTTGTAACTATCTCATGGTGATTCAATAAAATTAAAATTAAAAAAAAATAAAGTGTATGGCCCTTGGTGAACAGCACAACTACGAGCATGTAAAACTCCTGGTCATGAAAATGAAAGAAAGAAAGAAAGAAAGAAAGAAAGAAAGAAAGAAAGAAAGAAAGAAAGAAAGAAAGAAAGAAAGAAAGAAAGAAAGAAAGAAAGAAAGAAAGAAAGAAAGAAAGAAAGAAAGGAAGGAAGGAAGGAAGGAAGGAAGGAAGGAAGGAAGGAAGGAAGGAAGGAAGGAAGAAAGAAAGAAAGAAAGAAAGAAAGAAAGAAAGAAAGAAAGAAAGAAAGAAAGAAAGAAAGAAAGAAAGAAAGAAAGAAAGGAAGGAAGGAAGGAAGGAAGGAAGGAAGGAAGGAAGGAAGGAAGGAAGGAAGAAAGAAAGAAAGAAAGAAAGAAAGAAAGAAAGAAAGAAAGAAAGAAAGAAAGAAAGAAAGAAAGAAAGAAAGAAAGAAAGAAAGAAAGAAAGAAAGAAAGAAAGAAAGAAAGAGAGAAAGAAAGAAAGAGAGAAAGAGAGAAAGGAAGGAATGAGGGAGGGAGAAAGGAGGAAGGAGGGAGGGAGGAAAGGAGAATTTAAGAGACATAAGCACCTCTCCTAACTCAACTCTCACTCTCTTTACCCCAAAATGTCCTAGAATTTGTACATATGAGTCATGGACAGCAGAGTATTTAACACTACAGTCTGTCTTCACCTGGAAGTATATTGGCTGCCTCCACAATGTGTCCCCTAGAAGGGATGTATTGATTTGTATAGGAAAAATCTACCCTGTGCAAAGGATATGTAGAAGTAGACTTCAAATATATTTTGTAGGTAGTGAGAGCAGAAAGGGAGAAAGAGCAAAGTACAGATGATCTGTTTAAAAGCAGGGTATGGTTTAAAGACTCCAAGACTAAGGCTTTATATAACACTAACAATCATTATAATAATCAAATAAGAATATTCTTAAGGCTACCAAACAAGGAGAATCTGCATCTATTGTGGTAGGAAGTCCTCCTTACCCATTAATCTCCTCAGTACTATAAGAGGTACCCATGTCAAGATCACGCTAAGCAGAAGGTCAAGAACAATGTTTAACACATCTCAATTGAAAACCCAGAAAATAGGGTACTGGGTTGATAGTAGAGTGGGTAGGGTGTTTGCCTTGTATGAGACTAACCTGAGTTCAACTTCCAGGCACCCCATATGGTCCCCTGAGCCCTCCAGGAAGGATCCCTGAGCACAGAACGACATGAAAGCCTTGAACACCACTGGATGTGGCAAGAGAGAGAGAGGAAGAAAAAGGAGGAGGAGGAGGAGGGAGGAGGAGGAGGAGGAGGAGGAGGAGGAGGAGGAGGAGGAGAAGAAGAAGAAGAAGAAGAAGAAGAAGAAGAAGAAGAAGAAGAAGAAGAAGAAGAAGAAGAAGAAGAAGAAGAAGAAGAAGAAGGAGAAGGAGAGAAGGAGAAGGAGAAGAAGAAGGAGAAGAAGAAGAAGAAGAGGAGAAGAAGAAGAAGAAGAAGAAGAAGAAGAAGAAGAAGAAGAAGAAGAAGAAGAAGAAGAAGAAGAAGAAAA